>NC_136811.1:26013975-26031475 GCF_951216825.1 Electrona antarctica | reverse complement strand
TTCCTAACTGATGGGGACACCACGGGACGTCAGTTGATGAGTGGCGTCATGTCAGTTAGACTGATTTATTCCCAGAATTTGCTCCGCGGCCCTGCCAACGAACTGACCCACACCAATGCTCTCTATATGCCCCAGACCTCCACACACACACACACACACACACACACACACACACACACACACGCATGCACACACACACACACGCACACACACACGCACACACACACGCCCCCTAACGCCTTGGAGAGCTCTGCTTACCCTCAGAATAGGAACCATCCCACCGAGCTGCCGTAACATTATATGCGAAATTTCCCCCGAGTCATTTCACAGATATCGGATTGAATTTCGCCCGAGATGTGAGTTGATGATGCAATGAGTGATTTCAGATTCCGTCAGCAGAAGGCCTTTCTGCTGATGTTTTGACCATGAATTATAGCAGTACGAACAACTAAACACTTTCAGTTTAATCCTTAGATCACGTGTGAGTTCCTACGTATTGCGAGTTTCAGATGTTTGGACATTGCACAGTGTTGTGGATGGATACCATAACATGGATAATATGGAGTGGACGGCTATCATTAGCCAAAGATCATATTACTAAGATCTGTTGAGTACCTTAATCCTAATGGTGGTTACATCGGGAGTGCACAGTATGGTCAACAGGACATCACGTGTCATTCTTATCTATACTGTAATAGTAAATGTAGCAATATTTGAACATATTTGAGTTTTTTCTGTCCTGCGAACAGAGATGTTCGAACTATACTGAAACCCATTTAAGTTATTTTGAAACATTACATTTGGAATCCATCTAGAGAAATCCAGATCATTTTGAAAATGTGAATCGGCGATAATCACCACGTCTGGTTGGGAACACATGTTGGTCATCCATCTTCTTTGTCCTATAGCTTTGCTGTCTGCATCTATTGTCATGTCCTAATAATGTTAATGAATGCTATGGCTTAACTAAAAGAAAGGTTACTTACGTCACTCATAGGTAAAACAGGTAAAGCAGCAATTCCATAATGGCAGCATATACGTATATGGCATAAATGATCCAGAATGACTTGATACCACAACTTGAATATGAGTAAGATCTTGGCTCTAAAAACTACACAACGCTCTATCAAAGTTATTACTTATATCGTACAGCGCTAACCCTAACTACAACAATGTTAAAGCCTAGATTATTACCTGCAGATATAGACCAAAGACTAATATTGTTCCAATCTTTGAATAATACAATTTTTAAAAATCTGTTGGAGCCATTATTTAATTATAAAAAAAAAAAAAAAGGAATGCCAAAAAAGTATATTAGCAGTGATTCAAGTGCCTGACAAGTTATGTCAAGCACACATACTTCTCAGGCTTAGAAAATGGGCGCTGAACTCTTCCTCAGTGGCTATCTTGGTACTGTAGATGAGGTTGGTATAGATGAGGTTGGTATAGCTGAAAAGCATGACTGTCAATGTTCAGGAAGCAACTGGTCTATTACCCAGCCTAACATAGGCTTTCTGGAGTGTTTATGCAGCCGCCATTGATTGCAGTCAGAGGGCTGAAATGCATTTGTTGGCAGGCAGCAGTTGCAGACACAAATGCATGGGTGGGTGTCAGCTTTTAATTGTAACTGTCTTGCAGAATGGGTGTTGTTTTAATATCCTGTATAGATTTTTATGTAATACACTTACTTGTGCAAGGCAGCCCCGAGCAAGAATCAATTCAGCCCAAAGGATCTCGTCCTCCTCCCCTTTTGGTAAAAGCCAATCTTGTTTTAATGATGCATGAAGAAATATTCAAGCACTGACATTTCACTGTCAGGTTTCTTTAGAAAAATCAATTAAGATAATACAGCTTTGACCCAGTTATCCAGTTAATGCTTATTAGGGATGTAATATGATTTACTGTCAGCATTTATAATTCTTTGCATCTCATCCCATTAGCTCTGCGCCTGTTTCATAGAGCGCCGAACAACGGTCACTTCTAGGAAACTACAGTCGCTAGGAGGAGATAAAATGGAGTGGAGAGGAGTAATGACATTGATTGGGATTGGTGGGCAGGTTAAATGCAAGCCCCCGAGGCATTCTCACTTTCCCTCTCTCTCTCTCTCTCTCTCTCTCTCTCTCTCTCTCTCTCTCTCTCTCTCTCTCTCTCTCTCTTGCTCTTGCTCTTGCTCTTGCTCTTTCACTCTGTCCCTGTCTTTTCTTTTTTCACCGACCATAATATGACGGACTGCCGAATGCCACCCGGCCGCAGAATTTCACATTTGTCATTATCATAGGAATCCAACAGGGACATTTATTGTCATTTATCCGAGTTACCTTAATTGCCTGCGTTCGCTACCTGTCATGCTAATAACTCTGTAGATTCAGCACATGTTTCCCCAATGTCTAGTCCCTGTACAGTATGTGTGTATATATGTATATCTATGCCATGAAATAGTTCTGATCGTCATGAAAATCACCTTTTTGATTTTCTTGGCAAAATCAAAAGAGTAAACTTTCCATTCAAATGACTCTTCATGTGGATCTGTAAATGCAGTACTACAAAGGGCAATATTTAAAATGTGCTTGTTAAGCACTAATGGCAGGGAATACTTGTGAGTATAGAAACATGTAACTTTAACATGTAAATCACAGATTAAATAGTGGATGAGAGAAAGAGAAAGGATGATGAACCAAAACAAGACAGAAGCAGCCAGAAATAGAAGCATTCCCAACTGCAAAAGAAAAAGAAAAGAAAAGAATTGTAGTGAGCCAGACGCAAAGGGGTATCAAACTATCGAGTTAAATTAGCACCAGCACTGCCTTGTACTCTGGAAACAAAAATATTGTATCCCATGGGGAAGGTGATGAGTGGTGTCTATTCATAATGTCAAATGTTAAACTTGTTTTACACTGTTAATGCCTTATTCCCTCACTTGGAGTCCCATGACATTCTTTGTACTAACAACTAATTGTCTTGTTGAAATGAATAAGTCATACATAGAGCCACGGCTCCTGTGTCTAAGTTGATGTGGCCTGAAATATCTTCTCTTTCATGGCATTTTGAGGCTGACAACATTGAAGTAAGAGCAGAACTGTAATGTCACTAGTATGCACATGAAATAAATGGCATCATCGTTATGACATTTACCTTGATGGGACAGGAACTGTTGGAATTAACTTGAAAGATTCGTAAATTTTTGCATTTTTGACGATTGCAAATATATTTACTTTGTATATCTCAAATAATTCACAGTTTTTGTTAAATAAAAATACCACACCCATAATCAAATGTACCAGACCTTACAGGTCCATTTGGTTCCATTTGTGCCCTCTCAGAGTTAAATTACCACTCAGGATTTTAAAGTGTGTGGACTGTCTGGCTGGCCATGCCCACACACGTGCATCATGCTTGTCAAGGTGTGTGTGTGTTTGTATTACGTGGTGCATGTGTGCTTGAGGGTATGCATGCGCGCGTGTGTGCATGTGCGTGTGTGTGCGTGTGCATGTGTGTGTGTGTCTGTGTGTGTGTGCATGCGTGTGTGCGTTTGCATTTTCCTATGTGCATGTGAGTGTTCATGTGAGTGCTCTAATACGGTGAAGCTAAAGGCTGTTCTGGCTGCTGTCTGCTATCATCTTTCAGAAAGGTCAGGGGTTAAGTGTCAGGAAAAGTGACACTGTCTTTCTCTGCCCTTTTAAACATCAACAAGGGCCGATTACATTCATTTGTATGTTGAATTATGTGTGAAAAGTATTTTAACTGAACCTAATTAGGAGTGCTTGAAGATGGTAATATGAAAACAAATTAAGTGAGCATTTGCCTCATTACACTATGTTTTTCAACATTCACACCAATATTTGCTTAAGCTTAATCTGTCAGTGCTTTTGTAGAACACAAGGATATACACAATTAGTATAGCCTAGAAATATAGCACCAAGTTTGATTTTGAAAGAACAAAGCAAAAAAGAAAAAGCCACGAAAATGGTAAATTATAGTGCTTACAACAAAACAATACAAAAAACTCCCAATATGTTAACAAACCTGTGTGAGTTAATCCCCAAACACACATCCCACTTTAAACCTACTCCCATTTCACTGCTCTTTTGTGTTTTGCTTTGCTTCACCAGTTGGCAGTTGCTAGCCCAAAAAAAAAGAAGAAAACATACACACACAAAAAACATCCCTCACTATCTACCAAAATGCATATCGGCAATACAACGGCAGAGAGGCATCATCTGCCTGTGTATACAGAACAGCAGCAGACACTTTGGATCCTGAATCTCAATGGGCTCGTAGTGCCTCCGACGCCCATCTGTTCCAAGCCAGCCAGCGAGTCACTAAGCAGCAAACTTTGATCCCCATGTAGATTTTCTCCAAACCCATCAGGATTTGCCTGCCCCTTATGAGCCATTGTGAGCCTGCCCTAGAGTATGAATTCTAGATTCATTATGAGCGTGGGCGTCAACCTTTGTATTCCCCAAAGCGCAGATGTATGCAGACAACATATTGCTATTTGGTAGCATAAAAGCCATAGTCCATTGTTCAATGTTGGTTCATATATCACAAGTAGCTCTCAAATGCAGAAAGGTAAGAGCAGAGCATTTGCGATGAAATGCCGGTGGTTCACACTCACCATTAAAGTTTCCATTTTTTCCAACATCACTCATGATTGACCTTAACGCCTATTTGTTTTATCTCCTCCTGTTATTAGGAAAGACTTCAATTAGGCTTGTTGTTGTTTCATCCACAGATGAGTGCCTGAATGCAATGCATTTACATGGGCTCAGAGACATTTCATTTGTACTGTAGTATATTGGTATACATCTACGGTATTTTACGTTTTATTATTTTTGTTTCGGTGATCATAGTTTATTATGTTGACAACTGCCCCAGTATGAATCAATTTCCGTCCTGAAGGCAGTGTGTACTGTATGCCATCTTCACTGCTACATTATAAATAATTTTGATATTAATATTATGCAAACAACAACTTAATTGAAGGGTTTAAACGGTCAAATATTGTTATATAAACAATTATATATTATTATTTCATTCATTTCTAAGCAATAACAGCAAAATGGTTCCATTTCTTTATGGAAAAAATGGGGACAACATCTGTCCTGTGACAGACAGGTATTAATTCTCAAAACACATAATTATGCAGCAAAATGTTGTCTGTCTGGCAAATAAATAAATAAATAAAATAAAAAAAGCATAGTGACACCTATACAGTCTTTTATTTATTTATTTCTGAGGGGTTTTTTTTTCCTTCCCAGAGACATGGCAGCAACATTAGCATTGGTCATTAGTGGCAGACACATCGGTGGAGTGTCGCATACAGAAGCTCATATGCAGACCCTATTTGGTTACCTGTGTGACAGGCTTGTTCAGGACACCAGAAACAGCTGTCCTGGCCTGTGTGAGCCGAAATAATTAGGCCTGTCATCTTGGCGCTCTGATTTCCCCTTCAGCCCGCTCCACAAAATGCTAATATTTTGCTTTCATTGTCACATTCACCTTGACACGGATATTGCCTTGGCGCATAACTGGATGAGATGACTCTAAATTTGCATTGTTCGTTCTAATAAATTTGCTTCCTCTGTACCTCGTGGCAGCACCCATCAGATAAAGTCTCCCGGAGTGTCATCAATCATGGCCCGGTCTGACAGACGGCTTTTGCCTTCATTTGTTACATAGAGGAACATGCTTAATTATTTGTACTGTAATTAGTTGGGAAAATGTCAGGAAATGTCAACTCTCTGTTCGCCGTGGAAGGGCTCTGCTTGAAAGCCACAATGACTGAAGTGTCATTAATGCCACGTAACAAGATGAGGATCAGCTGGGGGGGGGGGGGGGGGGGGGGGGTCTTAGAATGTAATCATGGAGAGAGTTAGAGAGACGAAAATCAGTGGTGCTAGCTAGCATGATGGGCATCTTATTAGCCAAGCAGCCAGCCAGCTGCATTTTTCAACCATGTCTTGTTTCCCTACGCTTTTCTCACAGTGGCAAGAAATAAAGGCAGCAAGCAGGAAAAAGAAATGAAGTCAAGTAAACAATTCCGGCTCCCCACTTGCTGTCAAACCAGCCGTACTTTGCAATGTTATATTGCCTGTCATAAACAGGCATTATGCCAAATAAGAAAACAATGGAGAGGCTGCTTGCTTGAGTCCTCCTCGCTTGAGCAGAACTTTTCACAATGCAATTAATCGCAAGCCAAACTGTGGCCAGTGGAATGTCACAACTGAAGTAGTTAATACTGTCATTACAATGCAACAAAGGCATTTGTCCACATCCTAATGACCAAATCCATAAATAATTGAATCACGTGTCCTTTAATTATACAAAATTATTCTTTATAGCAAAATTAAAGGACAAAGTCATTTCTACCTTTCAGGGCATATTATACCACTGTTAATTATAGCGTTCAGCTGCTAGCAACTGTGAAATACATATTTTAGTGCCTGTTAGTTCTAGCGACAGTTGGCTAATGTGTGTGGACAGGCTACTTGAATGCTCATCCAAAAAAGCAAGGTAATTTACTCTTGCTTAAGAAGGGAAGGAGGGGAGGCGGGGGACAAAAAAAAAGAAGAAGAAAAAAAAGGAAAACAAATCCACAAGGAATATCTTTTGTTTTGGAGGAAAATATGAGGCATTATGAGGTCCCGTGGGGGTTTGGGTGGCCATTCGTCTTTCCAAGTCCTCACAGTGGGAGCATGGTGGAGCACGGCTCAGCCCACTATACCTTGCCCACCAACAGCCACTGATGGTCATCCAAGAAGCTCCTTAATTAGCCTGCAATCTGGCAACGGCCCGTGTTGCCGAGATGTGGCAGCCCTGTTTAAATATGATGCCAGATGCAGTCCTATACCTTCAGCATGTCATCTCATTGTCCTAGGCAGCCAGGGGGAGAGGGGAGGGAGAGAGAGAGAGAGAGAGAGAGAGAGTCTCAAATCACTGTGTCTGTGACACCTTGTGCTTGTTTTAATTTCCCTTGTTTCATTCTTTTCCACTGTAACTGTGGCACACCCAGCTGAGAGGAGAATACCAGAGGTGACCCGAGGTGACCTTGACCTCGTGATGCAATAATATGAGGTAGATTTACAACACCCACTACTGGTTTAACCCAAACTATTCCACATTCCCATGACATGTTATTGCATCAGAATGAGTGAACAGTGAGTGCGCACGCACAAACGCGCCCGCACGCCCGCCCGCCTGCACGCACGCACGCACGCACGCACGCACGCACGCACGCACGCACGCACACACACACACACACGCACGCACACTATACTGTACAACAGTGCGCACTTACTTTTCCAGAGTATTACTTTAACTCTGAGAATGTAAAAATGTCACATTATTTATATTCTGCAGTTAACGTAACACTCTGGATTTTTACTGTGTGGTCTCGCTGAACAGAGCATAATAATCAGCCAATGAAACACCACCTCTTTTTTATCATTGCAGATTTTTCTTGCAGCTTGCTTGCAAGTGCACTTGGTCCATCACTTCAAAGAATATCTTAACTCTATGATATGAACTAGTATGGGTCTTGTAAACCATAATTGGATAAGTCCTGTAAAACTCTATCTCTGCCCTTAAGAGGATAATAAATGTTATATGCAAGTGCATTTTACAGACCAACAACAATGGACCTAACCCTGCGGCTCACTATAATTCTAATGTACTTCAGATCACCTCGCGGGCCAAAAGCCACGAGGATAAAGCAATCAAATTGGATACCCATGTTCTCTAAACGCTTTAAATCCAACCGAGTTCGGCCAGAGTCAAACAACGATCACTTCATATTAGACCGTCGAATCTGTGATTCATATGTAGAGCAAGAGGCGGCATTATACAAAATGGTGTAAACATGTCCCAAAGCCCTCTAACAACCCTCGCCATGTGTTTCTAATACATTAGTACTGTAGCACTATCCAAAATAATTCCTTGTGGGGTTGGACAGGGTTTGGAGCAGCAGTAGGTCTGTAGCCATGTAAAAGGTAGGACCTCTGGCCCTCTGTCTTCTGTATGCACTTTAAAATGACAAAACAGCAGTATCCATTAAACTCATAACTATTTAAATAGATATGATGTCAAGAAATGTTTCCAACATTTCACAAAGTTGGTGAAACAACCGGTACTTTCTCTATTGGTGTTTTCAGTCTGTTTGCTGATATTGAGTACCTTTTCTAACCTATTTCCCACACTATTTCACTCCCTTTTCCAACTGTACATTTTAAGTGGTTTGTTGTTTTATTCTTTATTCTCAAACAGCATGAGAGCTCAATTGAAGAACACAAGAAGTGATCCAATATGTGCGGTGCATATTTACTTTTACTGCGCCGCATTGATTTGAATATCAGGGAATCTCAAAGCTTTTGCTTATCTATTGATATGATGGTTCAATTTAGAACAGGGTAATGTTGCCTCCCCAGCGTGCTCATAAGTCATCTAGATAGACGAACAGTGCAGACAAGTGACAACAACTTGAATGCAAAGTTTGGGTGCTCAAACCTCATTCATTCTGTGCTGTCTGCATGGGGAAGTAAGATAATCTAATCAATTTTCAGTGGAATGGAAGATATGAAAATGAAAGAGAGGTGGGAGATCAAATACAACATTAAAGGAAACGTAGAAATACCCTATTGTTTTAGTAGCTGTAAAATGGCAAAGCCTCTTTAGAATGTCATAAGTCTTTATTCAGTAATACATTATCATGCGTATTTCATACAGGCAGATTACAAAAAAATGAGGAAAAAACATGTGTGCCTTTCTGTTGTATGTCTTTATAATTACACCTTGAAGCCATAACTGGATTTTCCTTCTTCTTCTTCCCTCCAATATTCATGAAAAGCAGAGTTGTAATTTGATAAAGGAGAAGCTTGTGTTCTCAACTTCATTCAAACGGCATCATGGCGCTGTATTAAAGTGGGCATCTGTGTTCTCACGACATTAATCTCTTCAAGCACATTCCAGCTGCTATGATGTGCGAGGGGGAGATAAGTCTTAAACAGTCTAAAGCTAAGCAAACCAGACAACTCTATTATTGGCTTCATAATTGCTTAATTAAACTTTTGTCACTAATCATTATGAGGGCAATAGAGCTGTTATACAGGCTTTCTGTTGAGCAGGGGGGGGAAAAAATCAATAAACTGTGTTGGTGAGCTAATTCACCCTCCCCCTTCTCTCTCTCTCTCTCTCTCTCTCTCTCTCTCTCTCTCTCTCTCTCTCTCTCCCCCTCTCTCTCTCTCTCCCCTCCCTCACTCACTCTTTTTGTCCTCCGCAAATGAAATTCATTGCTGCCGGTTAGTGATCTGTAGGTCTGGAGCTCGGCTGATATGAGCTGCCATCACCATTTGAATTGAGGGGTATTCAGTAGCACATGAATATGAACAAATGGCAAACATAAATCTCTTGCATGAAGTACACCTTCTATCCCTTTATTATGGAACAATTGACCCATCTAAAATGAATTCTAATGCCAGGGAAAGCATTTAGATTAAAATTACACCATGGGTCCCCCGGACCTGAAAGATGACGGCATAAAAAAGATTAATATGCTAATTATTTTTCTCTCCCCTCTCTTTATTCCTCTTTTCGACATTTGCGGCGGCTTATTGTGAACCGTGTAAATAAGATGACTGTTTTGTCAAGGAATGACTGCAAGGTTCCTCGTGGAGCAGCAGAGTACACTTTGGATCCCTGACATCCATCTAGTCGTGGCGTTATCTTCATTGCGTTTTATTAGCCAGTGGATTTTTTTTTCTACCTTCTCAAAGCACTTGAGAAAATATGTGCTTATATGGAGATAATTATTTTATCATTGCTGCACCTACAAAACTCGTCTTATGGAAACGGAGTGGAGTGTCTCTCTCTCTCTCTCTCTCTCTCTCTCTCTTTCTCTCTCTCTCTCTCTCTCTCTCTCTCTCTCTCTCTCTCTCTCTCTTTCTCTCTCTCTCTCTCTCTCTCTCTCTCAGAAGTGGTCAGACACACTCTTAGACGGGCCATTACAGGGGCCACTGTTCGTTCCAAGGTTCTGCCAAACGATCACAGCTTAAATTATGTTGGTCTTCATATCCTTTAATTGGCCGAGCTTTGAAAAAAACAACTTTTAGCTTTGAATGCGCTGCCATAGTCAGCCAATTGGCAAGAGCACAATGGGGCAAAAGCCTCATTTCATAATTTGTAGGCACTTTAAAGTTGGCTAAGCCTTTGTAGCAATTTGAAAAGTGTCCAAAATGTAAGAAGGAAAAAGGAGCTTTTTAACTGTGCGTCACCATGAGAATACTTGACGACATGGCGAAATAAGTGATTTATCTTGCATGTTATAGTAAGGATGCATGTAATAATACTTCTGATGATAGTACAGCTGATATTATATGCATACATTTAGATAAATAATAATGTACCGCTGGCGCTGATTAAAAAAGGAACAACGCCTTACGGATGTAAATAGTTCCTCCAGATAAGATGGCTTTGGATAAGATGGATAGATGGATAAGATGGTTTTGGTCCCAACAGAATATTGGGTGTTTGTATTGGATCTCAGGAGTTGGTGTTGGTACAGTACATGTTCTATGTTCACAATAAATACATATTTGAACTGGTCTGAATTGAGGAAGACTATAGCAGACAATGGGCAGGAGGTCAGTACTTTGGTGACACATTACATTAGAAGTCTGATGAGAAGTTGTATTTTAAACACGGGAACCCCAGCATCCCTATTCTGGGTATGTCATATGTGAACATTCATTCAAAATAGCCAATCTACAAACTCACAACGCATTGCGTTGCAACGTGTTGTGAGCTTGCAGATCGGCTATTTTCAGAGAAGAAATGTGGGTGTTGAGGGGAAAAAACAGGCGACTGGCAAGTATAAAACCCTGGGCGATGTGGTCAACTCAGTATATGGAGTGTTTAACTATATAGGTTGCTTGTGCATGCATGTAGAGTAAAGGGCTCAGGAGGTAGAGTGGCTGCTTGGGTTCCAGGTTCCATCCCTGGCCCTGGGTTATAGTGTCTTTGAGCAAGACACTTAACTCCTAACTGCTCCCCATGAGCAGGTTGGTGCCTTGAATGGTTTCCTCCGCCATCGGTGTGTGTGTGTATATGTGTAAAGCACTTTGGATAAGGTGCTATTAAAATGCACCATTTAACATTTATTTTAACTTTTAAAATAACTAGAACATTTAATTTTCTAAATAACATTACAAAAGGTTTTCTTTCCAATACCGATACCTTAAAAGTATACAGTCGATTGATTCATTTATTGATTGATTATAAAAACTAGAAGAGTGCCCGTTGGAAATTGGCTAATAAAGGGTGAGGTCGCGCACCATAGTGATGTCAAAACATCATTGTGATGTCAGAACAGGCCATCTCCATATATGGAGATCTAGGGGTGATCTGGATTTTGCAGATGTCAGAACAATCATTGTGATGTCAGAACAGGCCAGCTCCATATATGGAGATATAGGGGTGATCAGGTCCAGAGCCCGGGCAGAGGCTTTTGTGCTGGTTCTGGACAACTGGCTATCTGACGGACTCGACAACGGGCACTGCACTCCCTGTGGGGGCGTGGAAAGAGTGTTTCGAAGTCGGTGGGGTGAACGATTGTTAGTTACATGCCCCTGAAAGACGCTCCACAACCAATTTTGGTTGAAAAATAATGTGATGCTGCCTGCCACATGTATAGTTTGGAAAAACTTCCTTTATAATGATCATTGCACACTATTTCATTTCCAGTAGGCTATGAATGTGTTTGTTCAACCTCTAACACGGAGTAGCTACATTTGCAACTTGTGATGTGACAACAATATTGTCACATCACAAGTTTACAGGTGTAAAAGAGTGGGTGAAATTCCTTCCTGTACAAGCTAGCTTGCACGAAATGCAGTTGAAAAGAAAATGTGGAGAAAAAGGAAACTGTCAAATGACAAACAATATCAAATCAAGGTGTGTACTAAAAGATAAAATAGAAATAAGGAGTCGCTCACATCACTTTAGCAGCAGATCGAGATGAGATGAGACATCAATTCCCCCTGGCAAAGTTGAGAAAGTCCATGATTTTCCTCAGGACATGCACAACGGACACAATTTACATTGAAACAACATAAAGGGTTAATCTGTAACAATTTCTGATTCATATTTCATCTCCCTGGATCCCTGTGTGAGGTGTAGCTTCTTCAATCTGTACTGTAAGAGCCTTACTGCACTTCAGGACCCAAGGTTAAGAAAGCATCATTATTGCTCAGAACAGATCTGGGACACTAGTTGACGTATCAGAAGACTCTTAATGAGAAATACTAACAACCTGGGAATGGGGAAAAAGTTCTTCCGGGGCTCCCCATAAGAAAAAAAGAAAGAAAAAGTTTAAATATCTTTTAATAAATTAACTTTCTTTGTGTAATGAACGGTATTACTTTCTGAGTCTCAGCTGAGAGTGTGTTAATGAATTGCTTCGAAAGCATCTGAAGACAGACTTAATTACAGAGCCCACAGTTCTTGCATTATTATGCCATATATCCCCAGCTGAATACAATTCAGCAGCTAGATAAACAAATTTCATGGCAGCCTTTATGGCACTACTTTCTGGCCAACCATTGATACCAGTGTTTATTCACAGGGCTGCGTGAAGCGTGGCAAGCATGAAAATGTGGCATTAAAAGTGGAATCCTTCATTTTCATCTCATTAAAAAAGAAGGGGGGGGGAAAACAGACTAAAATGCAAATATGAAACCGTGAGCTTTTAGAATGCTTACAGGTTTACCATATTCACAGAGTGGTGGTTCTGCTTTTGAAGGAAAGACTGAGGAATGTAATAGTTTTAGAATGATCTAGTGGTTGATTTAATTAGCTAGTAGGGTTTCTTTAGCAGTGTCACTGCCATACATGTAAACAATGTTGAGTTACCAGATGTGATGTTTGGATGCAACTGAGGATAAAAACACATCCCACCAATTTTGTTGCATCAATAATACTGCATCATTGTCTAATTAGCAGACATTTGTTGTAATCCTTGCTTGATGTAAATCAACATGTGAATATGCCTTTCCAGTTTTCACATATTTGACATGTAAAGGAACATAACATTTTATTTCAGGGATTTTCTTTTCTGAATTCCTCTTCCATTGGCCAAACAAGCAGGGCATTGTGTGTTGTGCATGTACGTTGGTTTGCAGCTGTGTTCCTTTGCACTTAGTCTGCTAACCATTGGAGCCACTCACGCAACCAACACTTCCTTTCTACTGTGTGCGAGGGCACTGTGTGTGTGTGTGTGTGTCTCTGTGTGTGTGTGTGTGTGTGTGTGTGTGTGTGTGTGTGTGTGTGTGTGTGTGTGTGTGTGTGTGTGTGTGTGTGTGTGTGTGTGTGTGTGTGTGTGTGTGTGTGTGTGTGTGTGTGTGTGTGTGTGTGTGTGTGTACGCCGTGGGTAATGTTGAGCACACTGGCGACAGTGCCCACGCCCTAGAGCCCCGACAGGCCTTCTTACACCCTTCATTTTCAGTCTGGGTACTGCAGCCTTCAGTGCAAATATCTGTTTTTGACTCAAATAATACAATGAGGCTGTGAACAGCTGTACTTTACACAAATCCTATCAGATTATAGGGGGAGGGAGGTGTTGGTCAAGAGGAAAGACAAAAACCTATGATTCTTTTTCATGTAAGATTGTAGATGGCATACCACACCTACACCAATCATGTATTTTAATGTAATAGTTGGCATTGCTCCTCAGGTGAAGAAACTCTTTCATGGCTTACACTTAATTAATTGCATAAAGAAATTGCATAAAGAAAATAGGAGGAATGTTTTGTAGATATATACAATATGGTCCCTGGACCTAACAAACAGTATTGTGATACACAACTAAGGGTTGCTGTTTCACTTTAGGCACTTTAATTGTTTAAGACAAGTGTACTTTATCTTGAAGAAAATAAATAATGAAACCATCATCATTTAGAGTGAATTATACCGTAGACTGTATGCTATTTCTACAATGAGACATTTATTTTATGTTAAACAATATGGCTTAATCAAAATGGTAAAAAAAAGAAAAAGAAAGAAAAAAAATAGCTACCGAATGTCTCTTCTAAAGTACACTACACACAAACGGAAATCACTTAATAGCATGCTTGTATCTTCCCTAATCCTTGAGCATTCTTTAAAAAATTGCTCACAGCATAAAACATATGATTACTAGCTTGCCAGCTCACAGAGGTGTACCCAGGTTTTCGGCTTGATAGAAGTAGCCTGGTCAATTAAAATAATTATAGTATTTCTGTGATAACTGCAAGGTCTGGGTATTTTCGAACATTTAGGGATTTGCAATTGCATATAATTGTAGCTGTGAAGTCCACCTTCTACTTTTCTTATAAAGTACCTGATTATATGGAAGTGCACACAGTCATTTGATGAGGGTTCGCTGTTGTACAGTGTCTCTAGACTGAGGTTTGAGACAGTCAGTGGGTCACTGTGTGATCCTGGTGGGGTGCCACATAACAAGAGTTTTTATGTTGCGTATGTTTGCTTGAGCCTGGGTTCGAGTTTAAAGGCTGAAACAATGCAGATTAAATCAAAGTCTACTTAAGTTAAACAAACTTGGTGCAGTCAGTACCTTTTGAATAAAAGATGTAGGCTTACTAGACTACTCTGGTGTCTGCTTCGATTTAAATAAATTCATGAAAATCATTTACATATTCACATTAAATAACATTTATATTAAATAATATTTAAAAGAAAAATAATAATATAGTTCATTTTGGCATCACAATCAATTTGTGATATGTGTGATTTGCCCTATTTTGCTCATGAAATAATAATACTATGGGATGAGTATGGACATTATACTACTAGTAACTAGTAAAAAAAAATGGCATCGCCATCAATATTATTGTCGTCATCATCATCATCATCATCATTAGTCATTCCAGTAATCACCATCTGCACATCTATCATGATTAAAGCAGACTTCGTAATGCTCCAGCTTATTGTAACATCACATTCCTTGACAACCCGTGCAGCCTGGCATTCCCCATCCACAGCCTGGCTTAGTGTTGAGCTATTAACGCCAGCAGCAAGCCAGCCACGGCGCTAGCCAGAGTTGGAGCGATAGGCCCATTTCATTGTGGGGTCAGCGACTCAGCCATATTGTTAAGATGATTGTTCTGCCAGCCTTCTGTCATGGCTGATGTGGCTGGAGCGCTTGGCTCGGTAGCGCCCGCCTGGCTCCTCTCTGCCTGGAAAGCGGCTTTGCGGTAGGCAGCTCCGGGGCTTTAAAACCCTTATTGTCTATATCTCCCCCAGCTCGGCCTCTTTCTCCCTCTGTAGGATGGTCTGGAGAGAGCGAGCAGGCAGGCAGGCAGGCGAGAGGGGGACAGAGAGGGACAGAGAGAGAGAGAGAGAGAGAGAGAGACACAGAGAGAGGATTCAAGCACATCCAAGGGCCTGGTCCAATGTATCATGATCAGCATAGGCTTTCACAAGCAGCTATTGCCTGCACCCTGCAGCATTGTTCAGCTCCTTTCTCACTGGCAGCACTTTTCATTTGAACAGAATTTCAACACTGCAGTGGGGAATTCTGCAGATTAAAGGGGACATTTTTGGTACACTTCCTTTTTGGCACTTTATAATGGTGGGGGAGGGAGCACATTGTTTTTAATCAAGACATTAAGGGGGACGGGCTGCAAGGATGCTATTTTCCTAGCATTTATTCCTTGATTCAAAATAATAGTCATCAGGATAAACTTTAGCCTACAGTATCATGTGTTTTTTGTTTTAGATAATTTTTCCCCCAATTAACACAAAAGGTATTATCTGTATTTATTTTTGTTTTCTATTTCCTGATAATAATATTTACTTACAGCAGGTTGCTGCTGGTCCTCTCACACTGCAGAGACAATTAAGAACAATTCAATACAGTAGCGAGGGAAAGCTTGCTTGTTTCATTAAAAAATCATGCACATACAGTATAATCATCACATAAACCTATTGTACAACTATCTCTCTCTTAGTCTGTCATATTCTATTTCCCTCTCTCTCTCTCTCTCTCTCTCTCTCTCTCTCTCTCTCTCTCTCTCTCTCTCTCTTCACCCCTCTCTCCGAGTGTAAAAAAATGAAAATAAAAAGCCTACCTATCGGTCCTGTCAGAGCGTCATACGATTCTCATTCAGGTGCAGTTAACTCTTTCAAGTCACTCACAGATTAAACACACCCCTGGTACCTCCTCTCTGTGCTCCACCACGACTGATGGAGCAGCCAGCTAGCGAGGCACAAAAGGGGTTTGATGGCCCAAGTGCACGTATTGTGTACTGTGATTTGTGAGTGTGTGTGTGTGTGTGTGTGTGTGTGTATGTGCGTGCATGCTTGCGTGTGCATGCGCGTGTGCGCGCGGGCGGGTATTCGAGGAGAGAGGGACTCATTTAGGGGCCCCTCTCCTCTCTTCAGCTGCTCCATGCCTTCCCAGTAATTAGCCTAGTGTGGCAGCCACCTCTCGCTGCTCAGTCTGGGAGAGACACTTGACACAGCAGACATCAGAGAGATTTTTCAGGAGGCTCTCGCGGCACCCCAACAGCTCTTAATTAACCACTTAGGTATCCCCGCTCGTTCCCCCGGCCGGTGCTTTCCAAATGGTAAGGAGGCTCTGTGCCACGGATCTAAACACCGGGGGAAGCATGCTATCAAAAGATCTGGGTAAATGAAGGCTTGTGTAAATTATTTTTAATGATTCCCTCCTGGCTCATCATTATGTTTGTAGTTACACACAGGCACTTCTGAGGCAGCTCATCCTCACTAAGGTCATCGGCAGGACCAACTGTAACTAGCTGCTAGTCTGTAAATGGCTTATTAATTAGCGCTGTGGTTTTACATAGCTGTGAGCTCTGATATATGGTGCAGGGATTGTAATTGTGCGGAATCGAAAATGATGATGATGATGACGACGACGATAACCCATCTCCAGGCTACTTATGCAAATTGCCCTCCCATATTAGAAAATCATTACCTATCCAAACACCGCAACACTCAGCCGCTGTGCATTACAATGATGGATTTTATGATAATTGCGATTTAATTTTCTCCCTCTCTCTCTTTCTCTCTCTCTCTCTCTCTCTCTCTCTCTCTCTCTCTGTCTCTCTCTCTCTCTCTCTCTCTCTCTCTCACCCCCCTCTCTTTCTCTCTCAGTATCTGGAGTTTTGAAAATAATTTGGCCATTGTAATAAGTGCTATTAATTCTGTATTAGTTAAAGCTGAAGGGATAGGTTTAATTAATTTTCCCAGGACTGAGATTTGTAAATGATCATCATTTTGTGGAACAGGAAATAACTTGTTACTTTTTTGTTTGTTTGAGCGTGTAAAATTGAAGGCGATATAAAGTAGCAGTTGAGCCATTATCAGATACTTGTGTCCTCTGTTGATATACTAGGCTGATCTTGTGTCCTCTGTTGATATACTGTAGGCTGATCTGGCTAGCATGTAATAAACTTGAAATGTCAGTGGTTAAAATGGAAGATAGTGTACC
>NC_136811.1:25986475-26008975 GCF_951216825.1 Electrona antarctica | reverse complement strand
GACTGATGGCAGATATAGATGGCACAACATGTCTTCTAGTTCGGACACCTGGCAAACAATGAGCAACTGAATGGCTTTGGTTGATTATCAGGACCAGACTGGTGACTAACTCTTCTTGTATGCCTGACTGGATTATTGTCAGCATATTTATTTTATTTTATTTTATGCAATATATGCAGCGTTAGCATTGCTCAGTATTAATATATGTTCACATGTTGTCAAATGTTAATATAATGAAGTTATTAAAGTAAAGGACTTATGTTAAGGTGAACTCTATAGCATCCATATTGATTTGTGCAAATTTCGAAGTGAAGTGAAACCTAATTAAGGTAGTGTTTTGAGGGTTTGTATTTATTTATGTAACAGTTTTAACATGGGAACTGTGTTAAGCAGATGTTTGTTTATTGATATTGCCAAGTGCATTAGCCTCAACCATTACAGTACATAAATGCTGAATAGTAACAATGGGGTTCAATTACATAATGCAGACCCTCTGTCTCTGTGCTTTGTTAGCTTGTTAGCAAATTGGAGACTATCCAAAAAGGAACAATCCAGCCAATTCTAATAAAATGCAAGCACAGACACAATTAATGAAACACAGTAAGAACAGAAACACGTCCTTGTCTCTCCCAGTGTCCTTTAGCATTAGTTTAGGATGTCAAGCTGAACAGACTGAATGGGGGAAGAATCTAAAAGTTTAACGCAGATCCCAGGTCATTCCAGATTGTTGTGGTTTGATGTGGGAATGGTGTATAGTATACTGTCCCCTGCTTCAGCACAGCACTCATTCTGTATAGTAGAAGTTCCCTGTCCGTTATCCATCTGGTATCATTTTTTATTAACCATAATTCTCCCTCAGCTTTTTACCAATCATTGATATTACAAACCAAATTATGAATTGGAACATTATAAAACAAAAGCATTCTTCTCAAATGATTTGTAGACCAGAGATTTTACTCACTCACTCATCACTCACTCACTCACTCACTCACTCACTCACTCACTCACTCACTCACTCACTCACTCATGTTTACACTCAAGTTAAATGAATACTCAGAATTTTCCTGTCACAGGTCAGCAATAATGTCTTCTTCGATAGTCACGTCACGTGCGTGTGTATGTGTATGTGTATGTGTGCGCGCGCGTGTATGTGCATGTGTGTGTGTGACTGTGTGGGTTACAGAGGGCACAACAGGGTTGCATGGCGTATCTCATGATACCCCGGAACACACTGATTCAGATGTCGCTCGGCATCTGTGTGCTGAGATAGCCAGGACTGTCATAACATGATATCTGCAGTTGGATCAGTTGCACAATGACCGCTAAATCATGGGCTGTGAGGTTAAATCATTAAAATGTAGTGGCTTATTGCTGGGTCCTCTGCGATGTTAACACGCTTTATTTTACGACATCAGACTTGCTACGGCTCGGGAAACATGAAAATGTTAACTTTTATAAATGGGTAATAAAACAGACAACTGTGGATCTTAGACTATGAGTGATGATCCATGATCACATCTCATCTGAGTCGGTCAATTTGTAACAGCTCCTCGTCTCGCCAGTGATGTGGTTCTGCTGTGATAACACCAGGCCTAAGCACTTCATTTCAGACAGCAACTTTGTTGTAACACAGCTTTACTAAAAGACAATGAAGTCAATGACAGGCGAAAAGATCCTTCTGAGGGTCGAGTGGAATTTACAAGCTAACCAAATCGACTCCAAATGGAGGAATCACTCAAGACAGATCTTATTCTTATTCTTCACATCTTTTCTTATTATTATTGTTATTTTTATTGTTTTTTTTTTAACAGAATGGGTTCCCAGACTGCAAATGGATAAAGGATTTGACTGTGTAGCCAGTGGCACAACTGATACAGTAGGTAATTTGGCGTATCATGTCCAGTAACCAGATCCCTTGGAGAGAATGATGAACAAATTAAAAAAGAGAGAAAGAGAGAAAGCTATCTGGTGGGAAAAAGGCAGACCAAAATCTTGGCATTCCAGTGGCCATTCACATGAAACTGATAAGTCTGAACAGCCAAACAATTCCCATTTTTCTTCCCCTTGTCTCCACCTCCTAGAGACTGATGAAAGCATCTTTTGTTCCTCAAATGTATGTCTGATAGTGAAATTGTAAAATTAATGAAATGTGTTAAATACACTGTACCATACTGAATGAGACAAGTTCACACACCAACATAGTGGTTAAGTTTGAGATAGCCAGTTCCCCAAACAGTTTTAAATGAACTCTGCGAGTGTACAAAATGGAATTTACTGTACATATAACTATAATGTATGTGGGGAGAAACTAAATTGTAGTTGGAATAATTCTTGTTTAAGTATTTGTTTATTTTAGTTCTGTTAACATGGGTGGCAAGTCTTGTACTGTGATACTTTGTAATTTGTGGAAATTCAATAAAATACTTTAAAATGCAACTTTGGTAAATGATACGTTTTGTCAGTGTACAAGTTTAGCTAATGTTCTTTATACTGTACAATACGCAGCTGTATTCGCTTTTCTGGAGTTCAGTTATTCATTATTTGAGCACACTTAAATACAAATTATCTCTATCACTCTCTTTCAAGACAAAATCTAAGCGGAAACAGGAATCTCTTCTCTATTTCAAAGTCATTTCGGTGCAATGTCTCAGACCGTATTGTGTCCTGTTTTGGAGGTTAGGGGGAAAGGGGGCGGTGGGGGTTGGTTCAAAAGACAATTTGTAATTATTGCAGACAATTATGTGAGGAAACGATATCTCCCCTTTGAGCAAAGCAGAGTGGTTTAAGATTTCTGCAGCTAGTCTTGTTGCAGTCATTAGGGCATTGCACATCAAGATGTCCCCCTGACCTCGGTGACAACAGACTGGCCCTCCCTATCATCCACAGGCTTGATTTCCCATGTCAGGGGAGGACCCTAAATGGATTTTTAATCCTAAACTAACCATGCTGCACATTGCATATAGTGTTTAGGTGAAAAGATCTTTCCACTGCCCTATTATACAGGGGCAAGTTAGGTCTGTAACCTGAATCACTGGAAAAATAATGCGCTAAGCCCCCACTACTGTATAGGCGTTACACCGCAACAATGTGTTTCTTTCTTTCTGTTGATGCCACTGACTCCCCTTTGATGCGGCTCTGAAATGACCGAGCGCCATAGGCTATTTTCTCCCCGTTCAGGCGACTCAATGCCCGGTCTGTCTGGCCTGTTTGTTTTCGGCTAATTGCCTCGAGATCTAATAAGTTAGTGATGATGTACGGCGAGTCACCCATGACCCCTGCCAAAAGAAATATTATGTCGCACTAAAACTCAGCCCAGGGTAGGAGTTGGGTCCCTCTTTATCAGTCTAAATATTTCGAGCCCCCAAAGCTCCGGGTTTCAAATGGTTGGGTCAGTATGTGCTAAAGTAAGGTCATGTGAGCCCTGTAATTACGATATTATGCAAGGCATTTAGGACAAGAATGGAGGAACTCAAGACCAGGCTGCTGGGCCTAGGTTGGCTGGCTAGCCTGAGGGGTGGAGACAACACTGCTGTCTGCAGTCTGCTTTTCCATAAAGTAGAGAGAAGAGATCTATGGCCAGCATTCTGTCTAATACGGACAAGCGTACAGCAAGTACTGAGACAGCAAGATAAATGTGTGTTTTTGGTGTTGTCAGAGTTTTGTATGGTTTTGTTTGATTAAGACGATCAAATGGCGTGTCGTGTGACTGCGTTTTTCTTTTTGCTGTAGGATTTTAAAAGTCATTTCTGATTAGAAATTAGATAATTTCACCACTATGTATGTAGTGAAATGTTTCAATAATCCCAAATTGTTCTCTTTTGGTATTGTTAGGTTTATTTTGACTTTCCTAAAACAACACAACAGGTTTTCTGTAGGCTACAGCTTTCTGTAGGCCACAGCTCTTTTCCATGTCTATATTTGTCTTTTTTTATTCTTTTCTTTTTAACACAAAACAAAAGGAGGGCTAAAACAAAAGCCCAGGCCTCAGCTGTGTTTAAAGAGACGAGAAGAAAGTTACCCCATCAGAAAGGGAAATAAATACACCCTCTGTTGAGTAAGGTTCTGCATATACAGTATGCACTTAATCCTTGCTTGATTCATCATATTTGTGTTGGTGGAATGGGATGGGATGAGAAGCAAAGTGTTGTTCAAAAAGGAAGAAATATTGTGGGAATTCTGCAATGTCCATCCATGGCTCATGCATTTTGATTGCATGTGTATTTCTGTGGGGGTATTTATTTTCCCCCAGCAAAGTATCTATGATCCCCCCTCCCCCTTTTATTTTCTGAACGACAGACAGCAGTCCAAGCCAAAAAGCCATTTCACCTGCATTAATACACAATGAATAATTTATAAAGCCCAATTATTTGGTATCATTTATGCAAAGAGTGTCACACAAGGCATACATAAAGCATTAAGGATGGTTAACCCATAAAGGAATGGAAGACTAGGAGAAGAGTAGAAGGTCACACCTGACAGTCAGGCTTTTTTTTTTTTTTTACTCGTCCTCTCTCTCTCTCTCTCTCTCTCTCTCTCTCTCTCTCTCTCTCTCTCTCTGTGTAATATTTCAAATTTGTAAAAAATAACAATGTATACATACTGCACAATATATGTGTTAAGTCGGCAAAATAATGTGCCTTCATTAAAATACTTCTAAATTGAAGCTTCTGGTTTGATTGAATAACTGAATAACTGGTTTGTCTTCATTATACTAACGAGGCTGATCAATTCAGAAAGAAGACAGACAGCATAGAGGACAGAGAGTCAGACAGTCAAACATTGTGTTCACAGACACAGGCCTACAGTATACTGAGGTGCTATGAATTCAAAATCGCACTCGATTTCACTGTGATTTCCTTATCTAAACAAATGCAATTACGATTGGGTTAGCGGTGGTGTTTCCCTGGAGATGGACCGTCCCCCCTTGTCGGTGACTATCTCTCCCACTAATCCTGTCTTAGAAGGGTCTCTGTTAACAGGGATAAGGCATTGGCCTGGTATCCTGGGCTAGTAAGCTAAAGCTTATGTACAAAATGCTATTCAAGAGGCGCTGCCTGCAGCTATTGGAACTGCGTAGATGTCCATATCATTCAGCCAGCCTAAATACGGAGGAATTTAGCCGTGGCTAAATCTCGGAGACTGACGTGGACATGTTCACTGATAAGGGATGGGGACCTAAGCGGGAGTCTTATTTGGAATCAAATTGATGCGTTATAGAGTCTGGAACATGGAGATCTGGTCGCTTCCAATGACAAATCCATAAACTCTCCAGCAAAAACACCCCTACTGTTGAAATCTCCGCCACCATCCCCATGTTTTACTGTGCTGCCCATCAGAATGCTCATTCCGATAGCTCTGCTGTATTTTGTCAAAGTCACCATGTCAGGAGTCCATAAGCCATAATTATTCTGTTGGCAAAACAATTTGTTCTCTGTTAACAAGAAAATAAAACCAAAAAAATAGTAATTGTCACACATTACTGTTATGAAAGTGTTCCAGTTTTGTTCCACAAGGTCATTCTTGACATCTGGGGAAGATTCGACAGGAATTCTAAACCATCATGGTCAACAAATGTGTGTATGTGCGACTCTTATGGACTTTAGAGTGGCAGTTTGCTGAAGCTTAAAATGTTTGAAAAAGGTCACATAATTGACCTCAGATTCTTACTGTGATGTGAAGTGCTCAACACCAAACCTCAATCAATTCACCCTTTCTGGTGTGAACAAAATACTTCTCACTTTCACACATTTGGATAGCTTAAGCTTTTAACACTCTGTGAAATCCAGCACTTATCCTACAAAGACTTGAGAAGTGTACGTGACAGTGGATCTATAAGAAGTGTGACTGGGCAAGATGCATGAGACCGGAAAGGACAGGACAACTGTTTACCACCGGGATGACTTTGAGCAGTGATCATACTGCAGTTCAGTATGCATTTACTGTAATGTTCAAGTGAATGCCTCTTATGACCTTGTACTATGTGTATATGTATATATGTATATGTATATGTGTATGCGTATGTGCGTATGTATGTGTGTGCGTATGTATGTATGTGTGTGTGTGTGTGTGTGTGTGTGTGTGTGTGTGTGTGTGTGTGTGTGTGTGTGTGTGTGTGTGTGTGTGTGTGTGTGTGTGTGTGTGTGTGTGTGTGTGTGTGTGTGTGTGTGTTGTGTGCTTGGTAAGAACAACTACAGCCCTTATATTAAGTTAGGAAGTAGTTAGGCAAAAATCTGTTACAATGACAGAGGTGCGCCGTCTGAAGCAGACTTGAGTCACGAGAGGTTGATTCCTCAGGTGAGCGAGTCGCTGCAGCGAACGTTGCAAAGTCCAGTCTTGAGCCAACTCAGCGCCGTTCAAGTTATCGTTCCAAAATCTTACACTCACTGTAATGTAAACTCTTCATTTCCACTTTCCAGCCATTCAGTTGCAAAAAAAAGAATAATCTTTTATTTTATTTTTATTTTTTTGAAAATAATTTGGGGACCCCCCAAAATAATTTGGCGACCCCCAGATTGGTCGCGACCCACAGGTTGAGAACCCCTGCTCTAGATGTGTCTCTAGTTTATTTGGCTTAAGGGAGGACCGGCCGATCGGCGGACCGGCCGGAAGACCATGGGTTGTCACACTCATCTCACTATGACTCAGCCATATAAGGAGTTCCCAATCCCAATGCAGCTACGCCCAAATATGGAATGTGTTGTCTAACCTCAATGTGCTGTCCTCCTCTCAGTTTGTGAGGCCGCAGAGGTCACCGGCAGCTCAGGCTACAGTACCTGAAGGCCAAGCAGTTCATGGAGGAGGAGAACTATGAGGGAGGATCACCAAGGAGGTTGACTGTGGAGGCACACAAACTGCAGAGGCCCTGCTGCTGCACGTCACCTTCTACCTGCTGATACGGAACGCCACTGACCTGCACTGTGTCATTGACAATGGAGGACACCAACGTCAAGTTCCGTGCCAACGCGCTGATCAAGCGAGGCAGCACATGTAGCAGCAGAAGCCCCTGAACTCCTGGCAGGACTTCAACATGGCGGCGGACATAGTGTGTACCATCACAGGGGACATCTGACCAGGTGGACGAGGCGGTGGGAGACTTTGATGCTCAGACCACTCTGACCCATGCAGGCACAGAAGTGCTTTGCCCTCTACAGACAGGCGTATACTGGCAACAACCCAAATGACAAGTGCATTGACCTGGAGACAGACAACGCTACCACATACGTCCACAAGGGTTTGTTGCAGCTTCAGTGAAAGCAGGACCTTGACTTGGGTCTGGACTCTGGAGCTGATCAGTCTGGACAAGGCAATCGACATGTTCAACATGGCCATCAACCATGCCAGATTGGAGATGGAAATGGCCCTGTTGTACTCCTTGTGCGATGCCGTCTACACACCCAGACAGAAGTGGAGAGGAAGTATATGGGCTCAAACTACTGTACCAAAACTGTAAAAGTGTACTCGTGTTCCCAGTGTGGGACGGGAAAGGATAGGCAATCTACAAACTCACAGAGCTTTGTGATGCAACGTGTTGGGAGCTTGTAGATCTGATTTTATTTTTTAGCACGCGTCGATGCCGGCATGCAGCTGAGTATAAATTAGGCTTAACTTCACCGGCTGCTCGCAAGTTTTATATAATTTATTTAATTCCTTGTTAATCTTATTTTGTCCACTCCATTGTGCTAACCTCAGAACCTGGGAATTAATTTGTGAATCATGCATGTGAATCAGTGAGCTAATTTCTTAATTTGTCGAATCCCTGATGCGTATGATATTATTGTATTAACTAACAGCATTCATGTCTAGGCTTTTGGCTAAGGCATTCGACTGCAGAGATAGTCAGAACTGACAGTAGTTTAGCATATCAGATAGATCTTGGATGTGGAGAAAATACCTCTTAATTCCTCTCAGCCGCCTGGACCCTTGTCTCTTGTAATGCACCATACATATTCTGTCCAGAAAGAAAATTATGATTGCACATTTCAGGGTACGGCTGCCAACTTTTCACAAAACCTTGGAGTGAGATTTGGTGGCATGTGCAGCAAGTTTAATATTATTATTAATATTATTTGATCAACCCATGCACATCACACACCAATAAACTTTTTGTACAACAATGTTGCACCCAGTGCAACAAATCATCTCAAATGTGGTACACACAAACACACAAAGGTGGGCTAAAAAAAAGCAAAGGTCTGAGACCAGCCTATAACGACACCAACGTCAACAGGCTGATGAACAAGACTCATGCCATGTTCAGCAGTCTGGCAGCAGGCGGGTGAAAGCTGTTCATAAACCTGGAGGTGATGCTCATGATACTGCGCTATAGGGCCCCCTGCCTGGCCATGGTCGTTGTAGGGGAAATTTTTTGTTCACCCCAAAAATGCCTTTTTTTCTGTAGATTACTCACCATTATGGAGACTTGAATTCATAGATATTTGTTTGTTTTTGTCACATTCCTAAGCCAATAATTTGAGGAAACTCTTTGTGTCTCCATAGGGAATACAGGAGGCTCTTTGTGTCTCCATAGTGAACCTCTGCTGCTCATCAAACTAGAAATGCACTCTCTCGAGATGCCAACTTGCGCCTCCTCCCTATACCTGTAGATCTCTCTGTCTGGGTAGGACTGCTGCTCTGAGTCCTAGAGCTCTCTGCTGTCTGTCTGGGTACGACTGCTGCTCTGAGTCCTAGAGCTCTCTGCTGTCTGTCTGGGTACGACTGCTGCTGCTCTGAGTCCTATCTGCTGTCTGTCTGGGTACGACTGCTGCTCTGAGTCCTAGAGCTCTCTACTGTCTGTCTGGGTACGACTGCTGCTCTGAGTCCTAGAGCTCTCTGCTGTCTGTCTGGGTACGACTGCTGCTGCTCTAAGTCCTAGAGCTCCCTGCTGTCTGTCTGGGTACGATCTCTGAGTCCTAGAGCTCTCTTCTGTCTGTCTGGGTAGGACTGCTGCTCTGAGTCCTAGAGCTCTCTTCTCCACTAGGCTCTATTGTGTTTAACTTGGTCCTGCTGATTCCTATCTCATATCAGTCTCTCTCATGGCGTCATACATGGGCTACCTGTCCTGACATACTGGGATTTAATTGAAAACATCACACACTATGACACATCCATATTTCTCTTGGTCCATAGTGCGATCAGGATTAGATCGTCACATAAGCCATCATTAAATGTAACCACAACAAATAGTGGGATCTTTGCATGTCCGTCCTCACATCCCTGCATATGTTATCCCATGCTCTTTGAGTCACATCAACATCACAGTTCTTTGATGAGGGCTGATGCACAAACATTAGCAGAACAGAGAGATTCTGCACTTACAGTAGTGCACATGTATATGTGTGACCTTCATCCAGGGCATCAGAAGGTTGGTAAATCATAACACTTGGGGGGTAATGAATTTCATATGCCCTTAGGTGTTGCTGCCACAGTCACCTGATGCAACAGTACAATACATGCAACCTTGCCCTCAAGGAAATGAGAGAGCTCCGTCCATTATGCAGTGCAACACTTCCTGCCGCTACACTGACTGACTGACTGACTGCACGCACGCACGCACGCACGCACGCACGCACGCACGCACGCACGCACGCACGCACGCACTGTGGAATCCTGAGTGTTCCTTTAACTCTGACACTGTGAGTGTGAAAATCTTTGGTCTCAAGAGACTTAAATGAACAGGGCTTTGCAGTGCACATGCTCTGGAATAAGCACAACTAATCAAAACACACAAGCAGCACCATCAAACAGTCGCTTGATTGGACTTTGGCTGACTGTTTAGATCCCATCCCACAGATATTCACTCGTGGCTTCTCTGCACATCACAGTTGTTTTCCATCCACCAGGAATGGTTGACTCTGGCTTCTCTCTACAGAATCTTAATTGTCAGCCAATGACCCAAAGAATATGGATTTAGTGTCATTTAAACAAACTACAATAATTGTGCTGTTGACTTGTACAGACCCATCTGTGAGTCTTGACTTGAGTAATGGCTGCGACACAGCAGCCATTTTGCCCTTTGCTGTAGTGTCATATGAGTAGGACAGTATGCGGGTGAGGTTTCTCATTCAAAGAAGCATTACTTTTAGCTTAATTTAGTTCGTTTTTATTTAATTATTATTATTTATTTTTTCTGATCACAATAGACATTTTTATTTGAGCTTCTGTACTGGTCAGGCTGAGGCTACATATCAGCAGACATCACCTGTATTCCCTTAAACTCACACAGGTTTATTTGCTAGGGGATACACCAAATCAAAGGGCCCGCCCCCATGCATGTGATTCACGCGTGTGTGTGACACAATCAAGAACGTCACTTTTTGCGTTGGCGCACCCAGTGAATGAACGCACGTGCGTTCAGCTCTCCCCGACTGGTTCGAGTCTCCTCCCACCGAGTGGTTAAACGGACACTTCACCCCTTTTGCAACCAGCTAGATCTTATTTTAATGATGTTTGGGAGACAAGAAACACTTTCCTGGGGGTTTCTATGTGGGTTTGTGTTTTTAGATATTTCAGTATTTGTCAATACAAAGTGTCCATGGACTCCATGATGTCATGAACACTGGGCTCACTTACTTCCTGGACTACATCAAGGAAGCTTTGAGAAGGAGGAGAAGTGGTCACGTGACTGGGCTGCGCCATGACACTTTCATGGACACTTTCATGGGAGCCAAACTCACCGGAAGTGCAATGAATACATGGCAGTGAATGGAGCCGGCTGGACCAGCTCATAACAAACATTATTTATGAACAATTGAGACCTTTGTCATATAATCGGTTCAGGAATATAAAAGAAGACATATCACAGGTTGTTTTCTAATCACTTACTTTTCGATGTGCACAGAGTGCACAGTATATAATTTTATCTGAGGATCTAAACAGCAGCAGGTATCGTTTCTGGCTCAGAAGTATCGCGAGATTTGGCTGCCAGACAGGAAACGGTGGGAAGTCTTGGCGATACTTGGTACGTTCAGAAAGGTACTTTGTGCTCTTTAGATACCATACTACTATAAAAATTACACAGTGTACACATCGAAAAGCAACACAGCAGACAATAATGTGTTACATGTCTTCTGTTATTTTCCAGAAGTGATTACTTTACAAAAGGTCTCAGTCATTCATAAATAATGTTTGTTCATGAGCTGGTCACTGCGCTGTCATTGACTCCAGTGCATTCTGCCAAACTTCCGGGTAGTTTGGCTCCCATGAAAGCGTCCATGAAAGTGTCATGGCGCAGCCCAGTCACGTGACCACTTCTCTTCCTTCTCAAAGCTTCCTTGGACTACATGTTGTCTCAGTAAGACAGCCCTCCCCTTATCCACAAGGAGGAGCAGTGGACCAAAGCATTATGGGAATTGTAGTGTTGTTGGATAACCAACAACACTAGCGGGGGTTCCTGTGTTGCATTACATTGAAATTGGTGACCTATGAATATCGGTTTCGACGGAAGCAACAGCTCTACCTATTTGAAATAGTCTCGCACAGGGCTCTGCAGGCTGCGGGCCGTGGCCACTAAGTTCCATTGTTAATCTGAATAAATATGATAGTTTCTCTGCTACAGAAATCCTCTTTGCCATTATTTCACATGCTCTGCTAGAGAAAAGTCCCGGTCCACATCTCCAGAGGTCCTTGAAACTAAAACATTTGGAGTTATCTCAATAAAACAGTAAAACACACACACACACACACACACACACACACACACACACACACACACACACACACACACACACACACACACACACACACACACACACACACACACAAAAACTTGTTTCATTGTTGTTATTATTTATTTTTGCCAGTGAGCTTCAAAGAGGAACGCATCTACTGTAAGCAACTTTTCACAGGGGAGCAGTATTAATTTCATTTCAACTAACCATTCCAGAGACCTGGCCCAGGCCAAAAGGTTTATTCTTCCTCTCTCTCTCTCTCTCTCTCTCTCTCTCTCTCTCTGACAGAATTATTGCCTAGCTGTTAGTCTTTTGGCTGCCTCTGCTGTTTGTGCTACAAAAAAGACATGAGATTTGCATTACACACATTTCAGTCGCTTGCCAAAATATTTCACATTAGTTTCAGCTGGATGTGTGAATTATTGTTCAAATTTGATGAGCTTGGTAATGCAAATAAAGGTCACATCAGAATTTCCAGATGTGCTCGTGGCGGCGGACGTGAGTGCGTTATAAATATATGGACAACATTCAAAACGACAACGCATTGTGATTCTGTCATGCTAAACTCACCCGTCAAAGCATATCTTTTCAAATGGCCAGTGAGAGGGATGGGGATCGGAATTGGAAGATTCCCAGTCATGTTTTATCCCCTGTGTTTACAACACACACAAAAAAAGTTCATTGATATGAAAGAGCAAAACACTCGAACCTGCTCAGAGAAGGGCTGTTTCTTTATCTCACCCAAGCATTCCACTAGCGCTTGAGGGGTGCAACAGACAACAAACTAGAGAGAGAGAGAGAGAGAGAGAGAGAGAGAGAGAGAGAGAGAGAGAGAGAGAGAGAGAGAGAGAGAGAGAGAGAGAGAGAGCGGGGCATAAAATCTGCATTCTGGGGGAAACAAGATGGACATAAAAGATGGACTAAATTGCAGAGAGGAATTTTCTTGTCAGAGGCTAATGGAAACATTTCCACACAACAGAGAGAGGGGAACGGAGGCTCCATTATCACAGCCCAGCAGACGGGGCTGGCAGCCATTCTAGAGAGGGGCTGAGATGTGCACACTGGCCCAGCTTAGTGCCCTCAGCCAGCCCCCCAGGCCTCCACCTGAATAATCTGTGTCAACAGGTTCCAAAATGCCCAGAAGAAGCAAATAAACAAAGAGAGAAACACTTACAAAGTAATTGTCCCCCTGAATATTTTTTTCACTCTTTTTTTCTTTTACTCCAAGCTCCTAATTAAGCAAGAACAACATCCGTTCAACCCAGAAGATTCTCGTCACACCCAGAGCGCAGTGAGGACATTTGTGTTGTTATGTGCCTGGGAGGCTAAACAGCAATGTTCTTAGAGTATGCAGAGTATCTTGCCTCATAGCAATGAACAAACGATTTAAAAAAGCTAAATAAACATATCGAAAGAGGAAAAAAGCTAAATGGTTTAGCGCATGCAATGCCTCTGTGCATGTGGTCGTCTGAACAGTATACTGCAGCAGGACAACATTGATTTAAAAACAATAAGCTAGAAGAATTCCATAACCTTTCATCGTGTCCCAGACAGTGTTGTTTTGGTCCATTTTGTTGGCACCTTTCTTTTCTCTTTTTTTTCTTTTTTAAGGTGAAGTCACATACAGTTCAGCAACTTATAATTGTTCTATATACACCAAAGGCTGTAGAACACTATGTGTGTCATTCACTCACACCAGTCTGGGGCTATGTTATATTTTAATTGGTATGAACATCATCATAGTAACAATATATTTCTAACATGCACAAAAACACATGCAGATGCACTGTGTTTAGAGTTTGTGCTTAATTTACAACACCCGTCCAAAGGAACCTTTTTATTTTTTAAAAGGGTTAGGGTTAGTTTAGGCCTATATTTCTTCGTCATGTTTATTTTCACACCCAATCCCATGTCTCATGAGGCCCGGCCATGTGAGATTGATTTGATGGTACTTTTTTCACTGACAATTCCTCCGGGCATGGGGGCATTTGCGTGCTCCCTGACACCTACATGCCCCCAGGACAGCTGACAAGCCTTCCAGTCTGTTAGGGCCAAATCTGGATTTGTGGCTTACTGATAAGTAAACAGGAAAAAAGAAAAAGAAAGAAAAAGAAAAATAGAGATAAAGGCAGAGGATGAAGGGCATGATGACTTTTCAAACCTCTGGCCACCATTTTGTGATGTCAGACCACTGTGGGGGATTTGGTGGAAGCAGTCGTTGCAGTTTAACACAAAACCTATATAGGACTCCATAATCAAAAACAATCTGCATGCAAAATGGTAAACAACCAACTGGAATAAGCCATTCTGAAGAAGCCATTCTGGTGACCTGTTCATCTTGTCTGTCTGTCTTTGACTGGAAGTCATCTATTTATAATAAGTCTAGCTGATAAATGTTTTAATAAACTTTTTGCATAATTCATTGTCGGCAGGCCTAGTTTTAATTGACTTATCTCAGAATTGTACTGAAGATCAAAAGCCTGATTAAAGCAATGTATATATTACTGCCCCATGCTTTTCCCAGTACCGCATTTCAAAAGACATCACAGAGGAAGTGTGTTGTGAAACATGATCAATTATTTACCAAGAAGATTAATTAAGTGATTGATTAGCGGATTACTTTTGACATTGTTGATGTCAGAAATAGTTTATGTTGACTGATGATGCATAGAACAAAACCTGAGGACCAAGTGAGTCCTTGTGGCTTGTCTGCATAATGCAATTTGCCAGAATAATTATATCATAATTATAATGATTATAGGCCTTTTGATGTATTTAAAAAAAAGAGTCTATTCTTCTTTTATCAGAATAGCCATTTTAATTATGAAGTCAATTTTGAATGACTGATTTCACTTCCCGCTTTCTACGTCTAAATTTTGCATTCTTCCGGGAACCGGCAAAGATGACAGGTCGCTCATCATTCACATGTCATGGCTATTTGAGAACTAATTACAGAGTTCTTAATAAGGGGTTCACTCTCTCTCTCCCTCTCTCTCTCTGTGCGCCCCGTGTTCACGCTGTCTCACAGCTATAATTATCTTGTCTCATTATTTGACAGTGCATTGTGTAACCCATATACTGTGGGGATTCCACATGCCTTCTACCAGCTCACATAGGAAGTGGTAGCTGTGATTTTCTCATTAATCTTACAAAAGACCTGACATTACCTCATATGTTCGGGCTCAACAGAACATAAGGCGGGACTCAGGGAAAATTTCTGAGGGTGAAAGCAAGTTTTGTTTATGTTTAACATGCCTCTTTGTCCCGAACCCATCACAATCCATCAAATGTGACAGGTGTGAGGATAGCTGAGTTGCACAGTCTCTACACAGGAAAATATGGGGTGTTCATTTAAGTGAACACTCCTTATTTTACTGTGCATTACAAATAATTGTTGTGTACCGTTTTTGGAGTGAAGGAATGTTGTAAACTCTAGTTGCTCTGCTAAATTTTGAGAAAATGGATTAAAAACATGATTTCATTTATTATAAATATTCTGAATCATAAAGCTTTCCGTCACAATCACATCTACATCATCATTGTGATATTGATGCAGATATCTAAATAGTTCCCCTGCACATATTTGCATATAGGCCGACATTAGCACAATTAATGCTGATATAGTGCAACAAACTTATACAGCACTGTAATTTTCTATAGGGCTGCAACTATCAATTATTTTCTTATGTGGCGACTGATACACAACTCAGGAGCGGAAGTCAAGCTTGCCTATTCACAAAGGCATTTATTGATCATAAATTCAGAACAGAAATTAACTTTTCTTTCTTGCTTTCTTTCAGGGGGATGCAGTCAAAGGTAAGCGGTCAACATAAAGTTAATTTCCAAGGTAAGGAGGAGGATCGTCGTCACTGGACCTCGTCGCTGGACATCATCGGCAGGTATGGATTACATTCACAGAGGATTTGGGTAGGTACTCCTGCAATGGATTCCAGAGGTGAGTATATGAGGTTAGTACAGGTTTAGATTAGGCCTTAGCTTTAGGATCTCTTTCCCCACAGGTGAGATATCAACGAGCCAGCTCAGGTAGGTGAATCAATGTCAATAAATGCACTGAGAACAGGTTTTACAGGTATTTCTACTCAGCCTGTACTCGAGTATTTGTACTCCGTTGTAAGCCGTGTACTGGGGCCGTATTTCTACTCCTTTTCCATATCCGTGTACTGGGGTTGATGCCTCCCGTTTTCCAAAGCCGAATAGTCACTTCTTAATAGCCGGTCTAATGCACGTGCCTGTCGGCCAAGGAGCGTGTGTCCGGTATAATGCCTGCGAGTGAGATACAGAGAGAATGCGCTGTCAGTATAAAGATTTCATAGTATAACATAGAATGGTATATGAAATAGTGGTTGTCTGCCTTATCGCCCAACGTGCCTGCCCACAGCCTCGCCTCGTCTCTGGAGAGTGGATCTGTTGGTGAGGCAGAGAGTTCCTCCTTTTGTACTGATGCATGCAGGTGTGTGAATGAGTGCAGGTACGCTGAATTCCAGTTGGTCTAACAGGTGATTGGGTATGTATCTTCCTTCTAGGACCCCCCCAAGGGTCTGATGTCAATGCACTGAACTTTACTTCAATTATGAAGTCACGTTTTTTGTGACGTGCTTTTTGTATATCAAAGGATCAGTTAACCACTTAAGGGGTATTTTATACTTGCCATGCAACTGTTTTGTGCAGAAATAGTGAAAATAGCTGATCTAAGCTGAGCTTGTAGCTATTTTCATTGGCTATTTTAAATGTTTTGAAACTTTTCACCTATACTAACATTCCCAAAATAGGGGTATATTATTGAATATGTTACAACATTATCTATTGTTTTTTTAATAATCAATTGCATTGATTAGTTCAATTAGCTGCACCCTTACTTTACAGCAGAGAGATACAGCTGTGAATGAATTAGGCTGACCAAATTCTGACATTATTTCAGCCTTTTCTGTTGACTTCTGAGTCCATGGGTGAGTATACATCTGCACACAAAATGCATGCATGCAACTTCAAAGTGCAGGTCTTGGCCGCAAATAAAATCAAAAGTGCCACTTATGCATGCCAGTGTTTGTACAACAACCATTGTACAACTTGTGTTTATCAGCACACTGTAAAAAAAATCCTCAGTGTTGGGGTAAGCATCCATTCATTTGGATACAATTTGTACACTCTTGGAGTTACAAATGGATAAATGAACACTGCAGATTTTACTGTGTAGCATTAGTACACAACATAATAGCAAGTGTATCAGATTGCAATCATCATACACACCTGTGTAATCCAGACACTCCCCATGCTTATCTTTAACAGATATCAGATAGAGGTCATTCCTCTGCCATTCTGCGCTTTTAGCCGAGAGAGCTATGGTTTTCTGAGTGACACATTATACAGCATGGTTGAGAACACAATTTAGATTGTCAAATATATGTTAATACAGTCATCAGTCATGTGAATCACTGATGTCACATGGAAATCCCCTTAAAGCATCACTTTAATTGTCTGCGTGTTTGAATTGAAATATCGTCGTATGTGTGCCTAAGCAAGTTTCATGGCCCTAATGAGTCTTTTTTAGGGCACATGGCTCCTAGTTGAGCCGTCTAGAAAAGCGTGTGTGTGTGTGTGTGTGTGTGTGTGTGTGTGTGTGTGTGTGTGTGTGTGTGTGTGTGTGTGTGTGTGTGTGTGTGTGTGTGTGTGACGCCTACGTGACTCAGTGTGGGCAAGGAGTGGCATCAGGCAGGAGACAAAACTGAAGGTCTACCAGGCTGTCGTACTACCAACTCTTTTGTATGGGTGTGAAACCTGGACAGTCTACCAACGTCATGCCAGAAAACTGAACCATCTCCATCTCCAGAGTTCCTGACACTGAAGTCCTCAGCAAGGCCAATTTGCCCAGCATCCCCACCTTGCTTGCAACAGCCCATCTGAGATGGACTGGCCATGTGACAAGAATGCCCTGTACAAGATTGCCAAAACAAGTCTTCTTTGGTGAACTGGAAAGTGGCAAACGAGCACAAGGTGACCCCAAAAAGCGATACGAGGATACTCTGAAATCCTCCTTGAAGAGCTTTAAGATCAACCTGAACCACTGGGAACACTTAGCCATGGATCGACTGGCCTGGAGAAGAAAGGTCCAGGAGGGTGCCGTTCTCTGTGAGAACAGCAGAAGATCCTGTGCCATGTTGAAGAGACAACAGTGCAAAGCCAAGAAAGAAACTGTGCCTGCCCCTCAGGGCTCTGCATCCTCTCTGACCTGTCCTGTGTGCCACAGAGGATTCCAGGCTCAAAGGGGTCTTTCCAGTCATCTGCGCACTCACCAAAAGTCAACTAATTGAGACGTGCCATGGTCATCATCAACTCTGATGGACGAACAAGGAGGAAGGTGTGTGTGTGTGTGTGTGTGTGTGTGTGTGTGTGTGTGTGTGTGTGTGTGTGTGTGTGTGTGTGTGTGTGTGTGTGTGTGTGTGTGTGTGTGTGTGTGTGTGTGTGTGTGTGTGTGTGTGTGTGTGTGTGTGAGCGTGTGAGCGTGTGTGCGTGCATGCGTGTCCGCACTATGAGCCCACACACTGGAGGCACTGAAAGCTACCCTTGCAGATGCTGCAAGTGTAAATGTGGCAAAGGCCAAAGTAGTATGTAAGTAAGTAGTATGCTAGGGGGCATCCACCATCCACTCCCCATCACATCCACCAAACATCGCCATCTCCCACTATGTAACTTTGCCCTGTGTTTACATATAACTAAACAATAAATATTATGTTTAACCAATCATTCCCTCTATATCAGCCACTGGCGTAGTGCCTGCAGAATACATTGCCCTCTCGCTCAGGGCCGTCCAGAGACGGGGACTGCCCATAATTCCAACATCCAATTACTCTGACTACGTGGAATTGCGTGCGGTTAGGGTTAGGGACAGGGTTAATAATGCGGTGAGACCTTTTTGAGGGTTCCTCGTGCCATTTCACACCACCAGTAGGCCTAATGTAGTACATAATACAAGCGAGATGTTCCACAATAACTTGGCCCATGACATTCCTGCCATTACCCCCCTATCTATCTCCTCTGCCTCCTGCATCTCTACACCACAAGTTTGTACAAGAGAATCTTCGCTCATGAATCGTCTATGGGAGAGCGCCATCTCATGGCGTGAACACAGAAGTATGCAATTTTATCAAGATGCAATTTTCTGATTGGGTCGTGGTTTGCGCGTCATGGCATGACGGCTGATCCATCCCCCCGAGGTGATAAAAGCCAGCCGCTGCCATGTCACGATACCCTTGAACACAATTCGTTAAGACTACCACAGTACGTCAGGGATTGGGTGGCATACACGGGTGAATGTGTTTTTTCCGACACCCTAGTCAACGCATGTCGGGAGCCACGGGTGAGTTTTAACCAGCCACGCATGTGTCGTAACCGGCAACGCATGTTGGGAGCCACGGGTGAGTTTTAACCAGCCACGCATGTGTCGTAACCGGCAACGCATGTTGGGAGCCACGGGTGAGTTTTAACCAGCCACACATGTGTCGTAACCGGTAGATCCCGGACCGAGCCTCTGCCCAAAACTACAAGGTATGTGATTGTGATGCTAGGTTGTTTAGCATAACGCTAATTAAACTGTCGAGGTTGGGATACCTCTTTGATAGCCGACACCATCGTAGCTCGATAGGATGTTTTCAGGGGCCCACACCAACCAGCAAGTCTTGTCGCGGGATATCAGTTAGCCGGCCGGAGCTAGGCTACACAGCCCCTGCCACTGGCCACCTCGGCTGTTTTCCTCCAGCCCCTCGCTAGCCTCTGTTGCTACCACCAAGAGAGAGCTGCAAAGCCTCATATCGGCGCTAGCATGGCGCGGCGAGGCGACATCCCGCTGCTATCCCTTATTGGGCAGTCGTCACTCCTTACGTCGCTGTCCACGGGGAAGCCACCTGAACGGAAATCTACACAGCAGCTCCGGTGAGAGACCGAGCGAGTCCCCCGCGGCCTCCCTTGGCCCCAGGAGCATTAGTAGCCTACGACACGGACCACGGTGCGTTGCTACTGCCACGCACGGAATGGCTACTCTACACCTCTGCATCCAGTGCCGCGCTCCTGCTACCGGTGAATGAGGGCTTCCCTCCCCCACCCGTCAGCCAGCAGAGGGCCTACAGTGGTCTACTCTAAACCTTCGACAGCTAAGGCCCTGTACTCAACCACCCTCCCCACGTTCGGGGTTTCGGCCCAGGTGTAGTGGCCACGGCCTCACTCCCGGGCCGCCGATGAAGCGCTGAAGGCTCACGTCACGGACTGCCTGGGCTATGACTTTCTCCCATTGTTGCTGTGTGGACTGATGCGCAAACCTCAACATCGTAGCAGATGACGGACGGAGAAGGCTCACGTCACGGACCACCTGGGCGGTGCTGTGACTGAGCACCTGTCTCCCAAGGTTGCTGTGTGGACTAATGCACACAACTCAACACTGCAGCGGATGGCGGAGCTGCAACGACTCCACTGCAAAACCTTGCTCCCGACAAGGACCACGGTCCGAACAGGGTGAACGGTGACTCTCAACTGAGACAGCTGGACCTCCGTCCCACCATTGCGGACCCGAGGCGGTGCCCACGGGCCCCACCGCCGATCCCACGAAGGCCTCCTCCTGCATGCACGGAATCATTTTGGATCCAAAATGTTAATAAAATAAAAATTTGTAGCAAATAAATAACAAATAACTTAATCAATATTGAACTACACAACCTCTTCCTCATCAGAACTGTCCTGTTCAGCTGTAGGCATTGCATCTTCCTCAGGTGCCTGGTGCAGATGGTTGAGTCTGCAAAGAGCATCTCCATATTTGAGTCTGGTAATTGGCATGGAGAAATAGACATTCTCTACATGGTGGGAGTTGACTGGAATCAGCCTCCCCTCTTCTGGCACAGAAAAGCTGGTAGCTCGTTCATGTCACTGGAGGTGGTCCCAGACAGGTACCAGGTACAAGTTAATTTCTGCAGTTGGTCAAAGAGCTCTGTTGAAACATCCCAAGTCTGGCCAAGTTGTTTGAGTCTCCTGAAAATCTGTTTTTTTCTTCAATGTGAATTTAGTTTTCCATGACCAGCAAAGGTGTCACATCCTGTAAATGCATGTAGCGCAACCAGACTCTCACAGTCTGTGTATGTCTACAAACCGTATGCGGTTTTGTGTAGCACACTTCTGATAGATAGGACAAGTGATGTGTTTTGTGGTGTGTGGAAGGTTAAACAGAGGGGTCTAGATTGTGTGTGTGTGTGTGTGTGTGTGTGTGTGTGTGTGTGTGTGTGTGTGTGTGTGTGTGTGTGTGTGTGTGTGTGTGTGTGTGTGTGTGTGTGTGTGTGTGTGCGTGTACGTGTACGTGTGTGCGCGCATGTGCATGCGTGTACGTGCGTGCGTGTTAAATATATTGTATGCTCTCTAGCTGTTGAGTCTAGTTGTGTAATCCTCATTTACATGTTTATAAGTTCATGTCTTATTGAGTTGAGCTGTGCGCTGGAGTACAACCTTGACTTTAAAGTGAAATGAAAAATACGTTTTTCACACTTTTAGACCATATCCGTTGTCATCATATGGGCATACCTAACAATGGATGCCAAAAAAAATCTCATTTTTGTGTGTTTTATATCAAAAGTCCATAAAAATATATTTTTTATTACTTCCTGAAAACAAAAACGTGCTGCGTGATGACGTGTCGAGGCCCACATCGATAAAAGCCAATAAAAATGAACCTCACCCGTTTAATTCCCCTATGTGTGCATCCATGCAGCACAGCTGCTTTTGATTACAGAAATCCTCCGTTTTTATTCCCATTCAAGATAACATCCAGACAGTGTATTACTGTTTCAACTTAATCATCACACTAAAATATGTATCTGAAAACATTATAGGGTAGAAATAAGCCACATAACAGTAAACTGGTACAGCTGGCCGTCTATCTGATTTGTAAACAAACACACACCACGCTGCTGCGTATAGCATAGCAACGGTCCCTAGCTACCGTCCCATCGCCTGAAGGGATGCGACGCTCTGATTTAGTGGCAGCGGTGGCCGAACGGATTGCGGAGCGGTCTTGATACCGGAAGGTCGCCAGTTCGAATCAGCGGTCCGACACGTTAAAATTACCACCGCTGAAGTGCCCTTGAACAAGGCATTGAACCACTACGATGAAATGTTCTATGAGCAGGGCCTGGCTGGAAACAAGTTCTTGAGCTTAGCCCAGATACCCTGGATAAATATAGTAATCATTTCATTTCATTTCATTTCATTGGTTCAGAAACTTCAGACCGGTGTTTCAACTTGAAAACGTTTGAAACTTCAAAATAAAATGTCCACCATTTCCGTTGCACTGCACCTTTAAGAGTTCCTGAAAGTAATGGTTTCTACATCCTCATAAACCCATAAAAATAGGTATCACTCATGATTCTATGATGTTTAATTCAGAAGTTTAAGATGTACTGTTTCAGAGAGGCAGCCATTGTGGATTTTCCCGGTATGTTTACCAGAAGTATAATTCAGTCTGTCTGTTGTTATATTATGATGTTGGTCATGTCCATGGTACAATCAACAATGGATTATGTGGTTTTGCATTATTGCATTTTGCATAAGACTATATACCCCTAAAATGGTATTCAGCTGCCCTTCTGCCCTTCACACATTTTATCACTCTTGTATGTCAGACGAACAAAATGATAGCACATGTCTTGTCCATTTTAGTGGTACCGATATCTCACCTGGCCCATTGACTATAGGTTATGCTAAAAGGATTTAACATTGTTCCATTGTACTCAATTAATCAGTAATACGTATTATAATACAATACAATAGGCTACATAGGCTA
>NC_136811.1:25973975-25981475 GCF_951216825.1 Electrona antarctica | reverse complement strand
AAACCAAAAGCCATTATTCATTGCTGCATGGGTGAGCTGTATTCTACAAACTTGATTTGCATTTATCCAGCGTCAAGCAGTGGAAATAGAGAGAGGTGTTCAGTTGAAATGATGCATGGCTGATACACAGTGAGTGATAAAAGTGATCACTCTTGATGGCATCTTTAGAGTCGTTCCTTTGGCTGTGAGTGTGTGTGTGTGTGTGTGTGTGTGTGTGTGTGTGTGTGTGTGTGTGTGTGTGTGTGTGTGTGTGTGTGTGTGTGTGTGTGTGTGTGTGTGTGTGTGTGTGTGTGTGTGTGTGTGTGTGTGTGTGTGTGTGTGTGTGTGTGTGTGTGTGTGTGTGTGTGTGTGTGTGTGTGTGTGTGTGTGAAGGCATGGTATTAAAGTGTCATTTAGACAGACACTTTTCAGAGTCTGGCCCCAGGCAGCATGATAGATTGTAATCACTGGTTAAATTACTACTTTCCCAAGCTGTAATCACAAGCTGTGTGTGTGTGTGTGTGTGTGTGTGCGTGCGTGCGTGCGTGTGTGCGTGCGTGCGTGCGTGCGTGCGTGCGTGTGCATGTATCCGCGCGCACGCGTATGCATGTGTGTGTGAAGGAGAAGACCTCTGCATTGTTTAGCATGTCTCTGTTGTGATTCAAGTGACTATAGCACTCTTCCTGATTGATTTACCTCTCACTTTGCAGTGTGTCTGTGCCAACATAAACTCCGGTTTCATCTTCATAAGCATGTATGACATATTTGTGATGCATGGTTCAATTACAGGGAGTTTTTACTGCATGACAGCATGTGAACTATCAAAAGCCTTTGGTTTGTTTGTTTCTTAATTACTGGACAACTTGAAGATGATAATTTAAAACAATAAATACATTTAAAACATATTATTATTATTAATATTTTCTAGCGACATCGTACCTTAAAATATTTGCTAACACATTTTTAATTTGATATGTCTTCAAAGAGGAAACACATCTGTGGCCTTCATTTCATCTACTATACATCAATCTGAGAACCCATCATCAAAACAAGTCGAGAGACTAGGCTACAGCAAAGTTGTCACCAATTATCAATGCATGTGCCATTTTATAAACAGAAAATAAAAGTGAAATTGAATTTTGGGATGGAATAGTTTTCTGTGAATAAAAACATGTTTATTGCATCCAGTTCTTCAAATGTACCACAAAGAAGTAGTAAAAGATGATAAACTGATAACGCAGTTGGCATTTAGCCAACTCTAAATACACAGACAGATTGAAATAACAATCTTGGACACCTGGCATGGTTACACCTTTACACATTTTGAGTGTATTCACATTCATTCTTCGAGGGCTCACTTGTGAATTAAAAATACACTTGTTTCTATGCTTCCTTTAATCATAATTGAAAATAAAACGCTGCATTATACAGTACTCTGAATTAACACAAATAAACAAAGCTTCAGCTTCCGTTCATTTGTCCAAATGTCAACAGAGTGCAATGATCTCCAATGCAGTGATTTGATATCTGAGGGTGTGAACATCCTTTTGTTTCATTAGAATTAGAATAGAATAGCCATTAACCACTTAAATCCTGCATGCTTAGTTGACCGGAAATAGCCAGCGTGTGGCGACGCGTTGTGACACGGTGTGAGCTTAGTAGATGTGCTATTTTCGCCATATGTTTGTGCCGGGGTTAAGTCTTGAAACTATCACGATTCATCCCGTGATATAATCCATGTTGAAACATCAAAGCGGACTATAGGACTTCATTCCTTTGATGGTGATAGTGATGATGGAGCTGTCTGGCCACAGCGAGCCTTGTTGAACTGTGACTCCAAAGCGCTTTAGGTCTCTATCTCCAACCAGCTTCCATCACTTAACTATTTTAAGATACCAGGGAAGGTTGAGCAGGATAGCACACGCACGCACGCATGCCCAGTAGCACACACTGTCTGGTGGAAACCTTGTATCTCCATATTTTATTATTATTATTATTATTATTTTCTTCTTCTTCAATGCCATCGGCCACACTTTACAACTCTCATGTGGGTTTTACTATTTGAGTTTTTAATATTTCATCACTTTCAGAAATGGTGGAAATAGCAGATTTGCAAGCTCTGCGATGCAAGCTTGTACATCTGCTATAGTGTGTTATTTTTTTAACATGCGTGAAAAACAATTGTGCCTATAATGGCCAATGTGGTCCAAAAGCTCTATAGGAAAAGGTTTCTCTCAACGGCTTGGGACATATAAGGTTTTCGCGTGACAGCGGTGCCGTTACGTATAACCATACTAGTTCTACATCAGTGCACGTGCACATCACATTCCCATCACCAAAGCACACGATGACAAGAACTATCTATCCTTTTAACCTTCCATGGCCTGTTATCACAGCCCTCTTAGCGCTGAGCCCAGATTGTGTCCATTCACAGCCTGGGTTCCTGTGAGGAGGATGCAGGGATGTCTGAACCTCCCGGAGACGTCATGCTGTATTTCTGAGACGTGACTCATGGCAATTAAGATCACAAGCTGGAGGTAATGAGGTGTTTGAGAAATGTTTTGAAAAGGGCCCCCGTTATACCTGGTTAGGATATTTTTTTTCTCCTTCTGTCTTTGATTAAATTATTCCATTGAATGACTCTGAGTGTGGGTGGGTTCATAATGCATGTGTGCTCACTGTAACGCTCCATGATGACTCAACAGCTTTTGTGATGATAATGTTCACAAATAGACACACACCCACGCACCCACGTACGTACGCACGCACGCACGCACGCACGTACACACGCACGCACACACGCACACACCTATTTTGTTCCCCCACTTAAAATCTATTACATTTCCTCTGCAGGCCTTGTCTATTTCGTTCGTGGTAACCTGATTGGTCAGCTGTGTGTCTTTCCTGTCTGATGATTGGATTTGGTGCTTGTGTGTCACACCCAGGCGCTTTCGGATGAAGGAGATTAACTTGATTCTCTCTCTCTCTCTCTCTCTCTCTCTCTCTCTCTCTCTCTCTCTCTCTCTCTCCAGTCTCCACCTAGCACTGTTATTAGAAAAAAGTGATAATGCCAGTAATGCCACTGCACTTCAAACACAGTCCTCTCACTAAGACTGTGCTTAAGTCTCCTCCAAGGGGAAAAAAATGCCTGCCTGCACACAGATGTCTCTGATTAAATTGTATCTCACAGAAAGAGAGTGAGAGTGCTCCGTACACCTCCACTCCTTCATGCAATATCTCTCTCCCTTTGCTCTCTCTCCCTCTCCACAGCTCTCTCCTTCTCTGCTAGCTTGCTAAACCAGCTGCTGCCAAAAGGGCCTTGGGCGACGACTAAATTGCTTTGGTTTCAGCAGACAGTGAAGTTGGCCGAGACAAGCTGAATCAGTGCATTAGACGCAAAGGCCCCCTCATAGACTGCAAGTTAGCCCTCAGCGCAATCATTGACCGTGAGTGATGATTACGTCTAATTGAAGGAGACTTTCGCTACCTGTAACACAGCTGGGGGGGCCTGAGCATATTGGATGGAAGAAGGAAGCAAGAGAGAAAGAGAGAGAGAGAGAGAGAGAGAGAGAGCACATGGGAAAAATGAAAAAAATGAATGGAGAATGCAGAAAGAGAAAAGTGGGAGGAAGTGTGTGTGTGTGTGTGTGTGTGTGTGTGTGTGTGTGTGTGTGTGTGTGTGTGTGTGTGTGTGTGTGTGTGTGTGTGTGTGTGTGTGTGTGTGTGTGTGTGTGTGTGTGTGTGTGTGTGTGTGTGTGTGTGTGTGTGAGAGAGAGAGAGAGAGAGAGAGAGATCCTAAAACATTGTTTTGTCTTTTGTGGGAAACCAATGCTGCCTAAGTAGCGTCATTCATACATGGTCAATAAACTTTAATACAATCATGGTGGTCCACTAATCAAGCATAACCAGCTGCCTTTTTCTGTGCGGTTTGGAGGGTCTGTGGATATTCAGCCTTCAGCATTGGGGTAGTTGAACCAATTTGTTTCTAAATACATGTTCTGTGAAATCTGTAGCTAATAATGTGAATGCAATGTAATACTGTGTGCGCTAACCAAGCGGATGGCTCACCATCTCATTGCCCCTCAAATCATCCCCCATGGCCTTTAATATGACTGGCATAACAGAAGATTTTAATGTGGACTGGAGAGTGGACCAAAATCAGGAGAGTTTGTGTCTGTAACAGTTCCAGCACATGGCCCAATATGAACAAGCATCCAAGCGATATTTGGGTAAACGTCAATATGTTCATTTTGCATCAGTGAGGAGGACACAATATTGTGCACAAATTGGAGACAATGGAGACAATAGCATATTCACAGTAAAAATCGTGTTCTGCAGTGTTAATTGAACTCTGAAAAGAGTAAAGTTCTATCTACACACTCAGAGATTAATTGAGGATTTTACTCTGTTCTAAGTAATTTTCTACTGGCTTCCACTAATCAGTTAGTATGTGTTATTACCTTGTGTTCATGCACGCTTCAGTACAGTATAAAAACTCATACAAGCATGTGTGGGGTATGAGTATTTGTGCACATGTGCAACTGTGCATGCACGTGTGTGTGTGTGTGTGTGTGTGTGTGTGTGTGTGTGTGTGTGTGTGTGTGTGTGCGTGTGTGCGTGTGTGCGTGCGTGCGTGCGTGCGTGCGTGCGTGCGTGCGTGCGTGCGTGCGTGCGTGCGTGCGTGCGTGCGTGCGTGCGTGCAGGAATGAATGTGTGAGCTTGAGAGAATGTCTGCCAAACAGAAAAACAGCCACAATCTCCCCCTCATTTGGACATGGCACTGGGATCCCTGGCATGAGCAGCAGCCATGGGAGTCGCTTCAGATCATCTAGGAGGGTATTGGATGGCCGCGGACACCTTTCGCTATAACCTGGCAAGGTCCAAATTCATTAGGGTAAAATTTGGCCCCGGCTGGTGAATTGTAGTGCCCACAGCATTTGGCCCTGCTGCGTTGTGCTGAGCGCGGCTAAGCAGCGGATCCAGAGAGAGCCATTAGTGGCTGCTTGTGATGACGGTTATGCTCCCTTGTGTCAAACACAGATAGTTGCCTTTGAATGATTTGAGCGATTACCCTTTTCACACAAGCTGTGGAGTAATGGGTTATGTGAGAGAGGGGAGAGGGGGCGGGGAGGGTGAGAAAATAGAGTTATAGAGGGAGAGAGGCAGTGAGAGAGATCGAGGGAAAGCGAGAGAGAGGGGCAGAGAATGAGGGTGATGGAGAGAGAAAGCAAAGGCAGGGGTAATAAAGGGCCGGTGTCATTTTTATTCATAGAGTAATCACTTTTTTTGAAATGCTGTGAGGCAAATGTATTGTAATTTCACCCTCTCAACCGGCCTCATACTTATGTAGGATTCATAGTCTGTGGACCAATGCTTCATTTATTCTCCATCTATCGTATCATGACAGAGTCACGAAAATAGAAGATCTACAAGTTCACAGCATGACATTCTGAGCTTTTAGATCAGCTATTTGCTGTATAAATTAGGCTTAAAAACACAATATTTCTATATATTAAGGATCGTGCGGAAGCAGGGACGGATTAACCCCCATGAGGGCCCATGGGCCGGTACATTTTCTGGGGCCCCCATAGCCCGTGTGCGCGCAGCATTTTCATGTTTTTATCATATTTTTGACCTAAATTTAACAAAATCAATGGTCAATGAAGGTCTCCAGGAGCTCTTTTCGGGTCCATAAACCCAGTACAGAGCCACGGCCCCACTGGCCCAATGGCTAATTTGGCCCTGTGCGGAAGTATTTTCTCAGTGAGTCATCTGGCCAAGTTCATCACTATAGGTTGTTTCTCTAACATCAGAAAATGAAGCTGCTACAGTGAAATTAGTATTAGTATATGAAAACACTGCAGTAGCCCATATAGTCATTATATTTCTGGGGCATTTGCATATTAACAACCAGAGTCCCTAATACATTGCAGTATAAACTAATATGTACAAAAATATAACTGATATTCTGATTGATTAAAGGTTTTGTTTATGTCATTTCACAATTGTGTTTCTTGTGACATGGTTTGTAAAAGCACAATATGGATTTCCCAATTTCCTTTAAAAGTGAAATTGAGTGTTAATTCAATTCTAAAAGTAAAAACTAAAAAGTTACTTGTAAGCGTCTCTTTCTGAATTAAATTAACACAATATTAATGCTTTATAGTTGACTTCATGTTCCACATACTGTACATCTGACAGGCTATCCTTTTACTTGACAACGAGACAGAATTTTGCTGCTTTCAACAGCTAGTGAACTGCCAATGGGCCTGGTTGCTGACTTCAGAGAGCTATGCTGAATCAATACTTTTCCAGTGAAAGCAAACAGAACTAAGGTGTTGACAGGAACCTGCCCTACATTCCGAGTTCACACTGTGTGTTTTTTGGGTTTCTTTCAGACGGTCTATCTCCAGGGCTACTTGACTTGTTGTGTTGAAGTTTACATCAATGTGATCTGAGACCTACAGAATTTGTCTTTTATCCGCCTTGTGTGACATGCAGTGATCATTTCAGTATTTGTTATTGGTCTGTGTTTGTTTTATCCAAAGGCCCCTCTGTTCATATGTTGATGTTTTACATCAGTCCCACTTAAACAGATTACCAAGACCTCTTTTTCATATCAGTTTACTTTGTGCGTAATGTTGTACTGTAGCAGACATGAATCGTTTTATTGATATAAGACACCCAAGCACCAACGTTGGTGTATTCTAACTGTGGCATGGCTTCAGCATCTGAATCTGGTTGTCTGAAGTGGGTAGAGCTGGTTCCTGCTTGTTACACACCGTTAAATTACACAAACAATGTTGTACATGTGCTTGAATGCATATTATGTTTCCTTTTTGTCAGAGAAAGCTTTGGCCTATTGCTCTAAAAATATTTTTGCTATTTTCAGCCGCTTCTACTGCCATCGTTCTAGGAACCATGCGTATTTTGAGACACAGGTTTACCCGGCCACAGATGACCCAGATAGACCAACAGGCCTTATACTGTATGTTCACAATAGCAGTGGTTCTCAAAGTGTAGTCCGGGGACACCTAGGGGTCCTTGAGGGGTTTCCGGGGGTCCGCAGCTAAATTAATAACAGTTTAACTTTATACGTCATCATACAACGAATAGCAAAAATATTTTTTACCCTGACTCCTTCTTGGCTCCTGAATTGAAATGTATCCTGACATTTTCCAGATTTTGCACCAGAATACAGGAAATTGCATCTACCATGTTCAAAAGGTTCAGGGGGAAGACTTTCTATATAACAATGTCATTGTAAAACATGGACTGATCAAACCAAGCATATGGCATCACAATAAAGTGTGTCTGTATGCATCATGCATGCATGGTGCAGGTTCGTGTACGAACATAGTCTTCCTATACATTTGTGTATATGTGTGTGCGTGCGTCCATGTGTGGGTGGGTGGACGACTAGTTGTGTGCATATGTTTGTTCATATCATGTGTGTACGTGCATGCGTGCCTGTGTGCATGTGTGTTAATACACCCGTTACCACCATACAGTGGAATGGTG
>NC_136811.1:25958975-25968975 GCF_951216825.1 Electrona antarctica | reverse complement strand
TACATCTGACATAGTACACCTATGCAAAATGCATAATATCAACCGTACACTCATTATAACAAGTTCTATAAAAGTTGAATAAATACATATGTGCATTGCCTATACTACATGTCGATCTGTAATAAAAGGGGAAATGCACTCTTGCCACTCTGAGTGCGACCCATTACTTTTATAAATGTTATTGATCTTAGAGGATATATCCCAGAGGAGTCAGAGCGCAATGGTAACAAAAAGTTTATTAATTAGGAAAGAGTACCAATTTATCTGATTCAATTTTATATAGTGTTCCAGTTCCAATTTTGTATGCTCATTTCTTATTGCCAGTACTTCCATTTACACATTTAATCTATTCTGTATTCTGTGCAAGTTCTCTCTCCTGCTTTATCCTGACCTGAAAATGCATTTTCTGTTTACTAAAGAGCAGGAGACGGGGATACTCCTGGTAAAGAACTAACACTCAGCGGTTCCCAAACTGTGGTGCGTGCACCCCTTGTGGTGCGCGAACGCCCTCTGGGGGTGCGTGACATGAAAAGGGTAATGGCGGTTTTATGGTGTTATTTAGCACAAACGGCAAAATCTGTTAAACACAGTTGTAAGGAGATAAGTAAGTATAGAGCAGCTGCGGGAGTATACAGCAGCTGCATGTCTCTCAGTGCAGTGACATTCTGTGACTATTTGCCATAATCACATTAAAAATGTATCATTTTCGGCCAAATACAACGAGACTGAGTGTTGGGGGGTGCGTCAGCTAGGTCAGGTGGTAACAGGGGGTGCACGGCCAAAAATGTTTGGGGGCCGCTGTCAATATATAGTCCGAATATAGAGCTATTTAACACGTATTTCAATATTTTAAAAATATGTTTTGTTTTGTCGTCTGTCAAACAGATTTGGTCATTTGGGTTTATATACAGTTCATGTGTGCATCCTACTCGTATAACATCATGACCATCTGCTTGTGTATTTTGTGTGCGTGTCGTTTTTTGTGTTTGTGCGTTTCAGCGAGTTTTTTGGGGAAGCGTGTACTTAAACTAGTGACCTGCAGGATCCATCTGGTCTCTATAACAGAATTACCTCCTCTCCTCTCAACACTGTGTGATTTTAGGATTGACTCAGAGAATTGAGCCCTAACGACATGAAGTAGGCTACATACCAGACTGTGTGCTTGTCCAGACAGACACATTACTGTGTGTGTGTGTGTGTGTGTGTGTGTGTGTGTGTGTGTGTGTGTGTGTGTGTGTGTGTGTGTGTGTGTGTGTGTGTGTGTGTGTGTGTGTGTGTGTGTGTGTGTGTGTGTGTGTTTGTTTGTTTGTTTGTTTGTTTGTTTGTTTGTTTGTGTATGTGTGTGTGTGTGTGTGTGTGTGTGTGTGTGTGTGTGTGTGTGTGTGTGTGTGTGTGTGTGTGTGTGTGTGCGCGCGCGACTGTGTGTGTTTGTGTACGCATGTGTGCGCATGCATGTGCCTCATTATTAGTTTTCACATTTCACTTACATGTTAACATTTAGGAAACCCAACCGTACCAACATACTACTTCACACATACGAGGTGTATTATTGGTGTATTATTGGTACGACTGTGGTAGTATAGTTAAAAAATGTTAACGTGTAAAAACTGTGAATGGTCAAATAAGGAATTATATTATATTACTATACATATATTATATTATATTGTTTGTGTATTAGGGATATTAAATGATAACCTCATTTGGTTTCTCAAATGGATATAGGAATTGGCATATAACTTGTTTTTAGTTTCTTGCAGGGACAGTTTTATGAGAAACATGAGAAAACCTTTTTATTTGCATATGGAATTTACAGCACTGAAACATGATATTTGTATTTGAATAGGAGCGTTGTGGTCATAATCACACACGAAGACCAATATGAGATTTTCTCAAGTATTAGCTGTCCCAAATAGGTTTATATAGCAGCTCCTGCAAGCCATGAAGACAATTCCCCTTCACTTTACCTCTTAGACAACCCCTTCATGTTTTTGTTTCATCTGTGACATAAGAGGCTTTTTAGAGGCTAAAGTCATCTACTCGCCTTCCTGATTATGCAAAAAGCTTTTAAAGGAGGTGAGGTGGTGGGAGGCTTGAGAGATCTGTGTCCTTTGCACCCCATTCTCTCACCCTCTCCTCTCTCCTCTCCTCTAATCTGATTTCTAGCAGGCATCTTTGATCTAGGCCTGGACCAGAGGAAAGCAAGCTGCTGGGGCCATGCTTCTACAGATGGAGTGAGTATGGAGATTAGCTGCCTTCCCTTACAGCTTTAGTGGCTAATACCTGATTAGGGCCCAGAGTTGGGCCAATTGTCTCAATGCTGGCTATCAACCTAGTGCTGGCTCTGGAGGGCCAGGGAAGGGGGATGAATGGAGGAAGTAGGAGAGAGTAGAGGAAGGTGGGGGGAGGGATGGAGTGGTGCTGGTGGTAGCATGGGGGAGACAGGGTTGGGATGAAGGTTGATTCCGTAATGGATACTCATTTTATCCCGCCCCACTAAGAAGATTAGGCCTTGGGGTGTCATATTAGCCATGCTCTCTGGGCCCTTGGTGGTCCCACAGCTTTCTACTGGTGCTAGCTAGCCTCTATAACACCACTGGCTCTATACTCTTCTTATTTTATCTCCTTTCCTTCCTCTGCTCATCTTGTGTAGTCTCCTCTCCTCTCTTGTCATATCCAAGCCCTTAAAGTAAATTAGATGTGTTTGGATTCCAAGGAAACCCTGTTGTTGTGTGAATAATGACTAGCATTACTGACAGTTAATGGTTCACATAATATCATCTGATCTGACATCTGTTTCAAGTTTAGGTAGAGAGAGAAAAGTTAGTGTTCCTTCATTGGAGAACGTTGCCCCCATGCATGCCCTTGCAATAAGAGATTACAAGACCCTGTTTGATGTATGAGGTGAGATGATGTTGCAAGTGTTATTCATAAAAAATGACCTTTTTAAATTGCAGGCACCCCCTTTGCCAACAAGCAGTGCAACACTTTGTTCATATGTGGTGCTGGTCTACTTTGCTGCATGCGTGCCATTTGTCTTTCAATTCAGCCAGACGTACTATGTTTAGTGTTGTGCCTTAACTAATTAATGCCATATTATTAATTCAAGACCAACACAATCTTGAGTGTTCTCTCACATTGACAGTGAAGTGCGCTGAGACACAGTTGGCAAAGACGGACTGAGTGTGTGAGGGGGTGGGGGGGGGGGGGGGGGGCAACAGAAGGTCATGAAAGTTTAAAAATCATGTCAAGATTGACTGCAGACATCTCATTCGACGATGGAGGGCTGTTTCCCTGTCTGAGAACCTACTCTGTTCGTCTGTCAGCTTAAAGACTGAACAGGGCTCTGAGAACCAACTAGCATCACCAATTAAGGGGCTTGAGATGGCAAAAGCCTCTTTGCTTTTGAACTCTAGTACACATTAGTGCTACCATAATGTTTAAATGGTGGAAATAATTGGTTATTTCTTTTTTGTACTACCAAGCGAGGATTAGCACTGAGAACTTGTGCGAAATTATGTAATTTCGAGCTCGCTAAGAAAGTTACTCTGAAGTAGCAGTGGAGTGCTTCAGGTGCCAATCAGGGATACAGCAAATTGCAAAACAGGAGAAGTTAGACTCTTAGATGCTATACCAGTGGGGATATAATTAAAATGCTGCCTCTAATGGTATGGAAATATTCAGACCTGCTTTTTCATTATAGTGGAAACTCTCGTGTGAACAGACACACACATATAGTATATACAGTATGTAATAAGAGAATCTATCTGCGGAATATGAGAACATGTATTGGTGATTTTCCTTGGGTCACCGTTTCTACTACAACAGAGAGAGAGAGAGAGAGAGAGAGAGAGAGCAACAGAGGAAGACAGTGGCAGAGAGTTACATAGAGAAAGACAGGTGAAGGAAGGTGTTCCTGAGGATGATCTGAAGACTGCAGCCTCATCAACCTAAGAGCTGCATCTCATTCTGAGCCCGCAATTCATCCAATTATAATGTATTCCCCTTTGTTTTTCAACGTAGCTCAAAACACCCTTAACTGCATATGTATGCGTGGATGGATGTGGTGTGTGTGTGTGTGTGTGTGTGTGTGTGTGTGTGTGTGTGTGTGTGTGTGTGTGTGTGTGTGTGTGCGTGTGCTTGTGCGTGTGCGTGTGCGTGTGCATGCGTGCGTGCGTGCGTGCGTGCATGCGCATGTGTGCGCTGTGTGTGTGTGTGTGTGTGCGCACATGCTTTCGACTAATATGCATGTGTGAAAATGCCTTATTAGTTTATCCCTGCACCTCTGGTAGGTAAATATATAAATAAAAGAGGCAGTGATTGCCTCCTTGTGTATGCAGTTTTGTTGTTACAGAAATTAGGGCTGATGGACTTAACTGATGCTGATGATTAGTACCTCATTATCTGAAGCCTTTATCTCAGCCTGGTTAGTCAAAGCAGCCCATTTGTCTGCTAACGTTTCCTACATACTTGGTAGCTTATGTTGATGTGTATGCCATTAATTAACTAAAGAGCGTAATCTTGTTTACCAAACCACTGTGATGTCTTGGTCTTACGGAGGTGTGGTTATGGCGTGTAAGTCTGCACATGCATTTGCGTGTGTGTGTGTGTGCGTGCGTGTGTGTGTGTGTGCGTGTGTGTGTGCGTGCGTGCGTGCGTGCGTGCGTGCGTGCGTGCGTGCGTGCGCGCGTGCGTGCGTGCGTGCGTGCGTGCGTGCGTGCGTGCGTGTGTGCGTGTACGCAAGCACGTATGTGCCTACTGGTGTGTGCATGTGTTTCTGCACTTTTGTGGTTCTCTTGAGTATATGCGTTTGTGTGCTCACACTGCAGTGACCGAGATCCTATTTCTTACTTGCTCGCTATTTTGTCTCATGCACGATCCATTTGCACAAGGGACTTAATGGCTCAGACCGTTGTGATGCAGGAAGAGAGAAAAAAAGTTAGCTTAACTCAATATTGAGGCCAGTTTTGTGGTTGTGAACTTCCCCCATCAGAGGTGGCCTCAGACCCATTTAGAGTCCCAAAGGAAAGGCCAAGTTAGCGCCTCCGCTCCCCCACGGCCAGCTAATGAGTAGGGGCGTGCATTGCCCCCACCCGCCTCTCTCTCTCCCTCTCTCCCCTTCATAGAGTGGAATCGATCCTTGATGTCAAAGGCCTAACATTTTTGGCCTGCTGAGCCAGGAGTATGCACTCCCACCCCCTGAGCCAAATTAGCAGACCTTCTACACATCGGTGCCCTCATGAAAAGATAAAGCCTGTTCAAAGGTGCTTTCTTCAGGGATTTCTGGCTGCTGAGAATGTATATGCACTCAGTAATAATAAGTCTTTTGAAAATATCTTGAATTTTACACTGTACAAATAGCTTGAATCAAAACAAAAATCTAATTGATTTCTGAGTATACCTTTAGATTGACTTTCAGAAGATTGTGGTTAGGGAATAGTCAATGTTGAAACAATGGCACAAGACGTTATTCTATGCCATTTAGAAGCCGGGCTCCAATAATACCATGATACAGGATGTATTTGAAGCGGCTGACACAGCCTTTGTTATTTTCAAACTTCATTAATAATCTATGATCTCCTTGTGCTGTATACTCGCCCCCAGAATGGTTGCAGGCTGTTTACATGAGTTGACAAGGACACCAAAAGGCATACTGTGATTTTTCAAAAGTATTTGGGCCCCCAGAAGACTATAAAAATGGTAGGCTACTTATTAAATGGATGGTATTCGGGCTCTGTTTACATATTTCGCATTCATTTATTATGGCCTTTTTTCCCTTCTTCTTCTTCTTTGCAGCCACAGAGAGGCATTTGACTGACACAAATACATTATTCTATTTGTGTGTTATTTCCCACAGGACTGTTAATTATTTGTTTTTCTTGAGTGGGAGATTTAGAGGAAATACATCACAAGCCCAACACTCGAGGAGAGTTTCTGTTTTGCTTTGATTTCCTCCCTTTAAAAAAAAGAATCTTAACTATGTTTTTAGTTGTTTTTTTTATCCATCTCTGTCTTCAAATAAAATCACACCTACATAAGAGATACATAAGAGTATACAGTACACAAATTACAGGGAATGTTGATAAACAAGATGTACAGGTGGAAAGCGCTCTGTTTGCAAATCTTTTAGGTCACTCTGAAAGCTTTTTTTTTTTTTAAAGCAAGCTGAGCCCTTCGAGTTTCACAACACTATTGAAATTCATCGTTTTGCTAGTAAAATATGGTGGGGGGAAAAGGCAGAGATTAAACAATCTATTTTGCCATTTATTATGCAGACATAAATGAATTCTCTTCTGGAAAATTGAGATCTGTCAAGACCATTTTGGTTGAGGAGTGATTGACATTTAGTTCTGTGTGACAAGTCGTTTTGTCTATAGTCACATTGCTTCATCGCTCAAGAAAGCACAGAGTAGATTATGCTCTTTGTGGAGTATGCAAATATGAATGTGAGCTTGTCAATAAAGGCACATCGCTGGTGCCAAAGGGTCTGATGTTTTCAACTGTAATTTGTAGATAGTACAATAATGAGCAACAATATCTCTTTCACAAGACCAGAGACTTCATTTATCACAGTTTAGTGGTTTGAATAGTTAGACAAGCTGCTCCTGTGCACCCAGGACACACATGCATGCACACACACACACACGCACGCACACACACACGCACGCACGCAGGCAGGCAAAGGCACACGTTTGAGCACATTCACACAGACACACTCTCACACACCAGTGACACCACCTATGCACATACTCACAGTGACACACAGTCAGTGGCACACACATGCGCAAACACATGTGCACACTTACAAACACACTCTCTCTCTCTACACACACACACACACACACACACACACACACACGCACACACACACACACACACACACACACACACACACACACACACACACACACACACACACACACACACACACACACACACACACACACACACACAGGCCTTTGTACCTCTGTATTATCTGACTCTATAGGAACAATGCATGTTGACCAGTGAGAACCTCAGGTAACAGTGTGTGTTCTTTCATCCAGCATGTGGATGCAGCGGGCAGAGAGGGTGGGGGGGGGGGGGGGGGGGGGGGTAGGGGGGGGCTTCAATTTAGTGAGCACAACCTGAGTCATTATTAGAAATGACAGTTGAACCTGATGAAATTGTATTCCCAATTGGAAAACCAAATTGCTATCAGACCGACATGATTTCCTTGTGCTAGGACCATGCTAATTCTGTGTCAAAACATCGGTAAATGTATTTAAAAGCCATAATAGCATATTACCATGCAATCTTCTCCCGCCCTCATGCTTGGACCCTATTAATCTGGAACTTCCATTTGCATGTAAATGTGGTCAACTTTCATATCATCAACATGTATGAGTCCAAGCCCATCAGCATGTGCATGTGTATATTTGTGTATTTGTGTCTGTAAGTGCAAGTTGTTTGCCTGATAGTGTGCACATACAGTACAGTGTGTGTGTGTGTGTGTGTGTGTGTGTGTGTGTGTGTGTGTGTGTGTGTGTGTGTGTGTGTGTGTGTGTGTGTGTGTGTGTGTGTGTGTGTGTGTGTGTGTGTGTGTGTGTGTGTGTGTGTGTGTGTGTGTGTGTGTGCATGGATGATGAAATCGGTCAGTTCCAGGTGTGTGTCAGATCACATGTCATTGACTAACAGCAGGATGTTGAATGAACTCCAACCATCCAATTGTCACTTTGAACCAGTGTTGTTTTTGGCAGCAAATTTAGATTTTAGTTTTAGTCACAGTCTCTTGAATAGTTTTAATTTAGTTTTAGTCACATTTAGTCACCTGGAATGTTTTAGTGTTAGTCTAGTTTTAGTCGACTAAATGTCATAAGATTTTAGTCGACTAAATCTACAGTTGATTTCTTCGACTAAAATGTGTTTTAGTCGATGCCGTCGTCATGACTGATTTCACACTTGCTGAAAATAGCCGATCTACAAGCTCACAACGTAGATCTGCTATTTTCAGCATGCAACCAATTGTAAAATGACTTATACCGGATCTCTTGTCCACTAGTCCCTTCCTACCATTTTAGTCTAGTTTTTATTTGTTGACGAAATTGTCAGTATATTTAGTCTTATATAGTTTTAGTCATCATAGCTTAGTTTTCATTCAGTTTCCGTTTAGTTTCCGTCAGTGAAAAAAGGTAGTCGACGAGCATTGTTCTGCTTTGAACCAAACCCCTTTCTTATCATTGGTGTTTTATTTGCACCTGTCCTCATACATTTCCGTTTCTGTCTCCGTTCCGTCTGTCTGTATACGTCTGTGCGCTTCTGTCCGTCTGTCCGTTTTCGTGTCCTCCAGCCAACCAAACCCAGGGCCTACACATCCTACACACCCCAGCCTCTCCTTACCCCCTTGTCGTCCAACTTGTGTTTCAGACGGTACCAGGTCTGGACCCTACAAGCTCAATAACCGAGACCTTTTAACCCCCCATGTGCCTCCTTCTCACATGCTCCCCGCCTCCTCTGCCCGTTTAGCTCTTCACCTCCGCCCCTCACCTCTCTTCACACACCGGAATACAAAAAATAAAAAAAACACTTGTCTCCCACGGTTCGCACTTTAACAACTCAAGAGTCCAGATCTGTGGGGAATCTGCCACGCGTACACACGGGTCGCATGGCCAGCGATGTCACTTTGTTTCTCTAGAAGAATATATATGGACAAATGGATGGCAGCGAGAAAGAGAGAGGGGGAAGGAGGGAGAAGAGAAGAGAAGAGGAAGACAGAGAGAGAGAGGATGGAAGGAGGAATCTGATGTGCAAAGAAGTGGGTGATGGAGAAGACACAAGCAAAGAGACGATCAAGGGGATGATGGAGAGAGATGTGGAGGAATTGTAGAGCGATAGAGGGGATTTGAGGAGGATAGAAGAAAAGAAGGGAGGGAGAGCTGAGGGAGAGGAGAGCAGGTATAGGCAAGTGAACAGTAGAGAGAGGGGGGGTTCGGGGGGGAGATGGGAGAGTGGCTTTAATTGGTCCCTCTATCCAAGGATTCATCACTATTTCATATGCAGTTTAACCTTTGAGGGCCTCGGATACCGCAGGCCTTCACAGCTGTTTGGTGCAGGGAGGGCATGGTGATTACTTTCGCGATGGTCTTCTTCCCCACCCCAAGGGGACAACGTTCGCGACACTGCGTCCAAAAAAACATACAAAGCAAAGAGAAAAAACAGGCATATTCCAATACTTTTCATTGTAACATCACAAGCACGTACACACATCACAGCACACTCGTTTCTGTAATCACCATCCACGCGGTTTCACGTTCCTCTGTCTTAACTGTTGGCTACACAAATCCGACATCACGTCATGGTGGGAAGTCACCCTCATAAATGCCGTGTTGGGTAAAAACAAAGGCCACTGGAGAAATGATTCAAGGAATGAATGGACAAATGACAGGCTGAATCATTAATTGTATTCAACCTTTGAATATCCCATAACACTCGGGAGAAAAAAAGGAAGAGAGGAATGAGGGAAGAGGGGATGGAAAAGAGAGAGAGAGAGAGAGAGAGAGAGAGAGAGAGAGAGAGAGAGAGAGAGAGAGAGAGAGAGAGAGCAAGAGTATTCACCAATGCTTAATTTATAATTCGGCATATACAACGGAGTTGCATGCAGCAAATCCCCAGTCTAGAAGCTCACAACGATTCGCATCGAACATGTTGTGAGCTTGTAGACTGGCTATTTCTGCCATGCTGCAGTACATAGTACGGGGAATTACAAATCAGGCTTTAGGAGGCAAATATTCTCCCCATCATTAGCCTGTGAAATGTGGCAGAGAGGCCCCTGGTGGCTTCAGCTTTGTCGTCGCACTGAGAAAGGAAACACACAGCTCACTTTTTCTGTCAAAACCAGCTTTGCCCAAATGATATCACTTTAAATGGCATGACAGAGGAATGTGGAAGGGAGAGTGATGGGCCTTGGGGTATACACAGACCCCATATGCTAGTGACACCAATACAAGTGTAATTCTACACTATT
>NC_136811.1:25888975-25953975 GCF_951216825.1 Electrona antarctica | reverse complement strand
TTAGTATAATTTATCTCAAAAGATCAGCATGCACAAAACGTTGTACAAATATAAATGTAAATTCATGATTCAATGCCATTTTGAGGAAATTGTTTGTGAAACTTATTACAATAGATTTCAGTTCTTTCTCTTTTATTTTCTACCCTGAACATAAAAAATAGTAATAATTCTCCACACAACCTTCATTTTACTAAATATCTCGGTACAAACAAGAAAACAACTACGGTAGATAAAGTGTCCCTTGGGGCACAGATCTCCACCAGGGCAGGTCAGGATGTGACCTCCTGGTGGCGCTATAATAGGCCAATGTGAAAAGGGTTCCATTTGTTTTTATGCTTTTGATGGCAATTGGATGATTTGAGGCATTTTGTTCCAAAAACAATCCACCTGTTGGTGGCGCTATAACAGGCCACTGTGAAAAGGGTGGGATATATTCCTCAGCTTAGTCGGAAAGTCCGTGAAAGATTTCACGTAAATTGCACGCTGCATTCATGATTTGAGGCTTTTTGTTCAAAACGGGCCAATCCTGCAAACTTTGAAAGCCAATGTTAGCCAATTATGATGGAATATAAAATATCAGACAGATCGCTCTTGAACACATGACTATAGAGATAGTGTGTAACCATTTTTTGGACAGAATCTGAAGGAGTAATTTTCAAAAGGTCTGGTCTACTTTTGTCGAAACTGTGATTGGTGTAGCAGCAGTGTAGTTTGCAGTAATTGGTAGCCTATACTTTGGCAGGGACACTCATACTGTATCTATAGACGAAAATATGAGTGGACAGAGTTACATGTCACATCATCACCCATTATGTTTGTGAAGTGAAAAACAAATCAGAAAATTGACCATCACCATCGTCATGGCTCTTTGCGACCAGAAGTGACCATATTTGGATGAGAGGGTGGAGATGGGGAGATAACTCTGCCACTTCTATCATGATATCACAGTATATTCTCTGGTTATGAAAATGTTTATTGTTTGACGTAATAAATCAAGTATAGGGTAAAAATCAAATGAGATTAGGGTAATTTCCCCATTAACTTCCATAGAATCAAACTTATTTTTCCAACCAGTGAAGTTGTGCTCCACTGGCCTGCTGGCATTACATAGAATACAAGTATAAGATACTTCTGCAGTTGCTTCATGTTTCAGACCAGAAGCTCCCCACGTCATACAGGGGACGTACATGCAGACCAACTCTGTTCTAGATGCCTGAAAACTTCAGTTCCAGACTGTAAAAAAATAATCACAGAAAAGTAAGCTGATAATGTTATGAATACCATTACCAGAGTTCCATTCCAGTTAGCAAACGGCTAACGAGATAGTAGAAGTCAACACAGAAGTAGCATACTTTTGAGAGTATAGGGTTTGACATATGATTATATGGTGCATGCTCAAATAGTTGAATACCACACACCCAACAACATGAATTGCAATAATCATAGCCTACATACTTGTTGTAAAAGAAAGTTGCCAAATGCACACATTTCAGCACCATGGGGAATGAACAGCGACACACACACCCACCCACACCCACACACACACACACACACGCACACACACAAACACACACACACACACACACACACACACAGAGAGAGAGAGAGAGAGAGAGAGAGAGAGACAAGGGACCAACAAAATTACATTTGTTTTATAAGTTTTTCACTCGTTATTGGTATTATTTATTTACAAGGAAGGCAAGGGCGCATTCATATACTCAAGGGGTTAGGTTATATGCTGCATTGCTATGTGGGTGTATTCAGTGTGTGCAAGACCCACATGTCATTCGCTGATGTGGCAGTCAGCTGACCAATTGGGCGGGCTACTTAAGCTCACTAGACCCTAGAAACATTAAAGAGGAATGTGCACAGAGGTGCGATGATGGAGTGTTCTAGCAGAGGTGCTAGATAGAAAGCTCATAACTTGTGATGTAAATAATGAGATCCAGAACAGTTGAGAATTAAACAGCAGTCACCCTTCCCTTTTCAAATGTTTTATATCATCCACAGCACTTGAATGAACAGTATCCATGTTCCTTTGTCATTTCACAAAAATAAAAGTTTGACACATGTACTACAATCAAAGCGAGCATCAAAATAACATGGAAAATCCACAAAGGAAAATATACAAAAACATTAACATTTAGTAAATGTACTTGTCCTTTATCTTTCAGTCTGTTATACACAATTTATTTTCCACAGTTATGAAATTGATGTACTTTTTAAAATAAAAACAAAATTGTACTATTCTCTTTTTTTTATATCCTTTTTATTATTTCAGGGGTCAGCAACTCTCATGCACCTCTAGCACCTCTGCTGGAACACTCCATCGCAGTTCCTGTTTACACTGCACATGTGCAAACCTACCGCAGGAGCCCTGACCGCACCTCCGTGCACCTTCCTCTTTATTTTTCCTAGACTAGACCAAGGAAGCTTTGAGAAGGAAGAGAAGTGGTCACATGACTGGGCTGCGCCATGACACTTTCATGGACACTTTCAGGAGCCAAACTCACACCGGAAGTGCAATGAATACATGGCAGTGAATGGAGCCGGCTGGACCAGCTCATAACAAACATTATTTATGAACAATTGAGACCTTGTCATATAATCGGTTCAGGAATATAAAAGAAGACATATCACAGGTTGTTTTCTAATCACTTACTTTTCGATGTGCACAGAGTGCACAGTATATAATTTTATCTGAGGATCTAAACAGCAGCAGCGAACAGCAGTATCGCGAGATTTGGCTGCCAGACAGGAAACGGTGGGAAGTTTTGCGATACTTGGTACGTTCAGAAAGGTACTTTGTGCTCTTTAGATACCATACCTCTATAAAAATTACACAGTGTACACATTGAAAAGCAACACAGCAGACAATAATGTGTTACATGTCTTCTGTTATTTTCCAGAAGTGATTACTTTTCAAAAGGTCTCAGTCATTCATAAATAATGTTTGTTCATGAGCTGGTTGGTCACTGAGCTCTCATTTACTCCAGTGCATTCTGCCAAACTTCCGGCTCCCATGAAAGTGTCATGGCGCAGCCCAGTCACATGACCACTGGTTCCTGTTTGTTGTTATGTGATGTTTACACCCACCACCACCCCAGCACCACCCGTGTGCTGTTATTTATGTTCACCATGGGGGGTTTTATTGTATATCTATCTCCCTGCTCTTAATGTTTAATGATGGTGTTTGATTGTGCCGAGCAGGGAGAAAAATGTAGCAGAGCCGAACGCCAAGATAAAATATTATGTGCACACTTGTATTCTCATTCTATAATAAATATTGGTTAAATCTATTCCTGAGTGGTCTGACTGAACTATAATGATAATTAAGTGAGCATCCGCAGTTCCGCACAGATATTTTCCTTATAGTTGTGGTGTGGACTCTCCACTTGAGTTTCCACAAACAATATATTTATAGCGATTGTTGTGGGCAGTCCATCACCCTTGGCAGTTGGCAGCCATATGTTTAAATCATATGCAATTACAGACAGGTTCATATTTAGTGACACATTTTCTTGTGAATAATAGTTGAAATCAGCAACATGGTTCAGTCTTGCTTGCCTGAAAAATGCCTTTCTATTACCTACCTGATTGATTGATTGATTGATTCTTTATTTAAGTGTCATGCTTCCGAAGAAGCCCAGCCCATATGGACTTACAGGACACTTTTTACAGTTTACATGAACAATTACAATAACAATAAACCGACATGACGGTTTGCAAACAATGATCAATTGAATACCAAACTGACACTCCAGATCCTTACGAGCAGATTACATAATATATAACATAAAATAAAATACACCATTAGGCCTGTGACAGGAGACACATGTACCTACTTGAAGAGCTGGGATTGTCTTCTACTCCAGGCTCTAGAAACAAACTGTGCTGTCCTAAATACTTCATAATTAAATAACCAGTCTAACTTCCTTTTAACTTCCTACCTTTCTAAGCTGCATGCAGGTTGTTACAGGACAGTCAGTGCAAGCTTGACCATATTTTTTGTGATCGCTATCAATATAATTCTCAAAGCAAAACCCTTTCAGAATGTCCACTACAGTGCATCTTGAAAGGTCGCTAGGCAGGCTTCTTCTCAAGACTAGAATTTCAGTCTGACTCTACACCTAGAGGCTAATCTGACTTTCAGAGTGTGGGTCAGCTTTTTTGCAATGCAGGCTATGCCAATATGCCATGCAGTGTATGCTGGGTGGACTTTACTATCAAATCAATGTAAATGTAGTCCCGACCAGCTGGCGCAAATGAGTAGACCCATCAAGTGCATTTTCCTGCATTTTCCACCGCTGCTCGGGCCCAAAGTAGGCTACCCACTGAATCTGCGCCTACTGTATGTTTTTGAGCTCATCTTCTTTCTCACCACTGGGTTAGGAATAAAACTCTCAGTGAGGCTTGGAAATGCATATACTGTACATCCACACAAATCTTTCAACCAACAAAAACGGATATTTTCAAAATCTCTCCAAATTGGATTTTGCTGATCTTGTGTTAATAGTGTGGATGGGCAAAACGCTGGCATGTGCTTGTGATTTGATCCAGGATCTAACCAAACACCCCATTTGTTTTAAAAGATTTCCTTGCTACTAAATTGATTGTTTGTTGCTAAACATAGTTTTGCATACTCTGCAAGCAATATTCCTGCATAGAGAGTGGATGGAAAACTTGTAAAAATAGCATTTTCAAATGTGTCCGCATTCATATGGACATGGCCTAAGAAAACCATATCATAATTGTTACAGCTTGCTACCGCTTTGGTGTGTTCCATTTTCAATGTTAGCAAACAGAAAATACAAGGAGCTACAATGATTTCTTACTGGTTATAATGAGCAGACAAGAGAACAAGGTTGTTGAGATGTAAAACTAAACAACTACCCATTATAACTATGTAAAAATGTTGCGCTCTCTAGTGAGTATAGTCATTGTCACAGTACATCACTAATCAAGCCTTCCTTCTCATATTTCAATCTACATTATGACATTCAAAATGATTTGAAAATGCCTGAAATAAACCACAGCCTGAATGAAGGTTAAAACACTATAATCTTCTAAGCTGTGTCCTTGTTTTTGTGTTGCTTACAACAACAACACAAAAAAGAAAACAGTTAGAAGTAACATGAGCTATCGGAAAGAGGAAATATAATGCTTTGTTTTATAAATCCACACATTACTACCTAAATGTACAAAGAGCTGTGCAACTATCTACAGTTATAGAGGGTATGCGCATGCTAAAAGTGAATGGTACATCGAGTGGCAAATCGAGTGGCAAAGCAACATGCAAAGTGAGTTTAACATTGTTTAACGTTGTTTAATGCAATCAGATAGGAATTTTCTGTGTGGATGAATGGGCTGTCAAGGCCAGAAAGTAGTTTTTTGCCACTCAGTAGGTATTCCTGCATAACTTCCGGGTTTGGTGATGATGTCACACGCATACCCTCTATTCTACACCACTAAGATGGTATAACAGTTTGTTCCTGTATACTTCTAGCTTATGATCCCTTGTTAACCCTTATTTACTCATTAACCCATGAATGCATACAAAACTGTCTCTATTGGTCCTCAGAATACACAATATTGAAATGTTCAAACAATACTTACATTAATGGTTACATAACACAAAAGCCATGATAAAGAAGCCATGATAAAGCCTTGATAAAGTATAATATAGTATGGACTTATATCACATTAGACTACAGTACAGTACAGTACAGTACAGTACAGTACAGTACAGTACAGTACAGTACAGTACAGTACAGTACAGTACAGTACAGTTTGGCATAGTAAAGTATAGTACAGTACCCTACTGTAAAGTTCTGAAACATTAATTCACAGTTATTGAATTTTTGAGGACTGACCAAAATGTCATATATTTTGGTTTTCCAGGTCACAAGTGGCCTGGGGAGCAGATCTCCAGCAATACACAGCAGGTTTCAACCACTATCAAGTGTTGGTACAAACACCACATCAATACAAGAAGATCACGCCATGATAACTGATAAAAGCAACCCCCTCGTTAAAATTACATTTGTCTCGCTGTCTGTTGATCATTTTATCTATACTAGCCCTTACCCGAGATATTGCCCCCCACCCCCTTGTGGCCGCCGGGGTACTGCGCCTTGGGTGCGTTTTTAATTCACTAATAAATTCATTAGTAATCATTAATGTGTACAATCAAAAAAAGGGATTCGTTAAGACCTCAATATTATTATGGTCAATGCCTGTGTGAAAAGTGGGAGCGATTGGTGCAGGTGGTGAGGAGATACGGCGGTGTTTCTGACACACATTCATTCATTCAGACAGACATTGACTGAATTATAGTATGATGATATGATGATGATATGATGATGATGATGATTATAGTATGATGATGTCTGTCCTTTCTGCCACAATCAAAGCGTGTAATTTCAAAAGAATACTTCTGTATACACATCCTTTTTTTCCCCGAGAAGGCCCTTCCTTAAAATTCAATTAACTCAGTTGATAAATGAAAGTGTGAATTCTATCATCTAAAAGAAGATTTGCATATTTTTTTCCAAGTTCACATTTTTTCAAGTTCTGGGTCTACAAATACACATTTGAATTGGGATGTTTAATCGTATGAATATTTCCAAGCCAATGTTTGGGCCCAAAGTCAGATTTAGCATAAAATTATGCTTGGAACAAAGGAAAAACTTTGATATCAGTGTTTCTCTTTGTGTGCAGTCTTTTCTTGTACATTTGACATGTTCACTGTACTTTGCATACATCTGCAATTGAATTGTGCCGCTGTCTACATACACTATTGTGTCGGAGCATAGCTGCCGCATAAGCATTGAGGCCAGTTATTCACGGAGAAGTTACCATACAACAATAATGGAATTAGTTTATGGATTGCCAAATTGGTTGATTAGCTTCTGCAGTCCTCACTTCTGTGTCCAAGTACTTGCAGAGTCTTGGAAATACAAGTACTGACACTTGTCTTTCGAAGACATGTATGCAACAGGTTTTTGTACACTTAATAGTAACGAGGAAATGGTTGACCTTTAGTGGAGATATTAATTGCTGAATCCATGGTTATCCTTGAGGGCTCCCATTGTGGCTACAAATAACTGTGCTTATAATTATAGATCCCTCATCTGAAATATTGATTTCAAAATAAAGTAGCATAATGAATTCTTAGTGCTGCTAATCCCTTAAGTCATTGCCTCATTGAATCATCCACCTCAATGTTGTAAAAACCTTTAAAAGGCCAGTAAACATTACATTAAGTCAAGCAGTCTTCCGCCCCCTTCTCTTCCTCTAACCGTCTAGCTAGCTATTCATTAGCTCCAGCCCGATGGCAATGAGAGTCTTTAACCTCCATTAGATCTAATGTTGATATGTTTCCCCAGCAAAGAGCCAAAACAATTAACACCCCTTCTCACATTTCTCTCCCCTCGGCCCCTAACCACATCAAAATCTGAGCCCACCCGTTTATTACCCACCCCTGAGAGTGCCCTCAGGGAGGAAAAAGTCACATCCTTGGCTATTGCCTTTTTTGTGGCGTGTGGTTAAGAAGCCAGGTGAATTTGCCTCTGTTTTAGGATGAAGTAATCCCTGTGTTTTCAGTAGAAGTTCATTTTTAACAGGAGCATAATTAACGTTTGGTGGAATAGATAATCCTGCTGAATTCAAATATGTTTTTTGGGGTATTTAATCTTCATAAGAACAGAGGTAATTGTCCCACCACTTCTTTATTATTATGTTACTGCTGTTTTTACCTTACTAGAGGTTCGGGTCGCTATTCAGCCCTCAAATCTAGACCTACATCACACTCGTCAAAGTTCATCTCACACGAATTTTGACCTGATGGTCAAGATTAAATGTATCCCCTGAGCAAGCAGGCAGGCTCTATTAGCTCAATGGTAAAAAAAAAAAAAAAGAAGAAGAATAATGGGCTAATCAATATCCAAGGTATTGTGCAGCTTTAAGCTAATTTAAATATAGGATTTTGTAAAGTACTTTGTAACCCATGGTCTCAAAAAGAGCTATACTAAAATGTTTATTATTATAATTTGCCAGAAGTTGTCCTGTACTGGTATATGTTTTTCGATGTCTCTGCTGCAATCTGAATGATGCATCCTCTGGGGTCATGAAGTTGCACAGCAAATTCCATGGTGATCCAACCCGTTGTTTTCCATGCAAGTTCTCTTGTTTGGAACTAAAGTAGTCAATGGATGGCCGAACAGACGTTTTGTTAATAATGTTTGTTCTTTACATTGCTTGTCACTGCAGCCCTGTAAGTACATTATTTAAGAAATAGATCTAATTTAGTGCTCACAAAATATATACATGTGTTATTCTTTCCATATATTCATGCAGGTTAATTCATCTGCATCAGTGTGTAGTAAACTGATACTACCACAGCCTTCCCGTGGTTAGCATGTATATCACTTCTGACATATACCGTATGACTAAAAGCACACACTATTTTGGCAACAGAGCTGAACATTCAAGTTCAACAGCTACACACCTTTAATATTATAGGAACATTTTGAGCTCAAGTGGTTTATGGCATGTCAAATCTGATGGAGAACCACCCCTCAAGTGTTTAACTGTCAAGTACATAACATCTTGACCTTCTGACACCTAGAATAGACCTCTTTTATTACTCAGGAAATTCCTGGCTTCCTTACCTATAGGTGTGGTGCAGTTGTCTCTGTATCAAATGTCTCCTGGCTTAATACTAGCAGTCCTCTTACCTCGCCTACAGCCAAGTAGTTTTGACGCTGTAATGCAGGCCTGATCTGATCTGATGTGACGTGCTTGTGTGTGTGTGTGTGTGTGTGTGTGTGTGTGTGTGTGTGTGTGTGTGTGTGTGTGTGTGTGTGTGTGTGTGTGTGTGCGTGTGCGTGTGCATGTGCGTGTGCGTGTGCGTGTGCGCGTGTGCGTGTGTGCACGTGTGTGTGTGTGTGAGTGTGTGCACGTGTGTGTGTGTGCACTCGCATGAATGGCATTAATGGGGACAGTTGTGATGGTCTGTTGATATCATTCATATTCATCTCATGCCTTCTCTGTCCGGGGAAAAGGTGTTTTGGTTTCGACACGTAATTTGATAATCTGTGCGAAAAGCACAAAAGGGACATTCTGCGGATTCTTAACCTCACCTCAACTTTGGCACTCCCAGCGGCAGGAAAAGACTATCTTTCACCACTGTTATTAGTTCTCCGAGACACCCTTGACCTCTGCAGTAGTAGCCAACTGTCAACATAACTGATGTTATTGTAATGTAGGGTTCACTCCCTTTGACTTCCACTGGAGTCATGGAGGCACGTGATGATAGGGCCAAATCATCTCAGTGTTCATTTAACTCTGAGAGTGCACTACAAATGTAATCATTAAGGTCACAATTTGTTCAAACTCAGAGTCATTACAAATGGATAAATGAACATTTGCTGTGCAGTATAGTGTTCATCATGGGCCTAAATAATGAAAATAAATTGTTGACTGTGTGGGTAGGAGGACAAAAGCAAACTCTTTGCCTGGAGTGACACGTTTATTTCTATCAAAACCAGATTGAGCTATAAAATATCTGGATGTATAGAACCCATATACCGATATATATTGTCCGATAGCGTCTTATTGATTTGGTTGCGATTAAGACAGGTTAGAACATTTCCATAAAAAACATTAGAATAATAAACAAATGACAGTATATCTAAATCAAGCAAGGTAAAAGAGAGAAGATAAACTTGGTGTGAAGACAGCAAAGTGTGGGGGCAACTTACTCCTGAGGCATCGTTTTCTTTCTTTTTTTTCCCCCTTTTGAGACTGAGAGAAGCAGTTGCAATATGTCTTGCCACCAGAGGGGGAGGACAAATTAGTGAAATCAGGATGATTCACGGACTTCAACATTAACCACTTAAATCCATACACTTAGGGCCCACCTGTATATTGTGCGGCACCTTACTATGTCCAAATGCTTGGGGAGTTTCTTACTATTTTATAAAAACATTTTAAAATGGTGTAAATCATCGATCTGCATCGGCACGTTGTGAGCTAACTATTTTTAAATGTTTTTTTTTTCAAAATAGTAAAAAATGCCAAAAATGTTTAGGCATATTTGGGTATGGCGTGCAATAGGGCCCTTATTTGCCCGGAAGGAAATAAATGTGTACATGTATGTGTTTGTGATTTGTATGTGACTGGCGTAGCCCTATTCAGTAGAAATTGTTGGTTCTCTACCACTCCTGCATCAACAAGTAGTGGCTGAATATATTGCTAAGCTTATTTTTCTGTCATTTGATGTCTTGTATTGTTCAAATCTAAATAAAGTTTTTTTTTTAAATCACACCCATGTGAAGTGAGGGGCATTCTTATCATCGTACATCATCATAATGTAAAATAGACACTGTCTATTGTCAATTTATTGTCAATGGGAATTTAATGTTTGTGCAGGACAAAGTTTGTGGACAGACACCAAAAGCTAGGATATAGTAGGGGCTAGCGCCCCTCAAAAAAAGCAAGTAGTGGCTGAAAAGTGGTGGTCCTAACTTAGAATGTAAACTTACTTGCAGGCAGCTTGCAGTATAGTTCTTCAAACTCCAAACAGACAGACAGACAGACAGACAGACAGACAGACAGACAGACAGACAGACAGACAGACAGACAGACAGACAGACAGACAGACAGACAGACAGACAGACAGACAGACAGACAGACAGACAGACAGACAGACAGACAGACAGACAGACAGACAGACAGACAGACAGAGGAAGAGAGAGAGAGAAGGAGGAGGAGCAAGAGTCTATCATAGTTTCCACAAAATATACTGAACTCTTTTTTGGATATGTAGCTTATTCAAGTTAACCTGTGCGGAAAATATAATAGGTTATAGCTTATTATAGCCTAGCCTATATACTGCTGACAAAAGATGACAATATGTAACATATATCGTAAGCTATGCCTACATTTATAAAACACATATAAAAACAATAAAGGTGAATCGAAATAGCTATATAACACAACATAATTAATAAAGATATATAGGCATGATATAAAAGCTTATGAATTACCATGAATAAATTATATCTATAGGCCTACACAGGCTGTGTGTGTGTGTGTGTGTGTGTGTGTGTGTGTGTGTGTGTGTGTGTGTGTGTGTGTGCGTGCGTGCGTGCGTGCGTGCGTTGCGCGCGCGCACGAGAGTAAGCTATATCCATCCAGTCTGATGCAGATGGCGAAAGCACCCATCTGTTTCGAGGAAATATTTCTAAAAGCGAACACTGTGCAAGTTTAGATGAGCGAACAATGAAAGGATTCAACATTTCAGTCAGTTAACATTTCCGTGTTAACTGACTGCTCTCCTGCTTGAAGTTGAGGGGACTTGTGGTGGTAATGAGATTTTAACAAGAGCCAATAAATCAGTTGACGCTGAATGAGTTTTACTGCCCTCACCACGTGCCATTGTTTGCCAGGAGGAGTTACATTTCTGGCCTTTGAGAGGAAGAGTTACACACACACACACACACACACACACACACACACACACACACACACACACACACACACACACACACACACACATACAATAAGTCCCGAAATATATAGGCCACACGTCCAGTGCATTGAGTTAAGTAGCCTAGGCTATATTGAAAAGTGTAACTTTATTTCGCTTGTCCATTACAATATTGTTTCAAATATTATTCCTTAGAAGTCCGTTAAATTATGTGCACTTTTTTTGCGCCATAACTCACTCTCGCGCGTGTGTACACAACACACACACACACACACACACACACACACACACACACACACACACACACACACACACACACACACACACACAGACTGTCACTGTCACTGTCACTACTACTTCCACCACCATCCTCTTTAGACCCTCCGCACATTTCCAGCGGGTTATCACAATTGCCATTCCTCCCCTCCTTTCTGATGTGTTCCGCAGATTACCATCAGTACCCCTCAGATATTTTTAACACGTCCTCCGTGCTCGCAATATCCACTCGGAGCCATCTGGTGCAGATCAAAATCTACTGACTTCTCGGGTTCTGTCGTTAAGGCGTTAAATCTGCACAATCCCCAACCACCAACCACCACGGTTTGGGAGTTTGGGTGATTAAAAAGAAGAAGAAAATAAATATAAACCAACTGCTTAAAACATTAACAACATCAGAGTATACAGGTGAAGACCACCTGTCAAGATCGGCACAATTTGATTGCTGCATGGGTGATAAATTATCGAACATGTTTTCCTGGATTAGAAATTTGAAAAAGACTGCTATATAGCTATAGCCTTCTAATTAATTTAATTATTTTTTCTATACCCTATATGACCAAAGATGCTTGTGAAATTATTGTTTGTCAATAATTCATAAATAAACATGTAAAAAGTTATTAATACCGTAGACTATGCCAACTGCCTCTTATACTATAAATTATATAAAAAATCTGATTTTAACTTCTAAATTACGTCAATAGGCTGGTTTACAAGTGAATAAATGACAGGTTTATAAAGTCAGTTCGACCATTGTTGAGAAGTGACTTTTCTGCAGGGCTAAGTTTTTCTTGGGCAGAAAAAGTCGTACATTTTCAACAGCAAATAACCATGATGAAAATGGGGCATATAGCATACTCTGTTTTGAATAAAATTGAGAGTATAAAACCCTGCAGATGGTGTTAAAGAAACATGGTGTTAAAGAAAGTTGTTTTTCATCATTCCAATTCACTCCAAACACGTAAACGTTTAAGAGCTTTTGTTGTTGCAATGCAAAGAAAGACAACTGCAATCTGGTTTAAGTCCACACACGTGTGCGCGCTCTCGCACGCATATAGCATATACTCACGCCTGACAGAGAGAGAGAGAGAGAGAGAGAGGGAGAGAGAGAGAGTGTGTGTGTGTGTGTGTGTGTGTGTGTGTGTGTGTGTGTGTGTGTGTGTGTGTGTGTGTGTGTGTGTGCGTGCGTGCGTGCGTGCGTGCGTGCGTGCGTGCGTGCGTGCGTGGCACACGGCGCAAGTGTGTGCGTGAGAGAGTGAGAGAGATATATATTTAACTAAATTAAACCAATAAGACAAACAAACTTAAGCTAGATCAAGATAAACTAAACAGTATCTTAAATTGTGTATAGATACAGCTTTATACACCTATAGCTCATAATAATTAGATACCGCAGTCAAAACTTGAAAATATAGTTTTTGTATCATCAGTAAATACAAACATAGATTACAATATGGGCTATTCAATAATCACAGATAAACTATAGGCCTATATTCTTTACCTCGCTCTGAAAGTTTTAGTTTTAAATAATCTCAGATCAGGAAAACACAACACTGTAGCCTAATTACACACACAAAAAGAGTGAAAACCGTTAAGTTAATTTTGATTATTTTCAGTAGCACGCTAATTGAAAGCATTTCGAACCATCACCCGATCTGTAAATTAAATAGACGCACCAGGCAGCCCGCGATAACACCAAATGTCCCTCTGTGGAGTATAGTAGGCTATCTTCCCTGTTAATTATAATTTAAATCTATTCAAAGTAAGTTCCTTCTTCAGTCGGGTTTACTTCCCCCCTATGTCGGACAGCTGTAAAAAATCGTGTAGACAGGTTGTCATACAACAATCAAAGCTTCGGTGAATGGAGTCTAATGCTGAACATTTAACATACAATACTCCATACACGCGGAGAGTGGCCCCAGCCAATGCTCTATCCACATGCTCCGAACGAGGAGGAGCTTGCAGGCTCAAGTAGGAATGCCAATCAAAGCATCAACTTCAAATTGTATCTGAGAGATCAGCCCGAGACCTCGGGGCAGGCACGTCAGTTGGAGCTCAATTGTTGATCAGATCACATCCAGTGGACTTGCAGAAGGGGGGAGAAAAGAGAGAAGCCGAGATTTAAGGAGAAGAGCGGTTGTTTTTACTTTACCTTTTACCACACGGTTTGTCTCCTGGTGTGGCTTGAACACTTTGACTTCTTTGGGGGTTCTTGTTCGCGGGCTCTCACTTTTTACGCACGGTTTTCTCCTGGCGATTTAGCTGTGCAGATTAAGGTGGTGGAAATGTCTTTCCCCCAGTTGGGCTACCCGCAGTACTTAAGTGCCTCCCAAGTCTACGGGAGCGAGAGACCGGGGGTCCTGACGCCCTCGTCCCGCGGAGGGAGCGCCGACATCGGGGGAAGCCCGTCTGCAGCAGCGGCAGCAGTCTCATCGGTGTTGGGCATGTATGCCAACCCGTATGCTCACAACTATAGTGCTTTTTTGCCTTACACCAGCGCGGACTTAGCTCTCTTCTCCCAAATGGTAAGACTGTGTTTATGTTTATGTTATTTTAGCATATCCTACATAATTATTTATATATTATAAAGCTATGTAAAGGTTCTGGGGAAAATGGACGCGCACGTCTGAAAAATAATGCTGCTGTTTAAAGATATAGCTTTCAGGAGAGGATTAACGATTCTTGCCTGGAAATAATTTATTCCTCCCCAATGTTTAATAGCAAAGGGTTTTCTTAAGGTTTTGGTAGTTGTATTTGCTTGTTTAGCTTGAAAGCTCAGTTGTTGTTTACTGTTTAAGATCCTGTTTTGCTCGCTTGATCATTTGTTTACCTGATGCAAAGTAGCCTAATATTTATTACAAACATTACCCATGCATATATTATTATTATATAATGCTGGAATGAGCTGCTGTTTAAAGAAGCCTATACACCAATAACGGGATGTTTTATTTATCCGACATAAAGCTAACAACTTATATGGCCTGCATTTTAGTGCTATACAAATCAGATTATGGAAAGTGGTTTTGTATAGACTAAATCATTATTAATAAATGTGTATTGGCCTACTATAATAATATGTCCTTAATTACCGTGTGTGTGTGTGTGTGTGTGTGTGTCTTATACTTATGGTAGACTGCCGTTCCATTGCGTTGCGATTTTAAGAAAGTAATATATTTAGGTCTATAGTGTCATTTATATATATATATCAAAAAATATTGTGGATATGATTGGGCTAGACATCAAATATAGGCCTACTTACAGTAATATAAGTGTTAGCGCTTCAACGAGCAAGGCCATCGGGTTCACAACTGACTATATCGACGCCCCCCTGGGCAAATGCTTGTCAGTCAAGACATAATTCATAGAAGTAGGCCTATGAAACAAGAAATATCGGCCTACATATAATTAGCCACACGATTGATCGTGTGTATGGGAATATATATAGGCGACAAAATGGTATGTGATTGTAAAAAGTAGAGCACGGGCCTGACAAGCGTATGGCATGCTGTAATAACTTCACATAGACATCCAAACTGCTTACCTCATAGGTTAAGCGCGCGTGTGCAGGGGAATTTGGCTGTTGGGCGCTGAGTTGATGTCTGTGGATCATAGAGCCATGAGATTTTTTGTTTTTCTCAACTTGTATGTGTAGTACCGTTGTTAAAATGACATATAGTGGGAAAAGAGAGAATTGTATAATTTGTATATAGGCCTCTACTTGGAATTTAATGTGATAGACGCGGACGTCATAGCATGTGACATGTGGCAAGTTGAGAACATCGTGGAAAGTTTGAGCCATGTGCATTTGCTGTCTCGGGATTTAGGCCTATCGATTACATCCATTTTAATTATTAATTGTCATGATATCAGCATGATATGTACAATTCTTATGCCTAAAAACCTTTAAACTCATATACAGAGTGTTGTTTGTGTGCAGATACAAGGGCCCAAACTCATAATGATCTCTTTATATCCATAATGTGTTAAGGGCCAGCAGTACGACTTGAAGGACAGCCCTGGCGTCCATCCTGCCAGCTTCGCTGCCCAGTGCACCTCTCCTGCGTTCTACCCATACGGCCAGTTCCAGTACGGGGACCCAGCCAGGCCCAAGAACGCCACCCGGGAGAGCACCAGCACGCTGAAGGCCTGGCTCAACGAGCACAGGAAGAACCCGTACCCCACGAAGGGAGAGAAGATCATGCTGGCCATCATCACCAAGATGACCCTGACGCAGGTCTCCACCTGGTTCGCCAACGCCAGGCGGAGGCTCAAGAAGGAGAACAAGGTGACGTGGGGCGCCAGGAGCAAAGAGGACGAGGAGGAGGACGGGAACTTGTTCGGCAGCGGAGACGACGATGGGGAGAAAAACGAAGACGAGGAGGAGATCGATTTGGAGAGCATAGACATAGACAAAATTGACGATAACGACGGGGATCAAAGCAACGAGGACGACGATGATAAATCGAGCGACGGGAACAGGGACCTGCACAGGGGTGGCGCGGAGCTGGACAGCATGGAGAAAAGACGGGCCTTCGCCCTGCAGCAGGCCCACGAGGCCTTCGACAAATCTAAGAGCGCCATATCGGTTCACCACGGGAGTAAGGACACGTCGGATGGTAACAATAACAACACGCGGGTTTTATCCCCAGACAGACCCGGGAGTTTTCCTCTCCCGGCTAACAATAAACCCAAAATATGGTCATTAGCCGAGACGGCCACCAGTCCCGATTCCACGCAGAAGCCCACCTCTCCGTCGGGCCATCCAGCTGGCACGCACCCCTCGGCGCCTCACCACCAGCTCCAAACGCACCCGGCCTTCCTCCCCAGCCATGGACTGTACACTTGCCAGATTGGGAAGTTCCACAATTGGACGAATGGCGCTTTCCTGGGCCAAAACTCACTGCTGAATGTGAGGTCTTTTCTGGGAGTAAACCAACACCATCACCACCACCACCATAACCACCACTTGCAGACCCAGCAGCAGCAGCCGACATCGGTCGTGGTGTCACCGGTCACATCTGCAGCAGCGCTCAGCAATGACAGCAAGACACCCCTAGATCTCCACAGTCCTAAGCACATCATAGGTAAGATAGCTCTTCTTGTCTTCTAATTCCCCTCGTGCTGCAGCTCAAACACGTTTGCTTAACACTATTTTTTAGACTAATAGAAGTCTGAACTTGGAACAGCTAAACGTGCTCGTGCGCAAGCAATCACACACATCACACACACACACACACACACACACACACACACACACACACACACACACACACACACACACACACACACACACACACACACACACACACACACACACACATACAAACACAAGAAAACTACGTTTAATCCACAACATTAAAAAAAAAAAGCTAATGATAATTAATGTATTGCTACTTGTATTTCATTTTTAGACCATGAAAACGGTGTAAGAACTGATTCGCCTCCAACACAGTCCCTGAAGTCCTCCTTTCGACCCCTCCATGAGAGGTGAGCTTTTCATTTTTTTTACACATAATGTTCTGTGGCTGAGCTATCAAAGTGCATATATTGTAACTGTATTTATTTAATTAATATAATTTGCAACAACAACATGCGTCTCTGTAATCGTTTTTGTTTAATGATATCTGTGCTGTAGCCTATTAACTAATTAACCTATATTTGTAACTTCGGGATAAAATAAATAAGGAATGGGACACGTACCGCAACTTTGCATGTATAGTTTCTTACAATTTAGCTAATTGCATTTTCAAAAGTTATAGGCCTATTTAATTTCCAAAGTAAATATGTGTAGGCTAAAATGTGATTTTATAAATAACATATACACAGTTTGCCCATTTGCGACATGGGCAATTTGGCCTCATATTCTTTTAAGGGTGACAGGGGGACCTCGGGTCTCATGCCGCCCCCCTTTAATTCCTTCCCTCTTGGGGGAGTATGGCTACTTATCAAGTCACTGAGGAAAACGGGCTCTGTCTGGGCTGTGTGCTTTCCCTAAAGACCCCTGGGAAACCTGCAGCCCAGGGGAGCGTTCTAGCATAAAAGTTTACCCCGCGTTTCAAGTGCTACAATCTTCACTAGTACGAATCTCTCTCGCTCTCTCTCGCTCTCTCTCTCTCTCGCTCTCTCTCTCCCTCCCCTCTCTCCCCCCCACTCGCTTTCTCTTTTTTATTTATTTGACCAGCCGCTGTAGGTCTATATGCTGGACTAATGGCCATTGTGCTATAGTTGTTGATAATATCCACGTAATCAACTCATAAATATATTTAAAATGTATTTGATATCAAAGGGAATCAAAAATAGAGGGAAGGGTGGGGGTTGTAAAAAGAAAACAAATAATAGGCCCACTAAAGAATGAAAATCGTCTAGACATTTCAACTGCATATTGAAAGCTGTCTGAACATATAGCGTGCATGGCATTTATCTATACCTTTGTGTTATTCTTATCTTAGATTCTCTCTGCCTTCCAGCGCCAGGAATCAACAAGAAGCAACGCAACGGGTCCTCACTGCCCTGTCCTCGGCCTGATCAAGACATAGCTGTGTGATTGCTGTTGCCACGGGATCCAACACGCACACAGAAATTAATGAATTGAAAGAAAGAAAGACTGAAAAGACTTTATACACACTCCTAAAAAAAAGGGGGACAATGAAAAATATCCTAATGCAGCGTATAGCGTTCAGTCGGTACAGAACAAATGGCTAATTTGGTAATATCCTGTGGATGGATGGAATACTTCCTCTATTGTTGTGTAGCCTATAATCGCGCCCATATCCTCTCCCTCCTCTCTACTTTGCCCAGGCAGGCTGGGACAGTTTGGTAGGCTTTTTATTTTCGTCTCTATCTTGTGTTTTTTGGTGTCTTCCTTTAATGTAAATACCAAGTGATTTAAATTTGTAAATAGCGCGTTGACGGAATTTGTCCAGATCGTATATTTTGCCTAATAAACGAAATGAAATTATAGAGAAAACCAATGAATATCCCAGCTCATATTTTCGTTTCTGTTTCTGATGTTGATTTGATTCATTATGTTTAGACTTGAATTATGATTACAAAAAACAGCAACAACATTTATAAGGGATTATGATACAAGTGTAAGGGATACAAACCTGCAGGACATAATAATAATACGATTGTTGTTATTATTATTGTTGTTATTATTATTATTATTATTATTATTATTATTATTATTATTATTATTATTATTATTATTATCATTATTATTATTATTATTATTATTATTATTATTATTATTATTATTAATCAGACTATAATTATCGAGGGAAATTATTTTCTTAAACAAAACGTATTTTCAATATTTATTTTGGAAAGGAGCGGGGGTGTTCTGCAAGCAGGCTTAATGTTATTCCCCGTGCTGGTGATGAGAGGGAGGGAAGCAGCGTCGATGCATTGAGGTGCTAATAAGTGGCCAGATGGTTGCTGCTGACACAAAGTGGACAGCAGCAGCTGGGAACGTCATTAAGTAATAATATGGGAACGCCCAGTCCAAACAAAATCAAATGGTTAAAATCTAATCTGTCAGAAAGAGAACTCGATTCAATAATAAATTATTAATATTTTTTCTTTTTCTTTTTTTTTCTCCGGGAAGGAGGGTTTCTGCTATATATAAGGCCGGTTGGGTGACATTTTTTTTATAGCCTTCCAGAGGGATCAGTGTTTTGGGGTCCTGTCTGTTGCCAGTCTGATAATGATCATTAGTCTGCATGGAGGCGGCTCCTTTTGCACCCCCATCAGTTACCAAAACCAAATATTGATTCGCTTCAGTAGCCTAATAGGAGCTGAAGATAATAATGTGTAAGCTGTGATGTGAGATTGTATTTTTACATTTTGCTTTTTGCTATTGTTTGAAATACATCGAGCCTGACAGACACTAATAACTAGCACCGATCAGCTGGGGCAATAAGATTGTGATGTCGCGACTCACAACACTTAAATATAAAAATACAAGTGTGACTGCTGTCCAAACAATAAGACAAGTCATTACTGTTACATTAATTTTGGAAAAACAAAATACCCTCATATGATAAAATTGGCAGTATGCTTATAGCAGATGTAATGTTCTCATTTTCCAAGAAAAGTCAGCAAAAGTTATTCCAGGGGGTGAAGGATTTCAATGGTTTAAACCTGTGGAGTGACTAATGCGCATCTGTTTTGCAATATCACAGCGACCTCTATGGGCGATTAATATATTTCAGATGCTGTTTATGACAATCGACAGAGATTTAACTCTCACCTTACAGATATAAAAGTATAGGACTTTTTTAAAGGGGGTAAATATACACACAATGTGGGCAGTATTTTCCTGTATTTCCTGAATTATGTTAGGCAGGCAACATCAAATTGTTAAAGGAATATTACTTATTTTATTTATGAACAGCTAAGCGACACTTACTTTCCACGACTTCCCTGAGCAATTCATTTTCCAATGGTATAGCGTGTTTGGAATCAAAATAAGTATCTCTGACTATAGCTTTGGATCAAATAGATGTATTTCATTGAAGCTGACTTTTACTTATTTCGTATCTGCAAATGTTTGATCCAAGGCTATATCTCTGACTAAAGTTTTTAAAAAGTCGTGCAAAAGATTATAAAAGAGGATTTTACAGACTAACCCTGGCTTTTTTTAAGGATATTCTTGTTCAGTGTTGACTCATGCTTATTGTTGGTTTCTACCTGTGAGGAAAGGGGGTCAGTTCAGTTATTATGCCTTCCTTATTTGCGCATAAATCTGTGTCACTTAAATGCACACACCCGCTAAACAGTCACGCAGTTGAGGACCATGTTGAAAAATTAACAAAGGTCACGGAAGGTTTTGTTGACCTGTCTGAGGTCATCCCGCCTTGACTTGCATTTAAACAACTTTATTCAGCCACAAACGCCTCTCAGTAATAGTCTATTATGCTAATAGTTTTCTCCACAATAATTGTTTAATAGAGGAGCTTTTAGTGCACAACAAGAGATATCAAGTTTGAACCGAACTTTGTAGGTTTGAGGGTTCTAGATTTCATTTTGGGTACATGTGTTATTGTAGACTAATTATATACATCAACACCTGTTCTAACTTCTAACTTGAGTATAGTCTATAATGTAATATTAAGCAAACGAGTGCCGAATTGGCTGTAATCAATAACACACGTGCTTAAACAATCATGCTGCTTATATGCCTACAATATGCGGGCGGTCTTAAAGAAAAGCAGGTGTGCAAATTTCATAATTCCCCTTCCTCGCCCATTTGCACATCACATGGTCGTCTCATGAGCTGGCTTTTGTGGGTGAAATTAAATAACCTCTCCGCTGTCCCATTTATTGCCTTTGTAGCAAAGCAGCGTGAGGTTAGCACAATAAGTTAGCTGCAGGCCATAACATTGTGTTTTCGTAATATATACAAAATTATTCATTTAGCAAGTGGATACACAGCGAACTGTCTAATGAGTAATGAACGGATTTGGAGCTGATAATTAGACTGCCACTTCCAGGCATTTCTCCCCATGCAATGTGCCTGGGGCCATAATGTAAGGGGGGCGGGGTGGGCTAAAATTGAGCCTCAAACATAAAAAAGAAGACAAAACAAACACATTTAAAATAAATATACAGAAAGCACATTGGGAATGTAGAGGTAAATGTGCATAACATTATCTGTGCCTTTTGAAAGCATTATGACCATTATGAAGCACAGTAAATGATGCTTACATGATAGCTCCATTATTATAGGCCTAATTATAGTGATAATCAGATTAGAATTCAAATTAATATTCTCTCCTAATATAAATAAACATCTTATTTAATCATTTCATCAGTATAATTATGTTACGGCATGTATTTTACATTTGCAAAAATAAAAACTGCACTTAATATTTGTTAAACAATCGCAAAAATGAATGAATGAACGAATGAGTGACTAAATAAAATAAATAATTAATAATGAAATAAATAATTAAAACTACAAAGCTAAGCAAGCCTTTATGAGTATACTCAATTGAAGATTGATTGGTGCATGGCATTTTATTTGAGAATTGAACTTGCTTGGTATTGATATGCAAAAGAAAAAAAAAGAAAGAAAAAAAGAGCAGAAACAAGAATACATTGTTGACCCTAAAACAATTTAGCATCCTGTCACAAACTGTGGCCCCCCATAATACCACAGCCTTTTGTTGTTGAACAACGACCATCTCCCCCTGCAACTGAGATGTGTCACAGTGTGGCAATCCATTCATTTTAGCAGTGAATTGTGCATTGTGGCACTTCATGTGCGTTTGTGCGCACGCGCACGTGTGTGTGTGTGTGTGTGTGTGTGTGTGTGTGTGTGTGTGTGTGTGTGTGTGTGTGTGTGTGTGTGTGTGTGTGTGTGCGCGCATGCTCGCTCGTGTGTGCGTGTGTGACAAAGAGAGAGAGGGAGAGGTGACTGCATGGCGAGGAAAGTTTATCACTGTCTTGTCTTTTTTTTGGCAGAAGCAGGCTATTCCCACAACAGACTCAACCCTTGCTATAGTCACAAATGTCTTTCCATTTCCACCCCCCCCCCCCCCCCCTCCCTTAAACATAGCTGTTGTCTTCTCTTGAAGATGCCCGCCCGTATCTCTGCTCCTAATCCATTTATCTAGTTTCACAAGTACAGCGTTGGTTGAACGCTGACACAAAAGACAGTCCAGGCCCCTGTGGGGGGTGGGGGACCCCACAACAACAACCAACAAGTCACGGGAACCCCGGTAGCGGCAGCAGGCACACTGGGGCCACCGTCGTCCCCAACCACCCCCCCTCCCCTCAAACCCTCACCCCCATCCCCCTGCTACATCGTGTTTAGTCGACTACTTTGCTGCTGCCTCTTGTTTCAGTGACACAATGGGTCTGAAAGGGACGGGAAGGCTCGGTCACACGCTTTTCTTTGCAGGAGTGACGGACCGCTGTAACACATGCTCCTTGCCACAAGAAGAAGTTGGAGGACGGGGCTGGTAGGAGGAAAACAGAAAGAGGGAAGCTCGCAGTGCGGCTAGGCTCAAACACAAATAGCAACGAGGAACTGGCACTTGCCTGATGACTGGCTGGCTGGCGGTACAGCAGATATACTCATGACAACTCAACAGCCCTGGTCCCAGCTGACACAGAAACCTGGCCTGGCTATAGATATACTGGAAGTAAACATGGTCTCGTGCTCTTGTTTGCCTGCTTTTCTTTCTTTTGGCTATTCAAAGCAACATTTTACAGTTTTGATCGGGCAAGAAAAGAGAGAGAGAGCGAGAGGAAGAGAAAAAAAGAGAGAGGCAGAGAGAGAGAGAGAGAAAGAGAGAGAGAGAAAGTGACAGACAGTGAGATGGGGAGGGAGAGCTGAATTTGTGTAAAGTTTTCTGTCTGTGTCTAAAATATTCTTCCCGTCCCTGACTGGAGAACAGAGGAGAGCTCTTCCACTCCTGTGCTATGAGGACAATATGCTTATTTGGACCTCCGTCAAAGCACCCTGCCAAATATCGGGGTGCTAATTAGCTGGCGTAATCTAGAAATATTATGCTCAAATCTGATATATCCGAGTTGACATCATCTATTTTCAGAGACCTTTGCTAAACACGGACGTTCATTATTATATTCTTGTTTGGTACAGTACATGTTTGTTGATCAAAGTTATTTCCTGGCGTCTGTTGTTGTTTAAAGGGCACTGACAGCATACAATGTGCACATGCAGAGCGTATGTCTGCACAAGAACACACACGCACGCACGCACGCACGCACGCACGCACGCACGCACGCACGCACGCACGCACGCACGCACGCACACACACATCCACTCTAATTGTATCTCTGTCCCATTAATGATTCCACAAACCAATTAAAGCTTGGTTGAGTTGTACTGAAGTATCTCCTCTCCATCAGAGCTATATTCGGGCCTAATATGATGACCCTTCAACCCTCCCTGACACGCACATACAAATCCTGTGTGTACATGCATGCATATAAACGGAAGAAAACACACGTGCACACTTACACGCACAGATAGAGACCCCCCCCCCGCGCACACACACACACACACACACACACACACACACACACACACACACACACACACACACACACACACACACTCCGTACCGTCTGTTGGAGGATCAGAAATACTTTGCCTTCATTATTCTGCAGTGTGGATCATGTTCTTCAGGAGGGGCTAGTAATGATGGAAGTATTTATAGTCATCCATTCTCCCCCTGTAATTATACGCTCCTCAAAATTGGGGTTTTTACATTTGGCATGTGCCTGAAAAACATAAATTAGACAGAAACCACGGTTGTTGAAATCTCTTTGAAGTCAGCCCCCCCCCCCCCCCCCCGCCCCCCCCCCCCCAAACACAATGCGATAGAAAGTTATTTTATTTATTTTGTGTAAGAGTAGGCCTACTTTATTGGTATAGGCCGGGTGATGATTTCCCACCAATATTCACAAAGCTACACAAACAGTTCACACTTGCGTGCTGCAGTGCGTGCATGCCTTCTTTATTTTTTGTCATCAAAGTTTTTTAATGATTTCACAATAAAGCATACAAAATACACATGACATAGCCTACACAAAAGAAAAAGACAAGAAAAAACAAACAAAAAACAAAACACAACTAGCAGTCAAAAACTACCCCAAATGGACAACACCCCTCCAGTGTGCATGCCTTCTTCTATTCTGCAGTGTTGCAATGTTGGTGAGATTATGTATTATATTTGTCACAGGGTCATACTTGTGGGCTACGGTTTATAAAATAAGAGCAAAATGGCCACCATGTGAGTGTGGTCAACATGACCATTCTAAAGCTTAATTCATTCTCCATTGCAGTGTTGCTTGCCGGCAAGAATAGATTTGTTAAGTTGAAAATCAGTTCTTGTTAGCAAAGTGACACCGTCGCACTACAGAGTGAAAAGTGTTCAGTGTTTGACCCTCATTAAACGCAGCTCTTGTTGCAACCTCCCCAACAACAGCTTAATACAGAGCAGGTTGACATGGCAGGAAAGACAGAGGCCTCGTACCCCCTCTTCCTCCCTTCACAAATATTTCCACAGCGACAGATAATAAAGTCTGACTTTCCTGCCGTGCTTTTCTGATGTGATGCCATTGTGGTTTGGGTTAATTCCAGGGGGCTGTACAAAGGAAAGCATGGCCATCTGAAGTGTCATTCTGCAGCTGTGGCTGGAGCTGAGGAATTTCCATTTTGAGGAGGATGCTCTCTCTCTCTCTCTCTCTCTCTCTCTCTCTCTCTCTCTCTGCCCTCCCTGTCTTTCTCACTGTCTATCTCGTTCAGCACACTTACAGCACATGTGCGGCACAGAAGGTGATATCAAATGCAACTCACCATCGCTGTCTTTAGCCCCGAAGTCTGTTAGTCTGTCTGTCTCCGAAGTCTGTCTGTCTGTCTGTCTGTCTGTCTGTCTGTCTGTCTGTCTGTCTGTCTGTCTGTCTGTCTGTCTGTCTGTCTGTCTGTCTGTCTGTCTGTCTGTCTGTCTGTCTGTCTGTCTGTCTGTCTGTCTGTCTGTCTGTCTGTCTGTCTGTCTGTCTGTCTGTCTGTCTCTCTCTCTCTCTCTCTCTCTCTCTCTCTCTCTCTCTGACCTATTTACTTTGAGTTCTGTTCTTCTCCGCAGTGTCTGTTTTGGGTGTTGAATGTGTGTTTACTGTGGTAGAGCATATATAATTGAAATGTCAAGGCAAAAGGCTTAATTACACTGATTCTGAGTCATATTGCTTTCCTTTTGCTACCCCCCCCCCCCCCCACACACACACACACACACACAAACACACACACACACACACACACACACACACACACACACACACACACACACACACACACACACACACACACACACACACACACACACACACACACACACACACACACACACACACACACACACACACACACAGAAAATTAACATAAAACTTGTATTTGTATTAGAAATATATTAGGACGAAGTAGAATCTACTAATGCAGGAATGGGTGTGTTAACGATTAATTCATTGTATTTAATTCATTGTTATTAATATTAATGAATTGATTGACATATAAATTCCACCTATATCTGTGATCTCTTGCAGAAATATAAACATGGTGTGACCTCATAGTGACCTACACAGGATATGATTTGTCAGTTTTCTGGTGTTAATGCTTGCACAGAAGCCTTGCTTTATTGATACAGATGAAATTGCACACCAGTATTTATGACAAGGCAGTTCATGATTTGACATTTCCACTTATTATCTTGAGTGCTTTTCCATACAGAAAAATAATTTCCTGTAAAGAACATTCCCACAATATAGGTTGGGAGGACATGCACCATGCAAGCTAGTTATACCAACATTAGCTGTCTGTATACGTAGACTTACCTGTATTTTCCTCTGAAACATAACCTGTGACACCTTCCATCCCCTTGACCAAAGGAGACGATTACAATGTCTGGAGCTGTCACCTAGTATACGGTAGCCAGCACATTCAACGCCGGGTCATCTGTGACAAAGCTGAAACAGAAGACGAGCTGAACAAGAACACAGTGTGTTGGAACTATCACCTCACACACACATCAGAACCCGAACAAAACAGCGCGGGTCGGTCAACGGCCACGCTGCCTCACAGTGATATCTTTCCCCTCTGCTTGAACCGGTGGCTCTTTCTTCACGCCTGCCATTCCCCTGCACCGTACCCCATGCAATGCTAGCAAAGTCACATGGCTGAGAATGAAGGGTGTTTGAACAGGAAGCAGCCATGTAAACTGTTAACTCCACCATCGGCCAATGTAGCAGCTTGAAGGCTTATCATTTACACGTTCAAGTCGCATGCTAACAAGTTTTGTGTTTTACAAGCATGTTTCTGCACATCAGTGTTGAACATATTTATGGAGTTGCTCACATAAGTTCTCTGCAAAGCATTAAATAAAATGTGCAAATTATGCAAAATATTAAAATACTACAGAATAGTAGACTACTGTGACACGCTGCTAGTTATTGTGTTTATATCTCACATAATTATTTTGAAAGGGAAATCACGAGTTGAACATAATATCATTTAGTTACTGTATATATTGTTAATAAGCACTGTCCGGTTCAAATAAACAAATAAAGCAGTGCAATAGTGGTGCATTTGTGCTGCTATCATTGCCAGATGAGGCATGGTAGACTCCCTGTGTAGAGCATATTTGCTATTTGCTTACACAGGGGCATGTGGTTTTTCAATAGGTTTTCGATATTTTTATGGATCCTTGTTCTTTTCATTTCCCAGAAATTTAAAATACACTAGAAATGCAGTCCTTAAATTTGAAAGTGACAACTGGAGCAAAATCGTACATAGGCTTTCAGAAAAATAATAAAGTTGAACATCTATATTGCCTCTGTCGCTTTCACTCCATAAGATGGACTCAAGGCGTTGTCTAATCCTATCCCATTTTCTTAAATAATGTAATTTATAACTGTTTGGCTTATGTTTTCAAGCAAAAGCCTCCGTGAAGGAGCTAAAGTCATGCTTGACCTCATTTTGAAGACTATCCCATTATTTTGTAGCTGTGATACCAACTGCCTTGTCCACAGACATTTCCCATATGTTGTCCCTGTCGTCAAAGTGATATGTGAATACATGCATCATTTCTGACCAAAAAAAATCTTATTTTGAATGGTACTAGATGACTTGAGTCTTGATAATAATAATAAAAAAACCATTGCTGGGTATAGACATGCAATATGTATGAGCTGTTATTGAGACCATGTGAATCATATGAACAAAGCATTTTTTCACGGGGAAATCATGTTCACATCAAAGTTTAAAAATACACATCCACATCTTGAGGAAATGCCATCACTTTTCTCTGTGATCTGTCTGGGCACATCTGCGGCCAATACAGGCAAGCATGTGGTCAACGCAGTTTCCACAACTTTATCTCAGTCTGCCGTAACAATGGCAATGGACGCTGGGCTGCGCACACAAACACACACACACACAAACACACACACACACACACACACACACACACACACACACACACACACACACACACACACACACACACACTTAGACATGCACGTACAGATACCAATGCATATACTACACATGCGGTCACAACGGCAGTGATCACTCCTCCATGTGATGGCTAACATTTATCTGACTGCACGGTGAAACATGAGATGAGGCCTTTCATTCATATGGTGAAAAAGATATATAATGAAGAATGATTTGATGGATATCTTCAGGCGATATAGAAAGACATATAAACGCGAGGACAACACTATATCGTGTGGCTAGATTTTCTCTTTCACTAAAAGGTGAAAAACGTAAGCTTGCAACTAGCAAAAAAAAACAAACATAGGTGGCCTTGTGTATAGCTATACGACCAAACAACCTCAAACTTGCTGTGTGCGTCGCAGATGGTTGTGTGCAGTGCAGAGTGGCAATCTTGTTGGATCAATGGATTCCAGGAGCTGAAAAAATGATTAAAATTGAAATCAAATGCCTGTATCTGTCTGTGTGCGGGTCTGCAGAGGACACACCAAATATATTTGTGTTTAGTGATGTGGTCACCGGCATCCCTGTTTGGCCAACCCGACCCGTCAGCTTCACTGACGGCTGATTACAATGGAACTCCATTCCTCTATGTTCATTAATGGAACTCCATTCCTCTATGTTCATTAATGGAACTCCATTCCTCTATGTTCATTAATGGAACTCCATTCCTCTATGTTCATTAATGGAACTCCATTCCTCTATGTTCATTAATGGAACTCCATTCCTCTATGTTCATTAATGTCTAAACTCCATTCCTCTATGTTCATTAATGGAACTCCATTCCTCTATGTTCATTAATGGAACTCCATTCCTCTATGTTCATTAATGTCTAAACACCATTCCTCTATGTTCATTAATGGAACTCCATTCCTCTATGTTCATTAATGTCTAAACTCCATTCCTCTATGTTCATTAATGGAACTCCATTCCTCTATGTTCATTAATGTCTAAACTCCATTCCTCTATGTTCATTAATGGAACTCCATTCCTCTATGTTCATTAATGGAACTCCATTCCTCTATGTTCATTAATGGAACTCCATTCCTCTATGTTCATTAATGGAACTCCATTCCTCTATGTTCATTAATGGAACTCCATTCCTCTATGCTCATTAATGGAACTCCATTCCTCTATGTTCATTAATGGAACTCCATTCCTCTATGTTCATTAATGGAACTCCATTCCTCTATGCTCATTAATGGAACTCCATTCCTCTATGTTCATTAATGTCTAAACACCATTCCTCTATGTTCATTAATGGAACTCCATTCCTCTATGTTCATTAATGGAACTCCATTCCTCTATGTTCATTAATGGAACTCCATTCCTCTATGTTCATTAAAACTCTTAGCCTGCCGCCATTAATTAATCCCTCGATTGCGTATTGCCATGGTTTAATCACGCGTGACACTTACTTTGAAGAGCCAAATATCCGTATCGCATTTTACTATGAAACCATTCCGTGTGTGTTGACGAAGCTGTGTGCTCGTTCTCTCGGTCGGTGGTGGAAAAAGTGGACCGCGAGTATCACAGCGCCTGCTACAGGCCGTTGAAAACGCTTGTCTGGGACAAAGCGTCCTCTGCAATGTCGCTTCTGTGAGATAAAGCCGTCTGAAACCAGAGCCGGCAATGTAAGTGGATGCGCGCGCATTTTCAAAATGGCCGCGCCCATTGTGTCAGAAGCATAACAAAGCTAACTGACGGTAGATTTCGATACGATCGTATTAAAACATGCATTAATGAATACATCGCTGTTAAAACGGCTTTTCCGTTTGTGGCAGGCTACAAGATTCTACGTTTTAAAATTCCTATGTTCCTGGCGGGTAAACGATTAATGGAACTCCATTCCTCTATGTTCATTAATGGAACTCCATTCCTCTATGTTCATTTATGTCATCAACATGATGTCAGGAGTTTCTCACAACATCAGCCTGTGGAACTTCATATTTGGGCAAACATTTGGATGAATCAGAATCAGTTATAGCCACACAACACAGGTTTACAGGGGTAAATCAGTGGATGATAAAATGTTTTTGTGCAAGCTCCATTATTTCTTTGTTTTCAAGAAAGAAAGAAGGGGGGCAGAGAAAGGGAGAGCAAGGAATAAAAAAACACGTAAAAGAAAGAACTAGCCGGTATGTACATCAGTTTAGACATAAGGTGCAAAAGTGCATCAGTTGGTCCATAGCATAGCTGTATCTAGGCTGTATAAGAATATACATATTGCAAAAAGTAGCAACACAACGGCAGGTCCACATCCGAAGGTATAGTCGGCATAAGGCAAAAATGTCACAGGTAAAAAATACACATGGTAGATCAACAAAAGAAAGTATACTGCATATAGGGGAACAAAACCACATGAAGGAGGGTAGTCCAACATAGGGAAAACAGTCCATCAAAGGAAAGTGTTCCAGTGTGGCCAGCCAGCCTGGTGACAGGCAGTGTTCAGGCCTTGTTCAACAGTCTGATGTTAGCCAGGTGGAAGCTGTTCAGAAAACTGGTGGTCTTGCCTTTGATACTGCGGTAGACCTCCTTGCTTGGCCACGGTCATAGTAGAGGGATAAACAGATTGTGGCTCTGGTGGTGAATGTCCTTGGTGATACGGCGGGCGAGCTTTGACAACTCACCGCTTCTTGTACAGTTCCTGGAGTGAGGGAAGCTTTACCTCCCATTATGTGCGTTCACACTACCTACTGTTTGTTTTTCCGTTCACAAATGGTGCAGTTCCCATACCAGATATGACAGACGGCTTCTCAATGGAGCTGTTGTAGTACAGGATGCAGAGGCCCGATCCAAACTTCTTCAGGCGACAAAACCAGCCACGTGACATGACGTGTGGATCTCCTTATTTGTGCAGAATTTTGGAGAACATACAATGAATTTACAATTTAGGCATTTAGCAGACGCTCTTAATAAAGTTAATGATCAAACAATAAGCAAGAACAGCACAAGGTAATAGATCAAATGCATAGAAATAGTCAGCTAGGATCATAAGTAAACTACCGGTAAGAACCTATCATCCATCTAACAGTAGAATATCAGTACATAAACACTATAGAATGCTATAGCATGCAATAATGACCTGGCATCTGTCTACATAACATGCTATCTAAATTACATATTGTAGCCTTTGCATAATACATATAGGGAACATACTAAGGACATTCTGTATAGGACATACTAGGTACATAGCATTAAAGGACCACTTCACCACTTTTCAACCTATCTTCATATAATAGGTCCTCACTAATAATCATGATAAAATGGCAAAAAAAAATTCTACTCAGTCTGTCTCTCATACACTGACACCACGGCGCGTAAACAGCGCCTCAAACTGTGACTCCGCCCACAAACGGGGGAAGTTGTGATTTTCGCTCGTTCACTGCATTTTCAAAACAATATTGAGCAGAGTAGCGATTAACAAACGTATTTGCAATGCCATACGTTGAAAGATCTGTTGCCCGTGGACAAGGCACGCTACTTCCGCAAGTTAGATAGCATCGGCATAGATGTTTGTCCGTATGTGATTAAGGATTGGACCAAGTTGCATTGGCAGCCATAGAAAATTCCGGGGTAAATTCTTACCCCGGATGTGACGTTTTTGGGCGTTCCTGTCTAGCGTGGTGTCAGTGTATAGGAGGGCTGTGGGCAGTTTAGAAATTGTCTTCCAGTGACATCATCATTAGGCAGATAAACAAGATTTTTTTACAAAAATGTTTAGATTTTCATTATCGTGAGAACGATGACTTCCATTTACGCATTGCAACTTTTCAGGACTAGAACGCCTGCAGTTTTTATTAGCTTGTATTCCCCATCGATGATGTCACTGGAAGACGGTTTCTGAACTGCCCACAGCCCTCCTATGAGACACAGACCGAGTAGAAAAAAATTGCGCCATTTTTTCATGATTATTAATGAGGACCTATTATATGAAGATAGGTTGAAAAGTGGTGAAGTGGTCCTTTAATATACGTTTGTATACATAATTACATATACAGACAGACAAACAAATGCTGTCCTGGTTGGATGACCCCTTTGGCATCATGCCCTATGAACAGAGAGGTAGCTTATGCATTAGCCTTTGTGCGATGTTACAGTTGTGGCCAAAGTACAGCTTCTGTCCCTTTCAACTGTCCTGCTGTAGCTCAGAGTTGGACACTGTTGGCCCACGCTTTCTCAAATGTAATGAAGTGTAACTGGATGGATATACTGGTTACATAAAACTTTGTGTCTAAGCAATTCCACATGGAGATGGAGTAACAGCACTGCACTATAATCCACTTTCGCATGCAGCTCTTTCATTCAAAAGTGTGACTTCTGTGTTGCCAGAAATCTGTATACATCCACCAAAGGGTATGTATTTGACCATTTAAAAAAAGGTTATAAGCCTGTCGATCCATGCACAGCTTGTGTGTCCCGCTATTCCACTGATTCATGGAAGGCACCGTTGGTCCTCAAAAATCGGTATATGGTGCTTTGCCTTTAAACTAAGATTAGTTCAGTTCTGATGCACTGCAGCCTTTAAAATATGTATCAAAGCTGTTCAAATGCCAGCAGTTGGTACGTGACAGGCAGGGGTGGTGGCGGATTGGGCGATTGGAGTTATCCCAACTTCCAAGTCCTCAGCAGGCCACCTCTTCCTGTTGTTAGCTGGCCAGCGACCACAATCGCTGGTACTTAACATGAAAAAAGGGGGAAGAGTGGTTTTGAGAACGGAGGGAGGGATGGATAGATATAGGGATGGAGAGAGGGATGAAGGGAGGGTGGCGGTGTCACCGCTATCTCTTGTCTCTGAGCAGGGTTTGTCCTTTGATTATCCGAGCGCCTCACTCACTCTCGTATCCACTCGTGTACCCTCTCTCCTCCCCATCGTTGGTGTCCTCCTCAGGAAAAGCACTCGCTGAGAAAATCTTTATGAACTCCCGGGTCTGCCGGTGATGCCGGGGGCTGCTTAAAAAACAGCTAGTTTAACAGCTGTGTGTACGCACTCGGCCCCGGATAAAGCATTTGGAAGTGGCGGGGCTTACACCATAGGGTGAGTCGTTATGAGGGCCCCTCCTGTGTGGCGGCCGCTGCTGGAGCTGTTAATTGGCAAGCTCTGAAGTGCTGTCTACCTGGCCTTCATAATCCACACACAGGAGGAGACAGCAGGGGAAAGCAAACGTTTATCCAACACCCAGCCCCCAAGTTCCCTCTCTCTCTCTCTCTCTCTCTCTCTCTCTCTCTCTATGTAGCCAGGCTTGGTCATATCGATATATACTCGGCCATATACACTGACTTTTAGTGACCTTGCAAATAAGTGTTTTGTATAATTATTTCATCTTGTGTTTTCCTTTGTTAAAGTATACATTGAGCTTTCAATAATGCACATATGTGCGTATATACTGTACATACTCACGTTTAGATGCTCAGTAACACAGACATGCACGCAGGCAAGCCTGAACACACACATGGCGCTCGCACACACGCACTCACGGAAGCGTGCACACACACACGCACACATACACGCACACACGTACACACACAGTGCCTGAGGTCCCCAGACCTTGCGCTAAGCTGCTTGGCCCTGGTGCACCATGGGAGAAAAATAAACACACTAGTCCAGCAAAAGACCACAGGATGCCATTTCCTCCTTTCAGCTGTGTTTTCCTTGTGCGTGTGTGTGTGTGTGTGTGTGTGTGTGTGTGTGTGTGTGTGTGTGTGTGTGTGTGTGTGTGTGTGTGTGTGTGTGTGTGTGTGTGTGTGTGTGTGTGTGTGTGTGTCAGATATAGGGATGTTGCCGTACCTGGTGATGGGTTAAACCAAACAGTGTTTGTTTATAGAGTCAAGTCCTGCTGTGTGATCAAACAATACTGACTCAACACCAATAACATTCCATTGCTATATTTTCTCTTTGAACTTTGAAACATGATAAATGTGATTATATATAGTACATGTTCCCTCTATCATTCTGTAGCAAAAGATGAGTACTGCCATGTTCCAATTTGTGCAGCTTCTGCTCCATCCAGGACCTAAACCTTGAGTTATACTTATACTATGCAGGTGTACAAGCTCACCACGCGGCACAGCACAATGCATTGCCATTGTGAGCTTTTACATCTACTATTTTCAGGGCATGAGACCAGCATTAAAAAAAGAAAAGAAATCAAGTTATACTGACTACATTTGGGGCATGTACTTACTGTATGTCAAAAAGTATCTTTAAATCTCTAGTAAATCGTCTAGTATTGTGTTAATACAATATACTAAGACATCTGCAGTGGTTGGAGGCGGTTTCCCATCAATTCCATTGAGGATTTTAGACCCAGGTTTCTGGTAGGATACCAACTGGTTGACAGACAGCACACTGCATTGGATACTAGATGCGCCACCATCTTTATTGTAGTTCTCTTAATCTCTTCATCGGGAGAAGGAGACAACATACAGACATGAAACGTGTAAATTGTAGCTTTAAAGCAGGGGTTCTCAAAAACAAAACAAAAAAATATTTATTTTATTAAATTATTTTTGCAACTGAATGGCTGGAAAAGGGAAATTAAGAGTTTACATAGTACACATAGTACATGCATAAACTTTCCTTAATGATTATATCTGGTTTCAGTATTCATTTATGATATATTTTCCATGCGGTCCGTGTTGTTGTTGTCTCTCCGTGAATTTTGTGTGTTACTGACTGCGTTGTAAATAACTAGAAGTTCAGGCCGCTTTGCACCTCTAGATTTGTTGTTCACCCCCGGAGTATTTGGACTCTTTAAAAGGTTGTTGGGAGGGAGGCGTAGGCGAGGAGATAACTGAGGAGGTTTAGGATGAAATTGTATGGCGGGTACATGGGTCCTCTATTTGTGCGAGACATGCTCTTATGCAATGTAAAGTATTGCACCACGTGTACCGTGTACTACACCAAGGCCAGGTTCAGTTGTCTGAAATATTTGATAGAGTGTGATAGATGTTGTGCAGACCTCATTCATAAGTTCTGGCTGTGCCTGTCTTTACACAAATATTGGACAGGTGTCTTTAAGTCTTTATCAGCGATAGTGGGGCAAAGAGTGGAGCCTAGCACTCTGGGGGCTCTGTTTGGGGTTTCCCCCTCAGTACCCTCACTCTCTAAACCGGCATAAAACCCCTCCGCGACTTCCGCTTCTTCTCACACCATTCCTTTTTCTTCTGCAGAAAAGAACGAACCAAGCTGTGTTATCACTAAGAGGAAAATATTACTTGTCCACATAGCCTCACAAAGGACGAGTGGCCCCACACTTGTACCGCAAGGTGACTTGTTTTCTACCCGGTGGTTCACAATCACAGCAAGAACGCTATACTAATACTAATAGTTTTGAGTCACTTATAGTGGAAAAACTGGAAGCGTTAGCCAAATATAGCCTCATTGCCTAAGCTACCATAGCTCGGGCAGTGTGGCTTGGACCACACATAGCATTAGCTTAACTTTGCTAAAGGTGCTATCAAACTTTGCTAACAGTATCATCGGCGCTAGCTATAGCTAGTGTTAACCCACGTTACAGAAAGGGTTAGCAAGCTGCGCAAGCATTAGCTATAGCCAGTATTAACCCACGTCCAGCGAGGGTTAGCATTGACTGCTGCTGCAATACACAATAGCCCGTGGCCCTACATGCTAACGAGCTAACAACCACACGTGCCGCAAACGCTAGCGCATAGCACTGCTACCAACCAGAGCTACCTCTGATTATAACTGTACAGACCGGGGCCACAGCTACATCTCAGAAGCTTTGTCGCATAAACACATGCGACAACCTGATGTCGGCTAATGATACACACAACTTGTGAGTTTATTGCCTAGGCTTAAGCCATGCCCAGTCCGCTCTGAGCGAGCAAGATGACTGCAGCAAATGCGCTGTGCTATCACGACAAGCCAAAATGAAACGTGCTCGAAACTATTTCCTAGCCTCGTTCGATGACGACGAATTTGACGAGGATATCGAGCAACAACGTCGCCCAGACCCCCCTGCAGTAGATCAGTGGCCCAGCCACAAGCTACAATACAATGCAATGCTAACACCACCTCCTCCCAGATGAGCAGTGTGTACACTCGGTTGGGTGCTAAGCCTAAATCGACTAAGTCCGACAAACCTTCGGCTACAGCTAGCATGACGCAGACCAGCAAGACCGCGACTCCAAAGTGCACTCTTGCCGAACCAGCACCTCCCTAAGAGGACCTACCTTGGTCCCTGGGCCTCCCTGGACTGCTCTTGGGGCGGTATCACGGATGATGCGGAGCCAGTAGAGGATCTCCCGTCCTACCAGGAGGATCCTCTCCCCGATGAAGGTGACTTTATAGTCCTCGATGAAGTTAGAGATTCCGACTTCTCCGACGGAGACGAGGAACTCGATGAGCATTACGAGTTGCTGGTTAACGAATCACCACAGTGCGAAGCTGAACCCCCAGGGGTCCTAGCCCCGCTGTTGATCCTCGAAGGAGCTGCCGCCCCACCACCAGCCGCTGTTATCGTGGCCCCGGTGGCTATCGAACCAGACACTCCTGTGCAGCTAGCACAACACGAAGAAGAGCGCCTGGCTATATTCAGAACGGCAGAACTCCGGTGCGGACGTGACTGGCCACAGGCCGCTCCAGATGTACCCGGTGGCCTCCAGTGGCAGAGTCTGGAACCACAACCAGTCCCACACAGCCACGCTGTCCTCCAGCAGATAAACCTCCGACCTTCACCAGTCAGAAAGACAGGGAGGCCTCGAAGGCGCTGAAGCGTATCTACTCATACTGTATATGATAACGGTGGCCAAGATCCTGAACGCAGAATCCCTGCTCCAGGGCTCCTTGACCGTCCTCATGATACACGCTGGAGACGCCCCCTCAGCAGCCCAGGCTGCTGAAGCAAGACGCCTCAACGATGAAGCCAAGTGTCTCACCAAAACAGCTGTCGAGGCAAATAGGCAAAGCCATGACGCTCTGCATCTCCCAAGAAAGACCTTCAGTTTTGTGTCTTTATTTTGCTGATTAGCAACTGTTATTGATCTTGTATGTTTGTGTCTTTCTTTCTGTTTTTGTTTTGTTTTGTTTTTTTGGAGGGTGGTATATGGTAGGCCTATATGGTATATTTCTCAACTTTTTTCTTGTGGGTTTATTTGATGAAGCTGTCAATCTTGTCTTTTTGCACAAATGCTTCTGTTAAAACCAATAAACAAAATTAAAAAATAAATAATTCTGTCTGTCTGTCTGTCTGTCTGTCTGTCTGTCTGTCTGTCTGTCTGTCTGTCTGTCTGTCTGTCTGTCTGTCTGTCTGTCTGTCTGTCTCTCTCTCTCTCTCTCTCTCTCTCTCTCTCTCTCTCTCTCTCTCTCTCTCTCTCTCTCTCTCTCTCTCTCTCTCTCTCTCTATTATTATGTTATTTGAAAAATAACTCAGTTTCCCAGCATGCACCAACGCACGTGTCACGTGAAGCCAACAGCACACAGGCTGCAGTGTTGTTTGTGTGGCGAGGCAACGCACTGTATTATGATGATTTAGCTTTATGTTGTATGTGGGATGTACATTAGACAAAAATTAGGTAAATATAGGAATGTGGTTGGAGTGGCTGAGTAATGGATTACGGACATGAATGGCAGAGACTGAATGGCAGAGACTGGCATGGTGAGTGGGAAATGTTAGCTTTTTGTGCTAACCGTGGCTGATTTTGGTTTGCCCGGTCCGGCGGTCCGTCGGGTCCGATACGGAGGCAAAAGGGTGCAAAGGAAACTAGATAAAGTGCCCCTCGGGGCACAGGTCTCCATCCAGGGTAGGTCAGGTTGTGGCCTCCTGGTGGCGCTATAATAGGCCAATGTGAAATGGGTGCCATTTTTTCTTACGCCTTGGATGGCAATTGAATGATTTGAGGCATTGTGTTGGTGGTGCTAACAGGCCAATGTGAAAAGGGTGGGATATATTCCTCAGCCTAGCCAAGTCCGTGAAAGATTTCACGTAAATTGCACGCTACGTTCATGATTTGAGGCATTTTGTTCCAAAAATGTGTTTTGCAAAAAATCACCTGTTGGTGGCGCTATAACAGGCCAATTTGAAAAGGGTGGGATATATTCCTCAGCCTAGTAGGAAAGTCTGTGAAAGATTTCACTGAAATTGCACGCTGCGTTCATGATTTGAGGCTTTTTGTTCAAAACGGGCCAATCCTGCAAACTTTGAAAGCCAATGTTAGCCAATTAGGATGGAATATGAAATATCGGACAGATCCGTCTTGAACACATGACTATAGAGATAGTGTGTAACGATTTGTGGGATTTTTGGACAGAATCTGGATGAGTAATATCAAAAAATGTTTGTGAGCAATGTCAGTATACGGCGCAACGCAAAATAGCATTATTAAGGGATTGGCTCAGCAGCAGACATAATGTTAGACGTGAATCGTGATGTGCGAGAACATCGGAATTGAAATTTGCCGACTTCCGTTACTTGGCAAATGTAATATAGGATAGATAATGAGAGAAAGAAGTGTCACTATGGCCTGGGCCATGGCTCAGTGGTCCAGGCACCTTGGCCGGTAATCCAGTCTGGCAGTGTGCTGCGGGTTCGACTCCCGATCCCGATGGCCTTTACTGCATGATCCCCCATCTCTCTCCCCATTTCCTGTCAGCCTACTGTCTGTCCCTCCATATAAAATAAAGGCAAAAGCCAAAAAAAAAAGAAAAAAGTGTCACTATAGTAACCCCTAGAGGCCATGCATGCTGTTTCTTACATCCAAGGCAATCTGGGAACCCATCGGCAAAAAAAAACAGCACCCTCTGCTGTTTGTTTCATTTGAATTTGCGCAGCACAGAATCTGTTCTTGAGAGATTACATCCAAGGTGACCATGCAACCAAAGTTGTTGCTGACATCCCTGCACTCTCGGTAGCACTAGCATAACAAAGATGAGCAGAGTTTCTAAACTTTTCATATTTCCAATATGGGGAGTTTTGCTTTAATGTTAGCAATTAGTTTGATTTTCAGCCACTTTTTACTTGAATGAATTCAAGCATTAATGCCTGTCTTGCACCAGTCCAGGAACAAAGGCTCAGGTACTGTGGCTCCTAGAAGTCAAGCCGGATAATGCCATGGGCAAAGAGGGACAGAAACACACATTACTCAAGTTCATATTATTTTGTCCTTTTCCTTAATCTTTTACAGCAGTGGGTCGCTCAGGCTGGAACAATCTGCAACTGTGAGGGGAGACAAGACAGAAGACGAGCAGGCCACAAAACCTGCCCATGAACCTATGCACTCAGCAGATTTTACTCATATGACAAATTGATTTACTCTAGCTACATCCCACTCCAGCAATTGCAGCACACGATGCGCACATGAAAGCCCCACTAAAACTCAGCCATCAGCACATACCATAGCAGATGACATGTCTCACTAGAGACAGCTGATACACACAACGGTTTCTTTTTTTCCCCCCTCAAAAGAGACGGACGAAGAAAATGGAGTGTGAAGTGGAGAAGAAGAGGGGATAGAAGAACAGAATAGATAGAAACGTGGAAGAGAATAAGAAGACGAGAGAAAAACAGTGGAACGGACAGGAGCGGACAGGAGAGGATAGGAGAGGATAGGAGAGGACAGGAGGGGAGGAAGCAACAGGAGCTGCAGAGTGGATGAGGCATCCATAAGGTTGCCAGATGAGCTTCAGCTTAACCACAATCCTCAGAACGGAGACAAACATACGCTAGTGTCTCCTGTCTGCCTTCCATGGACGCCCCTAAACGATTGTAAACATTAGTTCTCGGGAAAAAGGGAGGGTTCCCTCGGGCCAGGTCTGTACACTGGATCCCACTACCGAAGCAGTGGTTCTCGATAATCACCACCAGATAATGTTTGGTTAGTACAGACATTTCTGAGAACTGATTTCATTGCTGATCAGGAACGAGAGAGAAGATTTCAGGCAACAGTTGGCAAATAGCTGGGAGAGCTGTCATTGTAATACTGGAGCACGCACTATTGTTGGATATTTATGCTTGTGGCTTCACTGGAGCTGAGTTAGTAATTCTTCAGTCATCACACCAGACAGCGGGAATTAAATTGATCGTGATGAACAACTGCATGACTCGAAAAGGAGGCATGTTATGAGATCAGACATATGGGTACACTCTGAAAACAAAATGAGAAATATAGCTCTAATTTAGGGGAGACTGAGTTTAAAAAAAAAAGAAAAAAAAAGTTGCAGATTAAAACATGTATCTGGTGGAGTAGAAAACATACTACATTGAAGTTGGAGGAACAAGGTGTTATATAGAACCAAAGGGTCAACCAGGTCAGGAGTTTGGTTTGTTAAAACAGCAGAAACGCATACAAAAATAAATTCAAAGAGTCATATGTCACCTTAGCTACTATATACTGTGTTTTTTTCCTTTTCTTGACTGCCAGCCAATACCGTAGGTGTTTATATCTCTGTGTTATTTTGGCCCCAGGGTTAGGTTTCTGAAGAACTCCACATTGCTCTGAATCAGCTAATTATTTACTGGCTTTGACACCAAACAAATCCAACGTCTCGGGGTTTACATTAAACAGGCCGCAGCTCACTAGCATTTTCTCCAGATGAAACATTGCATGTGTCACAAAGAGCACGTCTCCCTTTGTGTCTTGTTTCAATCCTTCCAGGACTACTCTACCTTGTTTGAAGTCTCATTTATTTTACCTGCGTATCAGCTTCAGAATTGATTAGGCCATTCTTACAAACACTAGCAGAGCGGTTTTGGCTTCCCAGAGCCATTTGGAGGCAAGCTCCTTTTACATTTGAGCCATTATAGAAACGGTGCATTTTGACATTATTTCCATTTTGTAGATTCCCCAAAGGGTATATGCGAGGAAACACAAGGTAAACAAACAGACATCTGAAAAAAGAGATCTGATTCAAACTTTCACATCCTCTTTTTCTGTGTTGTTTGAAAGCTGAAACTTTGTTTAGTTTATCCTCCCCTGGGGTGTGTAACATATTGGCCTTTCTGTATTAATTGGTGAATTGGGTGAAGAGAAGTGGTCACTGTCTGTCTTTGTGGAAAGTGAAGAATAACAAGTAAATGCGAGATTGTGCTGTGGAATTTTTCAAGTTTATGCTTCGTAGCTCTTACATGAGGAGGTCAATGTACATCTGCCATAGCTTTAAGAAAGGAGCTGTTTTCAAAAGAGTTAATGGCAACAAATAACTGTGATTAAAATCCTCTGTTCTCCAAAGATGAACTGATAGATAAATATAATGATATAGCTTTGTGTCCCGAGTTGAATAAGCTGTCCCGTGTATTATTCTTGTTCTCATTCATATTAGTTTGTGCTGTGATTTATTGTGGTAGGAGAAACGCGCACAGAGGACTAGGATCAAGTTTACCGCTAGAATTTGTCACGTATATTTACAAAAACTATGGACACTTGTTATTAGGTCACATTAAGTCACCTTGGGAAAGAGAATTAATACCATAAAGTATTCACAAATGTCAACAAGTCGAGCTTCAAACCGTCTGGAACAACGGTCTATCTAAACAATGAGCACATTGTTATTTTGGTAAACCTGTTGACACAAGTCACTGAAGACTGCGTTATGTGCTGGACAGCTGTTTCGACATGAACCCACAGGGTTGAGAGGGAACAAAAAATGAAATGTATGATTTAAACTTAAAAACAGCATAATTACATTAACCAGTGTCCCAGCCATTATATTCAGACACTTAAAGGGATAATGATTTACTGGCTGTCTACCATTGAACACAGCAAAATCCGTAGTGTTGATTTAACTCTGAGTGTAACAATGGACATAAAATGTACTCGTAACACAAGCTCACCCAGGTGAACTTGGTGTAATAAAATCATTATTAAGAGAGAACTCGATCAAATTTCACAGCTGGGCTCATAAACACAAACAGGGAGGGTTATTTTCTTTTGCGTGCGCGCGCGCGTGCGTGCGTGCGTGCGTGCGTGCGTGCGTGCACGTACGTGCATGCGTGAGCGAGAGAGCGAGAGAGATAGAGAGAGAGAGAGAGAGAGAGAGAGAGTGAGAGAGAGAGAGAGAGAGAGAGGAAATAATGAAAGAAAGAAACTAAATCAAAACAATTCCAAAAAGAAAGAGTGAAGGAAACAGAAGGAGTTGTGTCCAGTGCAATGTATTTGAACAGATGCATGCTGTAGCTGTAGGGTTCACACCGCTGCCATTCTACTACTACAACATTCATGCTAGCATGAGCCTCTGTAGCCAATCGACGTCGGAGGCCCTAGGACAGAGTTTGTGCTGCTGAAAGCTTTGGACAGCATAGCACAACAGCACGCACGCACTCGCGCGCGCACACACACACACACACAGTCACACACAGTCACACACACACACACACACACACAGTCACACACACACACACACACGCACACACAGTAAGAGAAAAGACAGGCTGGTTTCCCACAGGGCAGGGCTGAAAGCTACACCATGTTCAGCTGGTACGACATGATGAAAGTGAACTGGAACACATTGTGCTGGACTGCCACCGAAGGGACGTCCGTCGCCTCACTGCTGATCTTTTTTAAGCATGAAGCAGTGTGGGTATTTTTTTAAGCCCCTATAACTCCTACTGTGGTTGTTGGGAACACGACTACTGTACCATATGTAGCCGATCAATCGATTTAGTGACTTCCAAGTTGTGAGGCAACCGTTCATTTGTGTAAATCTGCTGTAAAGCAAGGGAAAGATGATGCCTCCCCGAGTGGTATAGTATATGCCATTTTACAGATCCTGATGCTGCAAGCAAAATACAGAAAATAATGTTTAATAATAATAATGTTTGTGAGCTAAAATATGACAGTAACAAAAATGTTGGATCTGTATTTTGTCAACAACTTTTTACTTCCCCCCCCCCCCCCTCAGTAAGTGTTAAAAAAAATATTGACTCCACAATAAACATTAGAAAATGTAAGAAAAGAAAAGAAAAGAAAAGAAAAGAAAAGAAAAGAAAAGAAAAGAAAAGAAAAGAAAAGAAAAGAAAAGAAAAGAAAATTAAAGAAAATTAAAGAAAAGAAAAGAAAAGAAAAGAAAAGAAAAGAAAAGAAAAATAATGAAATGAAATGAAATGAAATGAAATGAAATGTAGCTGGTCTTATTGACCTTCATGTCAAACTGTGCTGGAACAGTGGCAGCAGCGAAAAGACTTTAGCTTCAGTTCATAGTTTAAATACTTGCAACTGTTGGCTAGATTTAACGTCCTGGTGCAGCCAGAATTGCGTGTCCCTCTAAATTACCCGCATATAAACACTACGTGTGAGCCACGTTCTGTGTGTTCGGGTCAAAGGCAACCTCTTGACACTGGTAGTTTATACATGCTAATGAGGGCTGCACTCTAACCTCGTGGCTAAGTGCATATGGCTCACACATACACACCAACACGCACACACATACAGAGTGTGATCCTTGTGTTTACGGGTGATCGGGGTGTCAATCATTGAGCTTAGCGGTGAATGGCTCCCAACCATGCAGAGGAGGGGGAAGAAAAAAGAAAAAAGAAAAAGAATGGAGAAAAAAAAGAATGGAGGTCGGGAAGTCTCAAAGGGTGTCTCCACTCTAAAACAGAGTTCATGATGTGTTTGTGATGTCTAAGATCATAGCAGCGACATATGAATCCTGTTCAAAGTGGATTCGGGCTTTAAATCACCAGTGTGCATCAAGTCCTTTTTGATTTCCACGCAGCTCCCTAAATTAAATTAACCCATAACAATTAACTAGAATGTTGTCATTTGTATATCGTCATGACAGGGAATTCTGCCATTTTGAGGCCTATAGGAACAATTATATTGTGTTTTATGTGGTACGATACATCACAGTTTCATTGACACCTCTTAGAATAGGAACTTCTGTCTTAAAGAGGGCAAATATTCCTTTTGATACACACCCACCCACCATCATCTCCATACACACGCACGCACACACGCGGACACACACACACACACACACACACACACACACACACACACACACACACACACACACACACACACACACACACACACACACACACACACACACACACACACACAGATCTTAAGCTTTGGAAAAGTTGCAGCTTTGAAAACTCACTTTTCTCAGCCAAACTTCTTATACATATTTGCAAGAAAATCAAAGCCTCTTTGTGGGGCTGGCCCTAATCCTTTCTCCGGCACATAAAGGATGTACCTTTAAACTGGCTTTCACTCCACTGACAACCATGCAAATTGGTGAGAGGTAGGATGCCATCTCATTGACGTTGTTTGTTAGAATAACATAGCGCAGGGGAAAGGTCCCGTCTCTGGCATTCCACCAGAGCCCTCCCCTCTGTGAAGTCGCCTGATGAATTGTCACAAGCTTGTTACTTGCCATTAGTTTCTAGCATTTCTTCCTTCTGTTGGCCAAACTAATTCAATCTTTTTGGGGGGTAATCTCATTGAGTTTCCCCAGAGGGGGTTGAGGAACTTCTTCCTTTCCCTCTGTTTTCTCCTTATTTTCCCCTCCATTTTCCTCAGACAGTGTGATACCTGACCCATTTTTATTTTAATACACGTTTCCTGTCTGTTATTATCTCTCAACGGTTATTAATTGCTTTATGCTTATGCTCCTATACAATCAATATAATTAATTATGAACTAAAATTCAAATGTGTAAGCTTCATTTTAGGTTATTTTAGTTGCTGAAGTGTTACTCCTTATTATGAGACATTCTATTATTATTTTTTAAATTAAATGTGATTCTATCAGTAATGTTAATTAAAAAAACTTTACTGTTTTTAGTTTGCATAAATATAAGAAAACATTCTTGACTAACTATTCTTAAAAAATAATCTATTAGAGTACATTGACAGGACAGACATTTCTAAATTAAATTTGTTATACAAACCTTAATTGAGTACAAATTTCCAGATTGATTGCCTGTTTATGCTAAATATACAACATTAGGTAGCAGGTCTTTAAACCGATAACAAAGAATATTATTCCCACATTTGCTTTAATTCCTCCCTGAGCGCAGAACAAATTGTTCTTTTTAATGCCTTTTCTTCCACTGTGTCAGATCTGAAATTATAGCCCATTAATTTCACGTGTCACAACTCTTCTGTAGCAGACTTCTAAAGAGGGCAGGAATATGTATGTTTACTCACGATGAGCCACCCTACGGGGCATCAATCAGGAGTCACATTGTAATAAGATCCAGAAGTCTACGCAGATCAGAGCAGGGCGCTGCTAACAGCCACATCCTTTTGATACCAGTGTGACTAAGAGTTTAATTTGGGAGCAGCCACCACTTCAAAGGGAGATGTGAGTATTTTCCTACTTATTTGCACCCCCAATGGGGCCTATACATTATGGTATAACCATGTCCCAGCCCTGCGCTCAGGCACTAATGCCACCCTGATTGCCTAATTTCTCATGTCAGCGACTTCTTCTGGAGAGAGAGAAGGGGACAATTAGGGGACAATTGAGCATGATTGTGATGGGGATGTTCAGTGCTGCGGCAGGCAGCCCGCATGCATGCATGCTGCACGGCAGGCTGCTTTTGGTTAAAGAGGGAGATGCCGTTTTTTATCCACGTTTTTTCTCAAAGTTCATTCTCGGGACACATCAGGAAGTCACTGTGATAGGCAGGCAGTAAGCAGTCGCAGAGGGAATGCCACAGCTTGTAGCTAATTAAAAACATTTAGACACTCAGAGCATAGCCTAGAATCATGGGTGGTTTGGTTTGCTTGACTGTCCGTGGGTGTGTGTGTGTGTGTGTGTGCGTACGTCCGTGCATGCGCGCGTGTGCACGCGCGCGACCGTGCGTGTGTGCGACCGTGCGTGGACAGTGTGTGTGTGTGTGTGTGTGTGTGTGTGTGTGTGTGTGTGTGCGTGCGTGTGCGTGTGTGCGACGTGCGTGCATGCGTGCATTTAATCAAACCGAAATCACACTAGATTCAAACACCCTATCAATTAACCATATAAATTCAAAATAGGGAGAGAGACCTCTAAATGGACATGCATGTGGGGGTGAGACCCAGGAAACTACAAACAGGTGACAGGCTTCAGAATACGTTTATGGACCAGAGCTGTTGATTGGCAGGATATTACAGTGTAAGCATTTCCACGGGTTGAACTTCTTAAGGGACAAATGTGACCCATTGAGGTTACTTGTACCTAATGTGACTGTGGTTGCACGCCCTGATTGGGTAACTGCATTCGTATGGCAGAGCAAAAAACCCATAAAGAAGCTCCAATGTGCTGCTTTAACCAAAGCCAAAAGTTGGTGTATGGGTGGCTGCAAGTCTCCGAACATGTGGTTTCTAAAAAAGAACACACTCCATTTAGACTGCAGAGAAGACCCCGCCACTGCCAACAAACCTAAATAAATCTGTAGAGCTGCTGTGAATGGATGAGCGATTTGTATCATGATTAAGTAGAATATTTGTTTATGTCATGTCTGATGGAAAACTGGAGAGGCTTACTTTTCGGTAAGCGTTATCTTATTTTCCAGCATGTCAAGTCTATCAAGTGTTTCCCCAAACAAAACAAAAAGACATCACTACTGTGTTGAGAGTTATAGTTGTATTGTGATGGTGCGTCCTTGGTTAGCTCAGTGATACATTCTTTGCTAGAAATAAATTCAAGGCACCTTAAAACATGAAATCCTAATAATTCACCATGTTGCAGTTCGACACTGCCACTATCTACTTTCGGGCTGTGTATGCATTATCTTCTGTTATTGGACCATTTGTCATAAGAGAGCACTTCCCTTTGTTCAAACAAACCAGTCAGTGTTGCAGGTCCAGAGCAGGGGGGCTGAGAGCATTCTGGTTTATCTTACCTCTGGACAAATAAACTATAATACTGACTAATAACTGGCCTGGAATGTGAGCAGAGCTTAACTCTCGGCTCAGTGTATTTCTAGATATAATGAATATTACAGGCCCCTCTGTATACACTGGGAAGGGTTGGTTTACTTTGCTACACATGGCTAAAGCCTTTAACTGAACAATGAACCCTGGGTGAGACAAGAGAATTCACATATACATAAATAACATGTGGTTAAATGGTCAGAATTAATATAACTGCTGATACATGAGCCATTTTCCATGGCAAGTAAGATGGGTACTTTGGGGAGGGTGACTATTGTAAGGTATACTGAACTGTGTATATATATTTTTGAAACAGTTTGCAATATTTGCCTTAAAATATGACCTCAGAATCCCAGCATGAGAGAATATTTATCGTTTGCAAGTTATGGATATATATAACAACAAAAAGCAATGCAAATACTTCAGTATACTTACAGAAATGACAGAGCAGAGGGTAGCCGAGAGCATTCCCATCAATCACACCAGGACCAACAAGTCGCCACAAAAGATGTGGGGGGTCGGCTTGGAGCGTTTCTTGACTCCTTCTAAAAATATAGTTCAGCTGCATGCACACACACACACACTCACACACACGCACGCACGCACGCATGCACGCACGCACGCACGCACGCACGCACGCACGCACGCACGCACGCACGCACGCACGCACACACACACAAAGAGATATGTTCTAAATGTTGCTCTCATAAACATAACAGAGGAACAAAATGGGCATTATATCCATAAGAAATGTAAAAGGTTCATGTCACTTTCTGTTAATGGGGGAAGAATGGCAGAGAGGCATGACTGTCCCGCCTGTCTACCGCTAACAGCTGAAGATGGAGGGCGGCCGCTTGCTGCCGTTCGCCGGCTCGAGCTGTCAGGCTTTCTAGTGAGTCGACAGCCTGAGTGATAAGACCATTTTAATGGAGAAATACCCCCCTCTCCTCCCATTTAAGAGGAAATCTGCTTAAAATACCATGACTGTCTTGTATTTGGTTTATGGAGAATGTGATCAGCTGTGACTGCTTTAATAATAATGAACTCAATATAGTGACTGCCTCTGTCTGTCGCAAAAGACTACAGACTTTTTTTCCTTCTTTTTTTCTTTTCTTTGGGGCATTCTTTTAATTTATTATTATTATTATTATTGAATCCACTGTAAAAGTGAAAATAAGCTCTACTGAAGGTTATCAATTACGAGTACGCTCAAACTAAGCTCTACAACCGAGAGGAGTGACACAAGAGATGCCTGTACAGTACTGGTTCCTTGTTGCTTTGTGGCAGCACAATGGTAAGGGCTCATACTGTACTGTGCATCACCTGTATGTGAGAATACATATTTATGCACAGAATGGATTTATAGTAGAACTCTGGCAGTGAGGATGGAAGCGAGACTGGCAGTGAGTTCAAAGTGAGAGGGGATCAAAAGGATGTCAGGGGGTAAAGTTTGAAGGACACTACATAGATTACAGTTTAAAGGACTGTTTACCATCCTCTGAATCTGGTGTCGATGGATGACTTGAGATACAGAAATATACTCCAAGTCCCCTGAGCTATATGTCTCTTCCCTGTCTCCCCCACCTCCCCATGGCCTAATTCTCCAGAGGTTTCCACTCTCCTGTCAAAACTTTCACGAAAACTATACCAAAATGGGAAATGGGTTTCTGCGACGCGAAGATCCTTCACAATAACAACAACAACAACAAAGTTGGAGATATTTATTTTGTTTCCCGAGTTGTGGGACAGAGGCGATGTTCTGGTGAGGACGTGCAGAGGTCAACGCCGCGGTGAAAACAATGACAGATGCAGGGAGCACAATAGAAATTCAGCGTGGCATCGAAGCCTCAGCTCCGACTGTCAGCGGCATCATAGGGCATCAGGGGAGCCCTCCGAAAAAATGAGGAGAAAACGACTGGAGGAGGAGAAAGGCAGGAGAGTTTGTAACAGTGTCTATTACGCTGCAGAAGAATTTGCCTGGGAGCTCGGCTTGACAGATTAGCCCAGCACCCAGATGGGGCAGTGCATCGGTGAAACAAGAGCTACTTTTATGAGGCACGTAACACAAGCCTGGGGTAGCCACGGCGAGGCCTGGAAAGCGATCTCTTGATGAAAGTGAGGGCAGTGCTCCACCTTTCATGTTTCCATAGGTTTTATTTGGAGCGCGCACAGACGGGGCTGCAGACAGAAATGACAGACAATTAAGATTGCACAAAGGCAAGGGAAATTCAGTATCAGGCTACATGACCCCTGCTTGCCGGCAGTATTTCAATGCATATGGCTGCCTTTTGTAATGAAATTCTTAGGGAAAACCTGTGAGAGAGAGAGAGAGACACACAGAGAGAGAGAGAGAGAGAGAGAGAGAGAGAGAGAGAGAGAGAGAGAGAGAGAACAGGGGCCTGAAGCTCAAGCGATGGGTAAAACATGCAGTTATATATATACCTGGCAGATTCCAGTTTCTAAACCCACCTTCATGCATCAAAGAGCCACAGCAATAGACGGGTGCGGGGATTAATGTGGAAATAAACCTTGGGCTTTCTACATATCAAAGACCAGATAAGCTTATGAAGTTTAATTCATATGTTTTATTCCACTGAAAAACGGCCATTTGTGATGATGGCTGGGCTGTCCCAGGCGGAATGATAGCACGCCGATAACAATCCGGAGCCAACACTTCAACTGAATCCATTTCTAAGCAGAGAGGAACAGGCTTGAGAAATATAAATTAACCTCACCTCACTGAGAGCGAGGAAAGGGGGGCTTCTCCCGTGAATGTCCACAGACAGGGGTTTCTTCATCTCAATAACCAAAGCCTGATTTAGACTTAGTTGTGCATAGGTGTCGCGCAGCGGAAATAGGCGACTTACAAGTGCACAGCGCGTGGCATCATGGCACGTTGTGAGTTTGTAGATCTGCTATTTTCTGTGTGCAATACCGGAACGCAACTAAGTATAAATCAGGCTTAAGACATCCAGTTTGAGCCATAAAGGAACGATCCCACAGACAGGCAGTTGCTGCATGGCTCCTGACAGAATAGAACATTTAATTTTTTTCCTTTTTTTTGGTGGCAAGAGACGTCTAAATCTAGGAATGGATTTTATATTTCTAGCGTAATATCAAGGACGAGCGGGTGAGCTTGCTGGGTTTTCATTTGGCACACTGCTAATCTTGATCTACCTGCACATGTGGATGAGGGAATGGAGTCAGAGAGACGCTGTTAAAAATTCCCCTGTATTGGTAAAGAATTAGGATGATGTAGTTGGTGTAGCCTGCTACTCTATGCTTGAAGTTCTCAGTCGAATGTCCTTTACAACCAACACACACAGGGTGGTGCGTATGTGGCCAAAGTAATCAAATAAACTGTCCTGTATGTTGTGTTGACCTAAGCTTACCTTTAGTTTACTGTATGTGATCTCTTGCATCTCTCTCTCTCTCTCTCTCTCTCTCTCTCTCTCTCTCTCTCTCTCTCTCTCTCTCTCTGTCAAATCTAACAGAATCATCAAAACATTATGAAAATCATAAAACACAACATACAGTATGTAGTTTTTTGTCGTTTTCGACGATACAAAAATGAGAGAGATGGTGAAAATCATGGAAACGACATGCTAGTATGTATTGTTCTATACTACCAGTATACTAGAAGTAGGCCTATACAATGGGGGGACAGTGGGGAGTCACTGGAGGGATACTAGGGGGACAGTGGGGGGTCAGTGGGCACTGGGGGGGGCACTGGGAGGGGGGGGGGGGAGTTTAATACATTTTATACTTCAACCTACTCCTTTTCGGACATTATTGTTTCTTTTGTTGTTGTTTTGTTTCAGTGTTTTAATGTATTTGTTTTCAAATAATAAAAAAATAATCAAAATAAACGTATTCATTCATTCACACTGGGGGGTCACTGGGGGGAAACTGGCTGGGGGGTCACTGGATGGGGGGGGACTGGCTGGGGGGGACACTGGGGATACACTGCTAGTACTACTAGCAGTATACTACTAGTATGCCCATTAACACGTTCAGGGCCTTAGATTAATCTATCCATCCTATCTAGGCTGCCGGGATCGATCTATTGCCTTTGGAGCATATGCCGAAGTATTTGCAGCTTTGATTCACGAAAATCCGGCGGAAAATAGTCCCATGGTTTGTTGTTGAAGAGAAAAACATGCCGCCATTACAATGCGAAACGGGAACAGCCAGTGAGAGCCGCTGGACTGCACTTAGAACTACCGTTCACCTGCATTGAACTCATTTTCCCAGAAGCCCTAGCAGCTCAGAGCATGGCTTGATTTCCGGTTTCGTCATCATAACGCGACGGCCTCGTCACCAGGTCCGCGACAAATCCGCTCTTTCTTTTTAATTATAAAAAAACGGCGAATTAAACACATTAAATTATTACGCAGCACCGACACATGGATTAAATAGCGGGGAACGCAGGTTACGCAGTAGTACTGTTTCAGCCCATATATGGAGATCCCTGTTGTCATCAATATTGGCCAGCAACTCTACATCTGACCTCAAACCTCAAACCCTTAGATCTCGGGCCTGCCCCAAAGTTATTAGTGCAGCCGCGCCCGGCAGCCATGTTCTCAACAGGCCCAAAAATTAAGGCCCGGCCCTACCTGGGCCCTCATCAAATCCTGTACACTCAAGACACTGCCCTCACTGCCACCCTTAGATCTCCATATATGGAGCTGACCTTCCATATGCTATCTGACCTCATCAAACCCTATTCACTCAAGTCACGCTCCATATATGGCCAGTACAGAATTCATTTCATATGTTGATCTGACCCCTCATGCCAAAGCACCAGCGCTCGTGACAGCAGTCTGCTGTCACCCAGGCGGATGCGTGCACGCGACCTCGCCCTCAGGCGTCTTACTGGTATAGGCCTACTAGTAGTATAGTATACTATAGTATTATACTAGTAGTACTAGTGGTATACAGTAGTATACTAGTAGCATACACTAGTAGTATAGTATACTATAGTAGTTTTTGATGACATATGTTATGTTGTTTTTCATGATTTTTTGAAAACCATAATAAACGACATACTATAGTATGAAGTCGAAAAGTTCCAAAAAAATGATGAAAATCATAAAAAATAGATAAAGTGCCCCTCGGGGCACAGGTCTCCACCAGAGCAGGTCAGGTTGTAGCCTCCTGGTGGCGCTATAATAGGCCAATGTGAAAAGGGTGCCATTTCTTCTTACGGCAATTGGATGATTTGGGGCATTTTGTTCCAAAAATGTGATTTGCAAAAATCCACCTGTTGGTGGCGCTATAACAGGCCAATATGAAAAGAGTGGGATATATTCCTCAGTCTAGTAGGAAAGTCTGTGAAAGATTTTACTCTCTCCCCACGCCTTCGGCCTGGTGGAGACAACAAAATACTATACCAGTATGAGAAATGGTGAAAATCATGGAAATGACATGCTATAGTTATGTTGTTTTTCATGGTTTTCAAAAAATAAAAAACGTTCATGTTTTTCAAAAAATTATGAAAATCATAAAAAAACATCATACTATAGTATGTCGTTTTTGAGCGGTGCCTCCACTCCATTACGCAGCTATGTGTGTCCCTATGTATGTATGTATGTACTGTATGTATGTGCGTCCCAGCACGGATGAGCACATTATGAGCACGGAAAGTTAACTCTGTCATTTCTTGACCGTTTCAGAAGGCTCGCCGGAACCGGGCCGGCCACCTGGCCATGTTCCTGGGGGTCCGGATGTTCCGGGGATCCCCTGAGTCCCTATGTATGCATGTATGTATGTCTACGCGTCCTAGCACGGATGAGCACGGAAAGCGACCGTTTTGGACGCGGGAGGGCTCGCCGGAACCGGGCCAGCCACCTGGCCATGTTCCTGGGGGTCTGGATGTTGCCCCCGGGGACCCACCGCTCACTTCACAGAGGTGTGATTTTTCATGTTTTTCACGAAAGTATGAAAATCATAAAAAACGACATACTATAGTAGGCCTATGTCGTTTTTCATGGTTTTCAAAAAAATGATGAAAATCATAAAAAAATAGATATAGTACAGTATAGTCTAGTAGCCAGCCATAGCTAGCCCAAATGTGCTGACATCATCACATTTGTGATTACGGCTATGGCCGTTTTAGCCTAAGGAGTGTATTTTGTGCAAAACTAATGCTTGGAATGGATTCAGCATCATGAAACCCCCCTAGTTTGACATGTCAAATGCTACATAAAGCATGATGAAATTTAGATAATTTTTTCCTTATAGGTTGTTAATGGTATGGTCAGATATTATGCCAATTATGAAAATTGCAAGTTAGCATCCGGCAGTTTCTACATGCTGGGGACCCATACTCAACATTTATAACATAAAACTTTGGTGTACTCAACATGCCCGGGTTCACATTCTGGCTACTAGACTAGTATGTAATTTTGTATTGTTTTTAAATTATGAAAATCATAAAAAAACGACATACTATAGTTTGTAGTTTTTCATGATTTTAATGGGGGTTTTTTTAAAGGATGAAAATCGACATTCTATAGTATGTCGTTTTTTATTTTATGGTTTTCAAAAAAATATGAAAATCATGAAAAACTACATACTATAGTTTGTAGTTTTTCATGATTTTTCATGGTTTTCAAAATATGATGAAAGTCATGAAAAACAACATACCGTCGTTTTTCATGGTTTTTGACGACATATTATAGCATATCATTATTATATTATATATTATAGGTTTATATTATAGGTTTGGGCATAAGGAAGGGACTTTGTGTTCCTTCTATAGCATCAGTATGGTGCAGAGTCCATCGCACTCTGTATCGCTGATGCAGAACACTGAAAGCACCAGGGATTGTTCCAAACTACAGTCATTCTCCCTTCATGCTATATACGGGTCACTAATGGCCTTGAGTACTGCTCGAGATACAAGCATAGAGTATATATATAATAGAGACTGAACTGGCGCGAAGCTCCGCCCCCCCAGCTATTCATGTCAGTGGAAGTTGCTCAGTGGCGTTTTGAAGCACCCGGAAGACTGCCGGAAGTACCGTCTCAGAACGTCTACTTCCGCATTTGACCACCACATTTTGGTGGTCAAATGCGGAAGTGCAACCGAGCGCTCAATGTTAAAGCCCAGCTGCACGGGGTTTCCCGGTCATGAATCCACGGGTCCGCCTGTAGTCCCTCCTCCTACCACTAGGGAGGAGAGCTTCAACGTTGGAAAGTCTGCCTGCCCCCTTGGATCCAAGCCTTCACAGTGAATTCTGGGTATTGTAGTAGTCTGGTGTGGCCATACAGCATGGAGCATGGAAGTGAAACCTCCTCCCCACTTCCGTTTTGTCCTTACAGTCGTGCAAATTTATCCTAATATAAATCAAAATCATCTAAGCATATATAGCTTGCTGCTTAGCCGAAATGGTCAAATGGATATTAAAAAAGTAAATGTAAAGATATTTTCGTGAACAGAAATACCAGCTTCCTTACTCGGATTTCGGGAGGTGTAGTTCCAGACACTATTCAGAGATTGTAAAATAGTTGTCTGGCTACGCAAGACTAGTATTGTAGGAACGTTTTGTTTTCTCAGCCAGTATTTGAATGTTTGTTTGTCAATCAACACATTTTAATGCCATAAATTGACTAAACAATAAACATCCATAAAGTATTCCTTTAAGCACAAGAATAGCCAATAGTACCAGAAAGCAACCCCTCATGACTATTTGTGCGCCTGTGTGTCTGTGAACGGTGCACAGATTTGACTGGACATTTGCGATGCATTGTTTATGCAATAACCCTGGCAACGATGGACAGGCTGATAACTCAACAAGTGTCGAATGATGTGTCAGACGGCGAGCGTGTCGTCAAAACGACAAAAATATGTCGCGGAGGAAAAATGTATAATGGTCACAATGCTTCATACGTTGTCAAGTACTCTGGAAGACAAAGTAAGCTCTGTTGCCACCGGGATGCACGGGACAACATTTACTTATACTTGTTTATATTTTCTGGTGACGCTATCGGCAGGTCACAGTCAGTATGAATGTTCAAAACTCAGAACGTTGTGAGAAACGTAGTGCATATATATATTGACCTTTATCGCCCGGCTGATCAACCCTTCGTGAAGCACCAGCGCAATAACCACGACAAGCTGTTGACGCAATGCTTTGAGTTGTGTTTTTCGCTTGTTTATTTGATAAAAAGTCAATATCATTTTCAAGATGCCTTTTGGAAACCACCAGGCTCAGTGGAAGAGGAAATATCTCTTCAGAGGGGCCACCAACAGAGGACACGTTTCTCTCATTGAGCATGTAAATTATTACAAAATGTTCCTCTGCATTCACTTTGCAAAGGCATACTGAAGCACCATGAACATTATGTAGGCCTACAGTATACTGTCTATATTTTTTTCAGAAAGCTTCTTTCACTGAAAATTCCACCCGGGAGGTTTTACAGGATTGTTCCTTTTAATGAGACGCTGGAAAAGCTTATTGTCCCATCTGTGGCCTGTCTCATTCCCATTCAGTTAATCAAATTACATGGCATCTTTAATCTTGCCTTATGAGGCAGTTTATTAAGTTGAATTCTTCAAACCCCACAGCAATGAGTGGGTGAGATTCAAAGCAGATCTATACACAGTGCAGGGAAATAATGTTTTCCCTCTTTAATAAAGCTTAGTGGTGATGACACCTTAGATGTATTTTCCACAGACAACTGTGCTAAATTGTATGTTTGAGCTCACATGGAAAAAGTAAACACATTTTGAATTTATAACCTCAAACAAGAATAATATCACTGTATGATTCATAGAATTGCCCACAATATTTTCCCAAAACAGTGAAGTGACTCCAAGGACCTGCAATTGGGGACTGCTCAAGCCCTATAGGGTGGAGTTATTAATGAATGCAACTGTTCTGCCAATCCGTTAATCTCATTCATGCTGAACCGCATCATATATCACACAGCCTCGCCCAGATAGCTAGCCAACCAGCCAGCTAGCCAGGCAGTGAGGCAACCAGCCAGCCAAACACACTCTATGGCAGCTATAATTCAGCCAACCAACTTGTCAGTCAACCAGTCAGTCTGAAAGACATTCACCCAGCCATCCAGCTAGTCAGTTACAGCCCAGTCATCCAGTCAGTAAATCAGTCTGTCTGTCTATATAGTCTGCAAGCTTGCCAGGCAGCCTAGCTGTCCTGGCCCAATACAAGCAGTATGCAATCTGCAGCCCACACACACAAAGTAATTTAGCATTGCACTTGGTGTGATGCACCTTGCATTTAAGCAGCTTCAACCCAGTTAATATACTATAATATATAATAATAGCCTATAACACCCCTATAGCTACTAGGCTAAGATTACGAGGCACTCGCCCCACTCAATCCAAAATTAGCACCCTGCTATTTCACTTGTGTGCTTAAATATCTCACAAGTACTCAATCTGTTTTGGGGATTAATGGTCAGTGGTGTGGCATTTGAACCTCCCCAAACACAGCCAAAATTAATATCCTCAAAACCTAACCAAGTAAAATTCACAATTATTACCAAACCAAGTAAGAGGCTGTCAAAAGTAAGCTTCTAGATACACAATCAACCAGCTTTTGTAGGGGTGATCATTTTAACAGCTGCCTACAGTGTTGCTATTAACATTTGCGTTACATATTTCAAGTTCAACCATGTAGCAAATTGAATTGCATGTGTTGTGTTTTTGTGGATAGACATATGTGGTAACATACAATGATACAAATGATGCTTAATTTGTACAATGGAAGAATAAATCGGTTTTGACATATAGCATCTGTGTATTCAACCTGTCAGACTGCTAGATCTTTTTTATGTAAAGGGAAATAGGAAATCTTTGATAAACAGTGTATCATCATTTGCCAAATGCAAAAGTTAGAAAACGATGCCAACATTGCTGAACCCAAAACAGTAAAACGATTAGATGACACTTGTCTTGAGATCTTTCGCCCCTTACTCTAAGATCAATTTCACAATTGTAGTAAAACCCAGATGGAAATGGGGCCATGGAGGCAGCCGTTGTGTGACACGTTGGTGTCACATCCAAACACTGGAGGAACAGATTGTGAACACATGTACAGACCCAGAGTGTGCTTAAGCATTCGCTTCACACAGGAATTCAAACGCTGCATATTTACTCAGTTGGGAGCCTTCCCAAAATAGGGATGAATTTAATTCCAAGCACTTCATCCCTACTTTATTTCTCTTTCCCTGTGTCCATTATACACTCTCTTAAATGCATTTTTGTTCTGCTGTAGCTTTCATAATGTCGGCAACTCTGCATCACGCGCAGACATCTCATCTCCAATGTCTTATTTAAATGAAACAATTCCCTTCATTCACTGAGATGGGAATTAATAATATTTAATTGTCCATAATGTGATAGCACAGTCCTTGTGGACAATACTAACCATACAGTGGCAGCAAATGTTGTTCTGCAGCTCTGTTGCGTTGAGCTTTGTTCAGAAGTGTTCAGGTGCATTCCACCAACTACACCGTGCCATGTCTCTCTGCCATGAAACTGAGTCTGACTATCAGTCTGTCTCTATAGTACAGTGACAGGAGGGATTAGGCAGTCTGCTGACCTTAGTGGTTCCAACAAGATCTCTGTTGATAGGGTGTAAATAATCTGGGTTAGATTTAATGTCACACAGGCAGAGGTAGACAGTATCCAAGTACATTTACTTGAGTACTCTTAGTACTTGCTTACATTATTTACACTACATTTCAAATGTGAATATTGTACTCCTGACTTCACCAAATTTCTAGGAAGACACTCAGGACCCAAATGTACAAAAATATATGAATTAACCACTTAAATGGCCCTTTTTACAACCAGATCTTATTTTAATGGGATAGAACAAACACTTTCCTGGGTTTTGTGTAATATGTGTATTTAGATAGTCATGACGCCATCTTCATGACCAAAATTTGTCATGAAAATGTGATCTCACTTCCTTCCTGGACTACAAGTCACACCTCCGCACAGCCTCCCCCCTCTACACAAGGAGTGGCAGTGCACCAAAGCATTATGGTCATTGTAGGAATTCAGCAATCCAGTCAAAACCTAGTCAAACACATTATATATTCATTATTTTTCTGGCCATAGGATGCAAATTTCAAATTGTGCTACTGTTATCTACTACAAATACATACTATTAACATCGAGTAACTGCAGTTTCTTCCAACGGTGAAATGTCCCTTTAATGTCCCTCTATTTCAAATATAGTGTGCTTGTAGATCTGCTATTTTCACTAGTATTTTCATTTAACATTTCTGAAAATTATTTTCCTTTTTTTATTTTCCAAATTTCAGTACAGCAATGCACTGTTATTAAGAAGAAAATGTACTTAGTAATTTGTACTTTTGAATACCTGAGTATTTACTTGAGTATATTATATACTTTGCCTACCACTGCACACAGGCCACTTGAGCTGCTTCCTACGCCCCTGGCAGATCACTGTACAATGTTAAACATGCTAAAATGACAACCTTCCTTTCATGGATATCAGTAGCACAGAAAAATAAAGAATAATACTGTACCTCACAGGTTTTTTTTAATAGATTATGCATCTGTACACACAACATGACAATGCTTATGTACATTCTGAACTTAATAAGTGCCACTCGTGACTTCTCACCCTGTCACTGAGCATATAATACGTGACTTCTCACCCTGTCAGTGAGCATATAATACGGACAAACCTACACTGTCTGCCACTCTGTGTCCAAAATACACCTTAGCTGTAATGTTGATCCTGGGGTTTGTTTCCCACATTGTAAGTTGAGCAGCATGGAAAAAGTATCACTATGCTGTTTATATGACAAATATAGAATGGAACCTTGAGAACACGACATTAAAGGTCACTCCAGAGTACAACAGATGAGACTTGTCCACATCCCAGAGCCAATCGAGGAATCTGAAAGCTGCTGTCTAAACGTTACAGAGTTATGTTTCACCATATCAAAATAATTTCTAATTGAGTTGATGTAACAGTAAGTTAATATGACAAATTGTAAGCCCATAATAGCCTGTTGACCTCAGAGCAGGGGGACAAACATTGGATGGCAGATGCTTTATTACACTGGTTCTCAACCTGTGGGCCGTGTGTGGCCCACTGGTGGGCTGTGAGGATATTGCAAGTGGGACCCCAAATAATATTTGTAAGACATTAGATATATCAATGAGATGTTAAATAATGGTATTGTTTTTTGATATCATGTAAAAACTCATAATGTAATAACGGCTCATAATGTAATAAACGCATAAGGAAATAAAATCATGAACGCATGACGTAACAGTGTTAATTTTACTGACTAAGACTAAAAAACTAAGACAATTTCATGTCTTAGGGAAATGCTCAATTCCATAGTTAACTACGACCTTCGGTTTGCTGACAGAATTAACCCTGCAACGTAACAACGGATTTTTGCATGATGTAATAATGTTTTACATTAGGAACCTTACGTAGCCGCTCATAATGTAATAACAGTTAATAATGTCATAATGACTCATATTGTTAAGAAACGCGTTACATCGTAACATGGTCAGTATCATGTGAATATCATGGTCAGTATCATGGTCTTGGTCAGTATCATGGTCAGTATCATGGTCTTGGTCAGTATCATGGTCAGTATCATGGTCTTGGTCAGTATCATGGTCTTGGTCAGTATCATGGTCAGTATCATGGTCTTGGTCAGTATCATGGTCAGTATCATGGTCAGTATCATGGTCTTGGTCAGTATCATGGTCTTGGTCAGTATCATGGTCAGTATCATGGTCTTGGTCAGTATCATGGTCAGTATCATGGTCTTGGTCAGTATCATGGTCTTGGTCAGTATCATGGTCAGTATCATGGTCTTGGTCAGTATCATGGTCTTGGTCAGTATCATGGTCAGTATCATGGTCTTGGTCAGTATCATGGTCTTGGTCAGTATCATGGTCTTAGTCAGTATCATGGTCTTGATCAGTATCATGTCAGTATCATGATCTTGGTCAGTATCATGGTCTTAGTCAGTATCATGGTCAGTATCATGGTCTTGATCAGTATCATGTCAGTATCATGGTCTTGGTCAGTATCATGTCAGTATCATGGTCAGTATCATGGTCAGTATCACGGTCAACTCAGTATCATGGGCGTGTTCTCTGCTCCGTGTCATCAGTGCAGTAGTTTCAGGTAGGTACCATCACATAAAGACGTGCAGTAATCCTGGTCTCTATACTGCCTGATGGAGGAGAAAGGAACTGGTTGGAATAACGTGTTCCTTCTACGCGCTACGTCCAACCTGGGAAACTCCCCCGTCAGGTGAAAAGAAGCGGCTTGGAGCCTTGGACATTATTACATTATCATCATGCTGGTTCAACAAGTCCGTTTCTGTTTGATGTTTCTTTGAAAATCTGCTGGATTTAACACTGATATCAGTGGGAATCAGTTCAGTTCTCTCTCAGTATTGCCATAATATCTGGGCAATACAAAGAATGCTAATGCATTAACTATGTCAGAATTCCCTATTATTCATAAAAAGTAATTATCTAATTATTTTGGATATGGTAACAGTTCCTAGCTACAGTGGCATTGCTGTACAAACACAAAGAGTTTTGATCATATAATTTATCTTTCTGTACATGTAATACAACCACAGTCTAATCATCTTGATTAATCTCAGGAACTTTAACAGTAAAGTCCACTATAATTTTCAACAAGCATGTCGTGTGTCGTGTCGTGTGTCTGAAATGGAGAAAACAAAACCAGACATTGCGTTGGAGATGAATGCATGCAAACCAACAGGACAAACAGAACAAAAGAACAAGCCCTCCTCGGGCAAACATCTGGCAACAGCATACCAGGATGAGGCTGGAATCAGAATGATATTCATGGCTACACTGTAAAATGTAACTCTGAGAGTGTACAAATGTACCCAAATGGTTATATTACATTATGGCTTTTGGTTACATCATGGACATGGTGCTGTCGGGTGGAGTTTTTTCAGGGAAAAAAGGAAGAACCCGTGTTACAAATGAATGCGTCCAAGGTAGTTATTATTTAGTCACAAAATATTGTTAATACTTTTCATTTGTTCAATATTCATAAAACCCACAGACATACTAGACCACTTTCACTTCTTTTTTTTTAAAGTAGCAAAATAGCCGATCAAGAAGCTAGTTGCATAGCGACATTGTAGGTAATTGTAAGGCATTCATTTATACAAGGTTTCTGCCTGACAGCAATGATACAGTATGTAAACTCTCAGAGTTAAAGTGCATGGTGAGGATGGACTGAGGATTTGTACTGTGTAGCTAGCAGACTACAGAAGACGTCTCATAAAAAGGCGGTAAATTAATGGATTTCCCATGTAGAGAAAAGGCTCGTTTTGATTCAAATGAACAAGCGTCCAGCGTCAGCCTCTCATGTACATTTGTTCTTCACACGCACGCACGCACGCACGCACGCACGCACGCACGCACGCACGCACGCACGCACGCACGCACGCACGCACGCACACACACACAGACACACACACACACACACACACACACCACCACCACTGGTCACCTGGCCCTGAGGATTAGAATGCTAACCAGTTTACATTTTGCCCACAGCTTTTGAAATGATTCAATTTTCCTAATCTTGTTTAGCTTTAGAGTATGTGGCTTTGAGGCAGTACGGCATCCTTTTTCAATCGTGCATCCTTTGAGGTCATTTGCATATCTAAAATTTATACTGAAATTCAGGACAGGCTCTGCTTTTTTGGCCCTCTGAAAACCCCAAACTAAGAGGCTTTACTGGGTCAACCTGGAGGCTTAATATATGTTTGATGTGTAGAGATAGCCACCTGCTTTTTTTCCCTCTTACCCCAGTTTCTGAGAAATGCTAAACTGCCTCTTGATGTTAATGGGATAGACTGCTAGTCTTCATAATTCACATCCTCAGATGCAAATAGGATGTTGAGTTCATTCCAACCAAATGAGCCATGTTTTTTTATAACACTCATATATTCTAAGAAGAATACACATATAACGATATTTAGTTGTGTCCTTTCCCAGGTCCAGTATTGGATATTCTTGTATGCAGGTATAAAACTAGATATAAATGACCATCATTACTTGTCAAAAATAGACTCTACATTTCACTGGGAATTATACTTTCCCTTTATTAATTTGACTGACTCCCAGGGTCAAATGTCCAACCATTAAACAAACAGAGCAACACCCACCTATTTAAATTCATAGAAACAGCCGTGTTAGCCTACTGCCAAAGGCACGGAGGGGAAACTGCAATCACCTGCAAGAGTTAATGTGCACTGATCTGTAAAATAATTGTGAGGTGCTGAGAGATTTCCCATAGTAAGTGGTCCCCACTGACTTCAGTGTTAAAAGTATGCATGCCGTGATGATGCAGAAGGCATTTGTTCCTCACATTTAGCCAGAGGGAATCGGCAGCAACTTAAATGAAACCAGATTCAGATGTTTGCGCAATAGCGTTGTTTACAGAACATGAACTTGATGTGAAAAAGATGGTTCCTATATATATATATATACGTATCTGTATACCGCAATACCTTTCCTGCTGTAAATGTATTATAAAGAAAAGGTCATAATGATGGACATAGGATTATAATACCGAGAAAGTAACAAGAGTTTACAAGTGGCCACTACACACTTTTAGCTGACTGAAAATGATGTTTTCTTTATCGTCTATGAAGATCTTTTACAGAAAAGGTCAAGTAAATGTGAAACTGTAACATTTAATTCATTGATACGCTGGCTAATGCAAATGTCACTCCAAAAGGGCTCGTAATGTTTTGTAGATGTTTTATTTGTTTACCTAGCCACCACTGTGCCTTGAAGGGTAGTTTCTGTTTCCCTGTCAGATTAGATCAGTTACATTTTAGAAACATTTCTTTCCCGCTGTTGTTTGCAAGCTACACTAAAGTAATGACTGTGCATGAGAAGGACGCTTTCTTTACTGACATGTCACAAGAGCTTCATGCAGAACTGCAGCTAAAAATCTCTTCTCATAATATTATTGTAAAGTCTATATACCTTAACACAAAACAAGGTGCATTTAGTGATGAATAGCAATCATGTGAAAAGCGTGAAACGATTTGTACATTTTCTTTGTCATTTACATCTCAGACCACTTTTTCCTGTGTCACGGAATATGACAGAATATTGTTTCAGTGGCTTACGATATGAGAAGAAAAGACAAAGATTCATGGGTTTTAATCCCAGAGAGACCATTTTGATCTCTGAGGTTGACACTGACTGTGAATGTAGTACAAAATAAATAAATAAAACAGACGGGTGGGGGGGGGAAACTGTATTAAAAAGGGAGACAAATATCACTTCTCCATTCGCTGCTACAGTAGATGTATGTGATACAGAGAAATGTCAGCAGAAATACTGAAGCCGTATGTCAGCAGAGCGAGCTGACAGACGGGAGGGAAGAGGTAAAAATGTTCTATCATGTCCGACAAGGTGTTCTTTTTGAGATTTAAAGATCACTGCACAACTTTAAACATGTTTGTCACTTCTTACTCTGACGTGGGGAACTATCATGGGCTTCACAAGAACTTTATCAGCTCAGGCTCAAGGTAAGGGAGAGGGAGGGAGAGAGAAAGAGAAAAAAAACAGTCCATTCCCATTTATCTTAGCCAGGTTCCCTTCAAAGGCAACAAATAAATTACAGTGTACATTTGATACAAATTGATTTCTTAACTCAAATAACAATGTTGTCCCCCCGGTCAGGGCCATGTGTCACTCAGTCGCCAGCCTGAGTGAAAGCCTCAATCTGTCTCTGTGATAGAAATAGGGCTGACACATCTCCACCAAGGAATGCTAATCACGCGGGCCTGGCCTGGCCCTTTGTGGGCAGGCCATGATAAGGAAAATCAGTTTCCCCCCCTGTCAAACAGTGGGGCCTGGACCTGATCGCTGTCTGGGAGGAAACAAGCCACGGGCCTGGAAGTTACTGTCCTACTTGTTTTGTTGTCGTGGTGTAGCTACACGAATGAAGAGAGAGAGGGGGGTGGTGGAGGGGTTGGTGGAGAAGGTGGATGAGGTGCAGGGTGGTGAAAGAAACAGAACGTGAGGGGAGGGAGGAGAAAAAGAGGAGAGAGAGGTACAGGGAGAGCTGCATGGAGGGGATGTGCGGAGGTGTGAGGACGGGTGAACGACAGGAAGAGAAAGAAAGGGATGAGAGAAAGGGGGATGGAGAGACAGGGAGAACATGATGAGAAGAGAGGGAGATACACAGAGAGAGAGAGAGAGAGAGAGAGAGAGAGAGAGAGAGAGAGAGAGAGAGAGAGAGAGAGAGAGAGATCAGGACGGATGCTGTGGTTCTAAAGCCCTGGCAGCAGCTGTAGCATCTGAGATGGAGCTGAAGTGAAGCCCATTGAATATCTTGAGCCGATCTTATCAACGACTGGGAGAAATGAGATATTGGCAGGAGCCGTTGAGTGCTCTCACAGCTGAGCAGGTTAATAGGGTTGGAAGGCAGGCCACAGGCTAATTGGATTTGCCGTGGCTTGATAAACAGTGGCAAGCCTTTTTGCCAGCCAAACACACAGGTCTTCTTTAACCCCAACTCCTAACCCCCCACCCCCCACCCCCTGCACGCACGCACCCCCTGCATGCATGCACCCCCTGCGCGCATGCACGCACGCACGCACGCACGCACGGACGCACGCACGCACGCACGCACGCACGCACCACCCCAACCACAACAACCTTCCAGAGCAGTAGACAGGGATGAGGAGAGCAGAATCAAGGCTATTTTCTTCCCTATTCCGAACAGGCCAACAGTAGAGTTTGTGTGCGTGCATGCGTGCGTGCGTGCGTGCGTGCGTGCGTGCGTGCGTGCGTGCGTGCGTGCGTGCGTGCGTGCGTGCGTGCGAGACAGAAAGAGAGAGAGTTGGCCATCTACTGATTTTAATCAAATACCATTTAACCTGTCTGACCTCTAGAAGTCATCACACAGGGCTAGATCAAGCAGGCTTGTTCTTCTCTCTCACCTGGTATTACAGGAGTAGGAGTCTGTGTAGAGTCAGAGTGCTACTTCTGTGTGCTTTCACTTAAAGAAATGTTTGTTTTCACATCATTGCTCTCGTCCTCCAACCGTCTCTTTCGGCCCACCCCATTTCAAAACAAGCGTCATATATTCAACCTCACACAGTTTGGCAATTTTGTCTCTTGGAGAGTATGGGGAGAGCCAACACCAAGTTGAAATAATATATATTAATTTATAAATAATTAGTTGATCCAATAAACGTGAGAGTGGTGTATTAATAGATCGATGTTGGGCTTGGTAACTAAATATTTCATTTCAACAGAAGCAAAGCCACAGCAAGCCTTATAGAAGAAATGTGATTCAACCTTGTCGAATAGTCTGTACTG
>NC_136811.1:25833975-25883975 GCF_951216825.1 Electrona antarctica | reverse complement strand
TTTAGAACTGCCAATTAGCTTTACAGAATGGGACATCATAAGAAACGGCTTGGGACGAAATTACACTGTTAAACATTCCAAAAGACTGAGATGTGCAATAACCATATGGGATTATGAGCAAATGTGTTTTTAAACAACTGATGGATCTGCAGAATAGACACACTTAGTACACCCACCCCTATACACACACACACACACACACACACACGCGCGCGCGCGCGTGCGTGTGTGCGTGCGTGCGTACGTACGTGTGAGTGAGAGAGGGAGTGAGTGAGTGAGTGAGTGAATGAGTGTGTAAAAACAATATAATGCAATCAGGATTTTTCAACAATAGCCCGTCTTTTCAACAAGGCATCTGACAATTTATGCATCAGTGCCTCAACAGATCAGGAATACATGAATACATAAATAAAGACAGCAAAAATAATAGGAGTTGTGAAACTTCAGAATATTTTTTTTGCAGCTCACTGACACCATAATGCATTTATATATTATTTGGACCGATACATCCCAAACCCATTTTATTTTAAAGCAGTAAAGGATGTTGAATACTGGTACAAAGAAGCATGTTATTCACTTATTTCCATCCAAATTGAAATAATATTGTTGTCACCTTGGTGGAATATTGATGTGCTGTATGGGCCCATGCAGTATGCCAGCTCAGGCATTCTGACAGAAATTAGGATCAAGCAACTGTAAAGGACTGTGAAAACTGGTCTCAGTACTTTAAAAATTTCAGTTGGGGATGATGCCTGTTTATTCTCCTACACAAGCCTGTCTAGTGGCTTTGATGTTTGTTAGCATTATCTCTATTTAAAATAATATTAGTGAGGAAAGCTCAAACAAAATGCCCAGAAGAGGTGCTATTGAAGCTTATTAACCGTGTTGAATGATCAACAGAATGCTACGAGTATAAAACCAAACTAAAACTAAACATATTTTGAGTGATACATGGGCCCTATCCTATACACATGATCAACATGATTAAGTGTCTACTTTTAAAGTAGTTAAACTAATGACTACAATGACAAATTCATGGTTTCATATCCATATTAAATGCAAAGTGAAATGTCTATGTGTACTAAAGCAAAATATCTTAAATATATTTACAGTATATTGAGTCCTCATATTATATCAAATACAATACCGTTTTAAACCATGGCTCTTGGCGTCATTCTGTACGCTGTGGTTGGCCTGCTCCAGTCGACTACTCACTGTGCATTCCAGCTGCGATAAGGACCTTATCAACACTTGGCTGTCTGGGCAATGAGGGTGATTAGAAGACATATGGTACAAACACTTCCATTTGGACTCCAAAAACCTAACCTCCACCCATTTGTAACTCCACAAATCTATCATAGGCAGGGATCGGCTGAGGGAAATGTGTATTTCATTTCAGTTGGTGTCCCCATTCTTAATGACCAGCCATCCAGAGAGAATGAAATGATTGATTTTTGTCATCCTGAATGAGGATAAATGAATAGACGGTAAATCTTCAGAGATGAGAATGAGAAGCGGGGTGGGGATGGGAGGTTTGGGGGGGAGGCTTAGCTTCTTTGCAGGTCTGGCTAGAAGAAAACTCAGAAGACCTGCAAGGTAGTAACTGTGAACAAAGAGTTGTGTGTTGTGAATGTGCGCGTCTGCGTGCTTGCATGTATTTATGTGCACATGTGCAATTACGTGTATACACACAAACACACACACACACACACACACACACACACACACACACACACACACACACACACACACACACACACACACGTGTCTGTGTGTTTATGCGTACACGTGCATCCTGCGTGCACGTGCACACTTATAGTTTGCTTCTAAGGTTACCTAATGAAATATTGATGGGAGATGCATGGGGGAAGTGTGTAGCTGTGTTGGGGGGTAGGAGGGTGGTGGTGGTGGTATAACTACTGCTTCCTGTAGTGAGGGACATCTCTGTCACTCTGGATCTCCACCAGACAGTCCTGCTCTAATTTAATCTGACTTTGAGTGAGTCTGTATCACAGACGCTGAAGAATGTGAACTTGTGGCACTGCGAAGAGAAATTAATACAGTGTGTGACGTGTGTGTGTGTGTGTGTGTGTGTGTGTGTGTGTGTGTGTGTGTGTGTGTGTGTGTGTGTGTGTGTGTGTGTGTGTGTGTGTGTGTGTGTGAGAGAGAGAGAGAGAGAGAGAGAGAGAGAGAGAGAGAGAGAGAGAGAGAGAGAGCTAGAGAGAGAGAGAGAGAGCTAGAGAGAGAAGAGAGAGAGAGAGAGAGAGATGGCTACTGTAATCTATCGCCAAATAATTTCAAACACCTAATGATACCATAATCAATATTTAACACCACCTGTCAAGGATGTGTAATATGTGTTTCATAAATGTGACAGTACAATAAGCTCATTGTATATAAAACACAGGCTATTATAATGTCTGACTGATGTTATACTGCAAATGTGACTCCCTTAATGGACTGAGATACATCTAGGAATCCTTTTCATGTTTGGGAGCAGCCTTGTAGTTTCCAGGGACAGGTCTGTGACAGTGATGGGTGGCAGTACAGGGGGGGCTGCAATATAATTACCTGCCTCTGACACCATTTAGTGTCCCTGTCTCACTGCAAAACCCGAGGTAGACTTTCTCTAATAACTATTATAAGTTATAGTGTTTGGATCTGAATGTACCCAGCAAGACTGCCGTACTAGAGGCCTGACTTTACTCTCTGAGGCAAAGCTTAAAAGGCAGCATTTTTTCTTCCTAATGATCTCCAATACAGCTTCATGGGCGCAGTTATTTACAGGCCCACGTTAAGGTCATTGAGTGGATATAATTGAACAATGGTCTTCAAATATGAGTTAGTGGTATACATTTACAGACTTAGCTTAGATGTCAACTGATGATTACACATTGACTTTGGCTAAATTCCACAATGTTTGAAGTCCTCCAAACCAACTTTATTTCATACACCACAGTATTTCTATGCTTTTCAGATGACACGTTTCAACCAGCCCCTTTATCCCACAGTGTTTAGCTGCTTGTATAAATTTGGCTACGTGTACCAATAGTTTGAGTTCCCAACTTGAGTTCAAAATAATTTATGCATGCCTATGAGTTCAACTAAAGGATACTGAGATTTATTAACACATTCAAAATGTAGCACATGCAGTTCATCATTTTCAGTGCAATTAGATAATACTGACCAGCCAAAAATATATTCTGAATGACATTCACAATAATTACATAGCAAATCATGTGCAACTGCCAAACTAAATGAGACACATGCTTGCAAAATGTGAACATGATGTTTTGATTTGTTTGGCAGCCATAAATGCCAAAAAGTCATTTCAATACTCATCTTTGCAACAGAGTGATCAGCATGTGCCAACCTGAAGAAAATTAGGTCTATGGGGAGCGGGAGTGATTTTATCTTGTCCATCATTTCACAAACACTAAATATTTTGAATACTTTGATTAAAATGTACTCATACAAAGCATATTCTTTTAACATTTCCAAGTGCTCTTCTACCATAGCCAGCTGAACAGCTTGTTCAGCTTTTCCCCAAGATTAAACACATTTTACCGTTTCATTCTTACATTCAAGGATATTATTTAAAGCAAAACGCAAAAGAAAAATACCTATATTGAGAGGTAATGGTTTACGTTTATCATCACTCTTATCGGAGTATAGCAAAATGCATTCAACAACGGCAAACACTATGTTTTCTCCCTGGTATCTCTGCTAACATGATGACGGCTAGTCTGTGCTAATCTTGTAAAGTCAACCTTTTAAAAGGAAAGAGGTGGCAGATGGGGATGGGGAAGAGGGATGGATGGACAGCTATGTACCGGATTGTATCCACGCTAGGAGCAGCCCCTGTCCATATCCAATGTAAGGTTATAGGAATATCATAATCCCTCCTCTGAGCTCCTTTGCGCGGAAGATGATGACTAAATTTCCAGTGTCTTATCACACACTCCCAGGCTGGAACTAGTACAAGGGGTTCTGAGGGAGGAACCCAGCATGAAAAGTCCCAGGGATGAGATGATCAGATTAGCGGGGGGCTACTGGATTTGTTTGTGGTGGTTGCAATCGGAGTGGAGCAGGCGTTGTTCAAAATGCCCATGGAGATGCAAAGCCTCCACCGATCCTTTCACCAAAAAAAAGAAGGAAAAAAAAGAAAGAAAGGAGGGGAAAAAAACTTATGGAGGGTTTTGCAGAAGGAGAATGTGGGGTGCTCCTGCAGGGGCAGGAGGGGATTGAGTAGGGGGAACATATTTAACACTTCAGGGGTTTGGAGAAGAGGGGGGGTGGGGGTGTATTTTATCAGGTGGGTGGATGCTGGACTGCTTCATGCGGTGAGACAAGTGGGATCGACTGGCGGTATTCAGCGGGACGCGGCGGGTTGGCTGAGTGTTGACGGCTGCCTGTGAGGCTTCTGCGGCTCTTCAGAAACCCCACCTGAGGCGCAGCCAGGCATTGTGGAATCAGGAGCCTCTCCCACCAGCATGCACGCCATGCATGCGATGCGAGGGGCTGGGCTGGGGAGGAGACGCCAGGCGGATATGCCTCCAAGGTTGGAAGGAAAGAAGTCAAAGGAGGGAAGAGGGGGATGAAGAGAGAGAGAGAGGGAGAGAGAGAGAGCTGACTGATATAAGGATGAGCCACCCAACACCCAGATAACAGCTCACGAAAATGCGTTATTGTTCAATTAGACAGGAAAGACATCCGAGTAAAGGGATATTCTATATAGGGGATATACCTAACTTGTTTTGACATTCCAGTGTGGCAGTATCAATCACTGTAATGACTGTAGGATAGATTCCTAATAATGATGAAGTAAATACTACACTGTACTGATGAATGGGAGCCATCTCAAAGGGAATTATTGGGGGACCCCTGAGACCTGATCCCTTTAGAGGGCTTATTGATGTTGGTGCCCAATGAGGGGATAACAATCTTCATCTTCTGAACAATCTATTTTTTTTAAATTTATTTCAAAAAATAAATAAATGCATTCATCTTTTCTGTGTTCTCACAAATGTTCCAGTGAGGATAAATAACACATCTTATATAGGCATGGTTTTTATCCATTTCTGTTCTGTAATCAGAGAGACCAGAGATCGGTCTTTTAATTTATTTGACGAGGCCGAAATGTGATCTCATCTGTACTCGTGCATGTGCCACGTTCAGATGACTGGCTCATTTAAGAATTCCAGTCACACAGCCTATTTTCCCACATGTTTAATTTCGTTAAGTGATGCAAAGCGATGTCGATACTGGTCCGTGCCACTTACCTTGAATGCCTCATTCAGACAGCAGACAAAGACGTGGCTTTGCTTATATGACATAATACAGCAGTGCACTTTGTACCCTTAAGCCAGGTCATTTCAATAGAGAGAAAGGCACTGAGTCAGCTTGGCGAGACAATGTCGATAAGGTAATGGCACAGATCAATACCAAAGATTTGGGCCAGATCTTAATTAAAGAAACAACTGCTGATACAAATGATGTTTTCAATGTATTGATATTGCGAGGGGCAAAGGGTGGGTTGAGCGAATGATCAATGTACTTAACATTAGCATTCCTTTTCATCATTCACTAAGATCACTTAATTCTTTCTGTCTTCCTCTCATTCTATCACTATCATTCTCCCTCTCTCCCTCTTCCTCTCTCTCTCTCTCTCTCTCTCTCTCTCTCTGAACACCCCGACCTTCTAAAGACAGATGTGTCCCTGCCCCCACCTTACAAGGTGAACTTGAAGGTCTACAGGGTTGTGCTTTTATGCGTGTCTCAACTTCCTGTGGTCCTTGTGTGTTAAAGCAGAAGAAAATCAAAGGCGCCGTTAAGAGCAACAACAGGATTCCTACATCAAGTGTATGAAAATCAATTGTCTTTCAGACAGGCTACATGCAATACAGACTTTCAATTACACAATGCTAATCTTCAGACAAAAAAGCTATTTCTTTCTCCTCAATGTACAGGTTAATGATGTCAAATCACTGGAAAGGGATTTGCAGATTGCCCATAAGAAACTGTATCTTTTATGTCATTCCCTTGTGTATTGTTCTTTGGACGAACACGTTGAAAGGAGGAGGTTGTCATGACTAGAAAAATGAACAAAAACAAATGCCTGCATAGTAAAAGCCTTATGCAGAACCAAGACAAGACAGTCTGTTATCTCTCGGCTAGCCTGAGAAAAAAAAGAAAAAAGTCAGATGCTCTTGTCTCTTCTGAATGGTAAAACAATAATTATTAAAAGGGGAGCTGAATTGATGGATCCCATTAAAGCTAACACAAAGTCTCCAGAGGCACAGCAGCACAAACAGTCCAAAGTCAATAGTGTGATTCCCCAGGTATTCCTGACCAAGGACCCAGTTTAAAGAGACATCAATCTGGGATGTCAGTTCCCAGCTAATGAAGCTACAGCCGATCAATATTCAGGATACTACTACTACCTTAAATGAAGTACTAATGCTTGTAAAGCTCCCACCATACTATGGCTTTCCCATGAAGTTTCACCGTAGGATGGAAGGTCCCAGATATAACTTACACATTTCATTGGAAACTACAGGTGCACATTTTTAAATTCATGTCATCATCCAATATTAGATGATTTATTTTTGTTGTTCATTTTTGTTGTTTAATATGACACATTCACTGCTTTCATGCATAATTGAATATCTTAAAATAACTCTGTCTTCTGGAAAATAATGTACAAATAAAGGAAAGGGTCTGAAATATATATTTATGAAGCAGTCAGGGTCAGTTTCTGACCTCCACTGTGCCGTTATAAAAACAGCATTCCAGGTTCCAGATTATAATCCATTATGTTCAGTCACATCTTTTAGGTATGGCCCAAGTACTGCTTTAAAAAAAAGAAGGAAAAGAAAAAAGAAAAGGAAAAACACATTGGAATGTTTTGGATTTCTCTCGCATCACTTGGGATCACTTGTAAACATCTTCAACAAACCACATGTGTTACTCCTGTAGGTAAGAAAACTCAATAAGTGTGGTAAACAAATGAATAATATATACATTATAGCCTTGTTGTGCATTTTTTGACATGTACATTCTATCCAAAAGCATACAATTCTTCTTTTCAATTGAGCCTTTTCCCCCTCCATTCTTTTATTTTATGCATGAAATGTTAATGCTACTGAAAGTTTTATCATTTTATTCCATTATCCTAATGCATGTGCAACGTGAAAGCTCCTTAAATCATGTATTAGGGCATTGTTCCATGTAAAACAGACATTGAATTAGACTATTTTGAGGAATAACAAGGACATTTGCCTTTGATTGAACCCAGAAGCTTTTAGAAAAGAAGACACCAAAAATGATAATATGCTGTCAATAGACAGTAGCCTATGGGCCGATTCATACTATTTTAGAGCCGAATAAAAGTCGGTTCGGCTCTGTAGAGCCTACAATGTGACGTCATTTTAGGTTCGGGGGGGGCGGGTACCGTCCTAAAGTCGGCTCTTCGGTGCTACTGAAAATTTCTGACGAGCCAAAATCATTTCGGCACTACAGCGCCGAAACAGCGGTAAAATAGGAGTATGAATCGGCCCTATGTGTCTTCGGTATGGATTTGTATTAATGTATTTAACACATTATTTGGGAATTAGCCAATACTATGCAGCTTTCTCATATACAGTACAGCTCTACACTTTCTGTTCTAAACCTACAGTACAGTAAAGGTTTAATCTTTACCATTTGCATACCCCAATGATTGTTTATGTAAAAAAGAAGGGCAGAAAGAGAAACAGTAGTGAGAATCATTCATATTTCAGGTTTCCCTAAATTGATTATTTTGCATTGAGTGACAAAGCACAGAGATTAAAGCATTCCCCCAACCTTTTTTCCCTTCGTTTTTAAATCAAATGTATAATACAGTGAAGCACTGAAGGTAATGTAGTGGACGGTGCTCAATCATTACTAGTTAATAAGGGAGCTAGGTGTGGTAGAGGCTTGACTGACATCCTAATACTGAAATAATTTGTACTTTTTCCACCGTCTCCCTCTCAGAGGCGGGGAATTAGTATTATCACATCAAAGGCTTCGTATAAAACTGGTATAAAAATCATTTAAACAGACAGTGGCGGAGATTATTCAAACTAGGTTATTTGCAGTGTGTGTATGCAATATGGAATCGTCGTCAGGACAACTTCATTTCCCGCTAAATTGCTGTCTGTCACCAGAATAAGTAAATTTGCCAGTGTTTTATCAGCATCATTGTGTCAAGTTGGAGGAATTCATCAAACAGTCAATCTGATCAACAGGAAATGAACACAGTGAATAATGCAATAACTGAAGGGAAAAGGATTGGTCCGTTGATGTGTCGAATGTAAATTTCCTCCCAGAATACATTTTTCCCTCTAAAAAGTCGCGATTTTTTTCCTCCTGAAATACTTTACTTATTATGGGGACTATTGATGTATTTATTACCTTTTTACCTTTATGACAGATAAATTGAGGTGGGGGGGGGGGGGGGGGGGGGGTAATTGCTGAAGAATCTAAGCCATCTTCTTTAAAAAGAAAGCTATATTAAACTATCCCTGCATGGACAATTTTATTATTCTGTCTGCGTATATGTTCATTTATTTTATTTTCAACTTATTGTTTGTGGGCAATTATCAGCATTGACCTATTTGTGTATATTGAAGCCCATAGCCCGTAGATATTCTTTATTAGTCATTGCGGAAATTCCCTTTGTACCAGGCAGCCATCAGGACACAGAAATCACACAATACATAAACGAATCACACTACACAATACAATAGACTTACACAGCGCATCCCTTACACTTACAGAGAAAAGGTATAGGCTATCAGTAATAGTTATGGAGACATCATTCATGCGCAGAACTGAGATATTTGTTCAAAGGTCCCGTACTTGTGGGGACAAGTGATCTCTGAGTCTGAGCTTGGAACTTCAGTACCGTTGTCCTGATGGCATAAAGCGCATTGCGTAAGAAATGTTACTGAGATATTAGACTAGTCATTCACTGTTCATGTATGGAATGACGCTTGTGGCTTGATCTCCTCACAAAACTCGAAAGCAAAAGTTTGCGAGGTTCAATTAATTTCAAGACGGCGGAGGCGAAGAACACAATGCAAGTCCAATGAACTTTGACTCCCAAAAATCAGAATTTCCAACGTCACTGTTCTTTTCATATCCACCAATCAGATCTTACAAATAGTCATTGCTTTCTTTTCCATACATTCGCAATGCATGACAAGTTATCACCACATCAACAATGACTACTGCAGACATTTGCTGATTTACTGTATGGATGGGTGGGACCAGCCACAAATGTACAATCAAGGGTTTTGTTAGAGGGTTGTACAAAATATTTTAATCTGAAAGCAATAAAGATTCATAGGGTTCCATTATAGGGTTCTTAGATTAAACACTGCGCTCATATTAACAGTGGCAGAGTAACAACAATTTGTGCTGTATTCTGATAGGGCAATGTCAGTATTATTGTGAACTTCCAAGAGCTCAACAGCTATACTGAACCATACGTTGTATTTACAGTAAGCTATGCCACATGCTTACCTTTTTTTTGTCACATGTCACAACCAATCGTCCAGATCATCGCTCATTCTAGTAAGTAAAAATATCATTCCAATTACTCAAGAAAACATGCGCTGCTGTCCACAGGTGAATCTATCCCTCCAACACAGGTTTAAATAGCTCAGTGGCATCATTTAACCACAAGGCTCTCCCATGTTGAAACTACCTCTTCTAGAGAGAGAGAGAGAGAATCATGATACCCTCCAAGAGATTGGAAGAGAGAGAGAGGAGAGAGAGATAGAAAGAAAGAGCACATAATGGAGTTTGGAGGTCTTTTGTGGAGCTGATATTGTCTCTTAGTTTGATGTTTGCCTTCAGGATAAGAAGAGCTCCTTCGAAGTAACAATATACACCAAAATAAAGAATTGAGCTTGAAAGAAAAAGGGACAACAGCAATAACAGAACAATGGTGCACAATGGCAGGTATTTAACCGCCCTAGGTGAAGAGGGATGGGTTTACGGCCATGTCTCACAGAATAACACCTCACAACTATAAGGTCACAAGAAATGTTTCCTGGCTTTTGAAAACCTGCCCGGATTCATTATATTCTGAGGGGATTGGACCAGAGATTCATGAACGGCCGTTTAGCCCCCCCAATTAGTCAAAGTCCCTCTGAGGCATTCTCTACCCTCATGTTGATACATGAGGCTATGATGACGAATTCACCTAGGGGTCAGGTTTTTCAACTCCAAAGGGAGTTCAAAGCACTCTTGTTAAACTTGGAACACAATACTGCCTGCCGAAAGGTATCGGTACACCTTGGACAGGCAGCGATAGCCAGACATGTTATCTGTGCTCCTGAACACCATAGACGGACAGGGATTAGGACATCACGTCATCTATGTCCCTAATGTTTACCTGTCACAGGTGATTGTGTCACAATGATTTGACAAGAGAGGTGCGTGCCAAAATAACACATAATCAGCTTTGGGACAAGAACGGCTTTTATTATTACTTCTCTCAGGCAAACTGTACGACGACAACAATTGATTTAGCGTTATGCCGTTGAGCATGTTATCACACCATAGGAATTTTATAATTTTAGAAGATCTTAGCCTTTGGCCACAATCTTTTATGAGAAGTACAATATAAGAACATTATCCAACTAAACATTATCACACTGTACAACTGCACGGTTGATACGTAACAGGCCCTGAAGTACCAATATAGCCAGAAAATACTCTACTTTTAGTCTATTCCCACCCATCTTGTAATCGTCTAGGCACTAGGAAGATTTCCCATTGTAAATACAGCTGAGATTCTTTATAGTACCTGAGCTTCGAGTAACGCCACAGGGTCCAATAAACACATGGTCAAAATAGAGTTTTATAGGAACAAGCGCACAGTCCAGATATCCATGGGTCTTGTTTCCTACTCGGTTTCCGTCCCCAGTAGTCCTCTATGTAAGAATCCGCCCATTAATAGCGCTCAAGTCAAAACGTTTGTTGTCATTTCAGTACAGTCCACTACTTATAGCTGTGAAAACCAACTTAGAGAATGAATTCACAGAAACCATTAATATACTGTGATATATTTGGTTCATTTGGCAGATCTTCATACCTGTCAGTATATGCAGTATAGTGGTGATGAAACATGGTCAGATACATTGTTAAATTTGAGTAGTTACCTCACTTAAATGTGCAACACTTCTGCATACCATACCTGGATATAGTACCTGGAGTAAGTCAATAAATGATTATTCTGTTTTCATCTCTCAGTGAAGGAAGATTAAACAATTCCACACTCGCCAAAGAACTGGATGCATTCCAATCCCATGCCTTCTCTCTCACGGTTCTTTAATAGTGTTGTCAAGAGACTGGAGGTTTTCACCATTCAAAAGTGCTTTTTTGTTATCTATATCTCAAAAGCTTTCTGCTCATCAGTGAGTAATTTCAAACTGTTCCAAGATGATAGGTGGTTGAATAAGAAACATTGCCTGTGGCAAATAAAGAAAGTGGTGGAAAGAGAAAACAGAAAAAATAGGGGCCCAGCGAAGAATGCAAGGAAGATAAATAAGACAGATACTTTGTTTCATTGTCAGTGGCACTCCAGGGTTATTTGAAGCACTTATTTATGCACTGTAAGCAGAACAATACCGGCGAGCAGAAATGATTAAATACAGACTCTTCAAGCAATAGACATCTCATTGTGGTGGTCCAGGCCTGCCACTGGGGCAGCTTGATAAAAGCACTATGAGCTGATAGCTGATACAATTTGCCAGGCGATTTGAATGGGGGGACCGGGAGGAAGTGGCTCCGGCTCAGTTGGTCCGTCGCTGACAGCCTGTATAAGCTATAATAAAATCATTAGAATGTAAATGCTTTATTGCAAAATAAGAGCCTCAAGCTAGGGTGACATTATCTGCTGGCACCCGAATGAAAGTGCCGATTAGCATTCCCCGATTCAATGATAGAAGTGACTTATCTTTATTAAAAAAAATTCAAATCGAGTCTTCATTTTCCATGATTGAGTTTTAAGCAAATGTAATATCCAGCTCAGTTTGTGTTTGAAGGGGGAGGGGATAGGACGCCCCAGAAATAATTAGTGTACACATTTCTTTCCTACATGTGTTTCATAACCAACAAATTGGATTTCATATTTGATGTGTCACTATCTAATACATTTGCATGAAAATATGGGACTGAGTTTACAGAATAATTATTGAAAGTGTACACCTCTTTAACATGTGTCTCATAAGAATGAAATTTGATTTGTTTGAATGTGACTATCACTGTGCCTGCCAAATAATTGTTACGGGATATGAGGGTTAGACTCTGACCTGATTTGGATGTTCATATTCGTGACACACACACATTTTCAGCTGAGTCTTTAAGCGGGCCATTGCTTAGTAGGCAGCCAGTCAATTCTTATGCAAATAGAATAGTACTGAGGATGGGATATAATATGCTGTAGATCAAATGTCACACTGGGAGTAAGAGTGTGTGATGACTAAAATGGCTAACAGACATATTGTTCCATAATATATGCTTGCTAATGTGATATTACTATTTAATCTTTTAGATGTAATTCTTTAAATAGACAACCGCACAAAAATGCTCATGACATGGGAGATATCCTCTGAGTTGCACATGACATATTTTAGCAGATGTATTTGATTAATGTAATGTTTTATACAGGTGATGTATGCTGCACAACAAAAAGCAACAATGAAGGCAAAAAATATATAATGATAAAATACAATATGGATATATTGTTGACAATATTAAATGATGATGTACAGATGATGACGAAGAAGGTGGGAATATAGTTATCCATAAAGATAAATGACAACTTGTATACATGACACGTACATGGCTCAGAAACAACACGTTCTCAAAACAAAATTAAGCTTTATCATTTGGTCAGTGTCCTAAGTTGACCCTATAATATAAACAAATAATCTTTGTAACAGTATTCTAAGTGACAATGTGAATTTCCAGGCTAAGCCCAGGAAAGTGAATCCTCACATTTCTCCCTCTGAACTTGACGATAATGTCCCAGGGGTCGGAGCTGCGTCGTGAAGCTCTGCCCTGCTTCGTGGTCCTGAACTAAACCGTGACCCAAATAGAATAGTTCTACTTATGCCCTATTTAAAAAATAGTGAAAATAGCTGATCTATTAAAAAAAGAAGAAGAAAAAAAATGAAAATCCTGGCATTTTCATCAGGATGGGGGACAATTATTTTAGCACTCAACACACCTAGTGACTGAACCTAGCAACAGAACAGAGGATGACCCCTAACTGCTCAAATCAAGTATTATTATAATTGTGGTGAAAACCAAGATAATTTGGTAGTGAATGTTGAAACCAGTACATTTCCATCATTCACAGATATCTTTCAGGTCTCGGGACACCCAGCTTGAAACCAGGACAATCCTGGCATAAACCGGGACGTCACCATATCCTGGACAGCCTGCCTGTACCATCAGCACAACGGCCCGAGGAACACCTATCATACACACCAACATCAACACAGCAAAACAAGATGTCTACCACGCTGACAAGGAAACATGACACTTTCAGCTGAAGTCAATGTCAAGATTTTTTTGCGGTGAACACTCAAAATGTGTGCTGGGGGAAAGTATCGTTAAAAGCTTGGAGTCGCCGAATACAATGCGGTCATTACGACGCACCCAAAGGACTTGCAGTGGCGTTCGTGTGCCCCCTCTTTACAACAATCATGGGTCATACATCTTGTGGAGTAAATTCAGAATCCCAGACCTCTGCCACATTCAGTGAAGACAAAAGGGGGGGACACAAATTGGTCCGAAAACACAGTGTAAAAAGAAAAGCTTACATTAAGCTCAAGGGGACTCGAGGGACCTGGGCCGATCGTTGTGTGCGAAGAAGAATGGTGGTGGGGCTGGGGACTGGGCACCAGTAGATAAATCACTGCCATCATGCAGATTTAGTGTGTTCCACTGAAAAGATAAATGTGTAAAAGAGGCCTGTGTCAAAACCTGCAGTGCTGGGCCACACGGTAATTCTAGGTCAGTAATTGAACTTTGCTAAAATTATCCTGAGGAGATAATATTAACTTATAGGCTGCGTGAGAAAGAACTTGGTCCATAATTCATTTGTGGATGGGGCAATGTTTCTCTCTCTCTCTCTCTCTCTCTCTTTTTCTCTCTCTCTCTCTCTCTCTCTCTCTCTCTCTCTCACTCTCTCTCTCTCTTTTTCTCTCTCTCTCTCTCTCTCTCTCCCTCTCCCTCCCTCTCTCCCTCTGCATTGTGTTACTGAAATATGACGGCTCCATTTTTATCCTGTCACAATGACAACTGATGGGCTTATTTTCCTGTGGCCCCGGGGGATGATGAAATAGTAAGCAAACATTCTTTCTCAGGAGGAGAAGGGTGCTCCATCATACAGGCTGGGGCCGCCAGAGCCACTTGTGTTGTGTGGCAACAACAGGAGACTATAGGATACAATACACTTGGCCTCCTCCTCTCAATACAGGAGGCCTATGGAGGACTGGCATGGCATCTCACTTTCTTTAATTTTCCATTTTCTCATGTGTCCAACACTCTCCCCACTTCATAAAACATGCCGCTTCGGGTGAGTCAAAACTTTTATTTTTTTCATCTTCTTCTGCGTTTTGTCTGAATGACATCTGCTCGAGTTGTGGATTAATTCATGTCAAGATAGAATATGTCACAATAAGGGTGTAATCATTTTCATGCACGGTGGCTTCGTGACTCAACTAGACAGGGAAACAACCACCATATTGACCACATTCACTCGAGCAGAGCTACATGAATCTTTAATTACTCTGCTATTTCACAAACCCCTCGTAAATTAGCCAGGTGTCAATTCCTCATGTTCTAAATTATGTCATAATGGCCAAGCCCACCTGATTTATAGGCAGCCATCTTGTAAAAGTCTGACACCCAAGGGGCCATTATTTACACCGTGCACCACTCCTCCAGCTTCAGCCATGGTGAACGAGGGTACCAGGGCAAGGTTACGACATTTACAATAGGTCAAAATAATACTGCCACTCGGCTCTCACTGTCTGACAATATCCCATTCATCTCATTTGAATAATGAGCGGTATTGATGGACGTTAACTGGGGGAATGAGGCCGCATGCAGGCACCTTAGGGGGATGAGCACTGTCAGCCCTTATTTTCCTGGCCAATTGTTACCCAACTGTGTCGAAGCCGTGGCGCCAATGAGAGTGATAAGAGCACTCCTCGAACTGTGCCACCCCGTCTCCAGAGTAAACACCGTCAAACCCCAGTTTATCACCGCACTAACTGGATTCAGACAGAGAGCCATAATGGGAGCTGCAGCAGAGATATCTGATGACAACAAACAAACATTATAGCGGCTCCCATTGTGTGCCGAGTCTTAGCCATTATTGATATTCAAAAGCATTATTTTAAATTATAAACACGCAGCCCTAATCCTCATTACTCCATCTCTCAGGCTGCATAGACGCTTGCTAGAACACCCACCCCGGCGCCTTGTCGAGCAGCAAGCCAGCGGGGGCTTTTGTCTCCTTTGCCGTAAAGAGAAATGACAGTGTAATGTGATTTACAGGCGATCGCTTCGGCTCAATTTAATTAAGACCCCAATAATCCATGATGAATGCACACCTACGCCAGTCATTAGGATATCAAAACAAAAATGCAGGCTTATCGCATCACAGTGCCGTGGAGGGAACACACCCTTTACTATAGATGAACTGATTGGTTTAGTCATTTATGTCACCATGTGTAATGTCTCCTCTGTCTGCTGGCTGCTAATGACTGCTGAGCCTCTTTAAGTCACGTGCTTCTGCAGTCAAGGGAACAATTTATTGGGAGGCAAACCACCAATAGCGTTCAGCGTTTCAAAAGCGATGTACTCTCGATTAGTGGAAATTAAGATTTTTCGCTCATTATCTAGATTATGTTGTTGGATTTTACACGCACAAACACATGCATACAAGCATACCATTATGTATACATATGCATACACACACACACTAGGGTTTTCACTTCTAGTGATTTTTACTAGTTGACTAGTTGCCTAGTTTAACTACCTATTATGTAAAAATAGAAAAAAGAAAAACGTTTTATTATAATATTTGTATATTTAAAAACTGTGTACATTGGTGACTATAATCTAGCAGTTGTAGCTGATCTTGAGGCCTACAACCTAGTACCAACGAGGTCAACTAGTGGATTTACTAGTCGACTAGTTGAATAGTCGACTAGTTGCTTAAAGCCCTAACACACACACACACACACACACACACACACACACACACACACACACACACACACACACACACACACACACACACACACACACACACACACAGACTAACATTTATAACTGTGTATACTAATACTTAGTAATGCATTAATACGTTTTAATTAATTAATTAAGTATTTACTAATGCTTAACTAATGCTATTGTACAGTTATTCTAAAGTGCTATATATATATATATATATATATATACTGTATATATACTGTATATACTGTATATATACTGTATATATAGCACTATATATGTGTTCAGTGTTAACACATACCTTTCAGTCTCTCTCTTTACTCCTGGATGAACTGTAGACAAGGTGCTCCCACAGAGGCTGTAGGAGGAGAGCGGGGCAGTCAGTGGTTGCTCGGTCACTGCTTTGATTGGCAGTGTCATATTTGTAAGAAGGTTATGGACCACAAAACAAGGGTTAAAGGGAAATTGACCCGGCAGTTGACGGGTGACTGATACATTGAGCTGGACGTCTTTAATCTTGCTGGTGAGCTTACATGAAGCTTATATAACAAATTACAATGCCTACAGGGTAATACATCAAATGGCGGTTCTCCTCATGCATTTGTCTTCTTTCTCGCTCCTTTTCTGACCATGAGAGAAGATTGTATATTCACTGTATTGTCGCTGTCAGGTGGAAACCTTGTAGGTTAAAAAAAATAACATTACTATTCAGGATTAGGAAATGGGAAAAAGAATCATGTGTTACTGTTTAATGGATCCAATGCACTTATTATTCAGACACAAGCTCTTGTTAATAATTTTCATTGGTTCAATATTTATAAATCCCACAGCTCACAACATGCCTACAAGCAATGTGTCGCAATCGAATGCGTTGTGAGCTTGTAGGCGCGTTCTGAGCTTATAGATCCGCAATTCTTCTACTTTTGTATGACACATGAAGTAAGGCATTAATTCACGAAAGAAAAGCATAAAAAGTTGAAATATGCGGAGATATGAGATTTCTGCCCAACAGCGACGGTATGTTACAGGTTCTGTGTCACAGAATATAATCAAGATGGATGGTTTTTCTTCAAGGGAAAATATTGACAGTGACAAAACTGTAAAGCAGTTCGGGGAGGTCTAAGATTACCTCTTTAAGAAGTCATAAGCACAATGACCAACTATGAGAGTCAGGCATCAGAGCAGGGATTCACTGATGCTTGCAGCATGTGTATTCAAATTGATGGCATGAATCCTAAGTCATCAGGATGGATAGATAGATAGATAGATAGATAGATAGATAGATAGATAGATAGATAGATAGATAGATAGATAGATAGATAGATAGATAGATAGATAGATAGATAGATAGATAGATAGATAGATAGATAGATAGATATAGATAGATCTTAATTAGAAAGGAATAACTTTATTTCTATGCTTTGTACATGCTGCTGGCTGAGTTCAGTTGTATTGATTCCACTCCAACCGTTAAACTTGAATAAAACGTGGTTTCCAACAGCAACTGATTTTCATTGGCACTAACAGGTGCACCCCATATTCTGTGTCGTCTATATTGGCACATCACAATATTCCTGCTTTTAGCTCCCATCTTACCTCCTCCTGTCTACCTGGCTCCTCTTCCCACAATCATAATTCCCCCCCCTCATCCCTTGGCTCATTCTATGAACTGTAAATCAAACTAAAATCACATCCCTGCTGTTGCTGACCTGGCAGTCTGCTCGTCAAGTTCAACTTACCTCTGCTTGCTGATAGCGTTAAGCACTTATTAATGTGGTGTTTCATTCATCACTGGTTGTCTTCAAATGTTCGTATTATGCTATTTATTTATTCATTTATTTAATGTACAAAGGGTAAATAAGAAGGACATTTTTGTTATGTTACACATTGCCATGCACAGTACCTTGGTGGAAAAGGATAGCTTTTTGGTCCATACAGTATACTCATTTCTAAAACAAATATATCCACTCCTGTGAGCAACAACATCGCCATTTCCCTCCTGAATCCCAGGCATCAGACATGGAGATATATTTTCTTGATAAGAGAGACCTTGTCTGCCTTAAACCATGTCCTGGCTGCACCTGGCAAATGATAAAATGTATGACTTTTCAGATAAGCCCACAAGTAGAACAACAGTGTCCAGGTGCATATCCCTGGCGAGGAATATAAGGCCTGTCTTGGTATGCAGAAGGAGGCAGATCCTTCCGATATAGCTCTGCAGAAAGAATCCCACTTCAGCACCCCGGCTTTAGATGTATTCCACTATTCTGATCTCTTCATACTAGTGTAAGGTCAGAGGTCAGTGTAAGCACTGCGATGCCAGAGAGTTTGTCAGGATATTTTGTCACTGGTGGTCATGTGGTTCTGTAAAATATCACACGCGTCTGTGCACTCTGACACTATACAATTTGAAAACATTTCAGTGACACACAATGCTACTTCTTCATTATCTTGACACGCCTACAGTGTTAAACTAACCAATCAGGTTACTCGGATGTCAAAACCTAAGCTATGCCGTCCATGCCCTCAAAGTCTCTCTAAGTCGAACTCTTAATGGAGACATAAAAGGTGTTATTCAGTAATTGGTCAGTTTGCACTATCAGTGCATAAATGCCTATGAGTTACTGTGTCAAAGCCGACTGATGAAGTAAGCCATTTCTAATTCAAAGTGCCACTCAAATTGGAAGAGAGAGGGTTATTGAGTTTCTCTAACCTGGGAACTAACTAATCAATTTAAGGCAGAGGTATTAGCAAGGGGATCTCTACAAGCTACCTTTGAAGAACAGCACATTATATGGATACATTGAGTGGCATTATAGGGAAAGAAATGCATTTAAACATTTAAACTTATCTGATGCATTTTGAAACTGGCGTCCCTATTTTCTTTGCCTTATATGTGAAAATGTATAAAAGTTTCAAAGAATTCCCCAAATGTCACAGATTTTTAAATAGCAAATATGTCTAGCAAAACAAGCAGTTAATTTGTGTGGTAATATTAGGTCAACTAACCTTTTAATGTATTTTCTCTTTACCCCCCCCCCCCCCCCCCCCCCTCCCCATTGCCATTAAAGCTGTAATAGACAAGTATGTAGGTTCTATCTACATGTCTACAGGACATAATATGTATAATAGCTATCAGATAACGGTTGCATATTGCTAAATGTGCTAATACATCTTAAATGTATTACTCAACCACATGAACCCGAGTGTCCTTATTCTGGACATGAAGGACATTAGTGAAAATCTACAAGTTCACAGTCACACGCATTGTGAGCTTGTAGATCGGCTAGAGATTTGGTGTGGGGGAGACAAGGATATAGCCCTGGTGGACCCCAGCCAACAATGTATACCTGTATCGTGTTTAAGTAGTTGACTGTTAACTCAGAACGTTCATTCTAAGTTATGGACTATAGTCCATAGTGTAAAATAGTAATAGTGTTTTAATAGTGTAAAAGCTTTAGGTTGATGCAGACTGTAGTTTGTGGTATGTGCTTATATAAGACTCTCAGCTCTGGCCAGTATAAGACTGTATAAATGTGTTCACCACGTGGCTGTCTGTCTGTCTGTCTGCTGCTCTTCCTGCCATTCAGGTCATTCAAGGGTAACAATATGTCAACCGCGTGACACACAGAATCTCATTCCTCAAACTCCAGCACCTTGGCGTGCTCTACGGCTTCCGTTCTATTCCTCGACGTTTCATCCAAGTCTATTTGAACATGTGAAATTAATCATGCAAATGATTGATTGCAATTATCCCCAAATAATAAAATCTAATATAGATCTGTAGTATTACATCAAATATTATTTGTTTAAAGTATGTTTATTTAATGCCTCTGTTGTCTAGAAATGAAACTATAGGCTGTATATTGTTCAACCATGATGGCATTTTGGTCTGCAGTGTGTAGACAAACCCCCGCATCTCTTGAAACCGAATCCCCCCACCCACCCAAGCACACAGATGCCCGGGACCATCTCTCTTACCCCCGTCTCTCAACATCTTTTGAGAGGTCTAAGTATAAAATAGCGAGGTGCACTAACAGTATCTGTCTGTCGCAGGATACATACAGAGGGTACGTGGGGAGGCTCAGGTAAGAACTCGCATCAATCTGTCACTCGTTTCCCTCGGGGCGATAAGAGAAATTCCAACAGAGAGATAACGCTGGACATTCAACTTAATTCCAAAGGAAGAACTTTTCATCAGTAGGTCACATTATTAGCTTTCAGGAAAAAAAAGGAATGCAGTGAGATTCTCTTTTTCTCCCCCCTCTCTCTCCATGTGCATCGCACGGCCCAACTACGGTGGAGACATTGTGAACCTAAGTGCTTACTATTCCATTGCACATACCTGTATGTACCGTATGTCTGAAAACCCTTCTACGGATAGACTTGGATTTTTTTTCCCCACATTATTTGCTATCTCTGTTTGTGCAGTTGAAGTAAACTTGTTTGATAACACTGGGTGCATATCCGCTGTAGGACATGCAACGCATTGGGCCAGAGCATTATCAGCAATGTCAGAAGTTTCTGAGGTCAACAAAATTCCCTTTCAGGCCCTGCAAGATTTTCAGCACATTTTCCTTGCACACTGCTAACTATCTGTTTGAATTTGAAATTACATGGTATGGAACAGAAGTTGTTTTGGTTGTCATTTTTGCAGACAAGAAATTGTCTGCTGAAGTAAACCCATATCATTCTCCGTGCTGCGGGACTAAGGCGTGGCACTTCTATGAAACCCAAACCCAAATCCCTGTAGGAGCAAGTCTAATGTGGCTCACCCAACAGAGATGGGAGGATATGGTTTATCCAATCATCATTTTAGGATGTATGGCTTTGGCTAAAGTTCAAAATGTTAACTAATATTTATGAGGCTAAAAATGGAAGCAAATGTGTTGCTCTTGTTACTGAAAATTCTCACAGTTGAATTTCTCCTCCATCACATATCATTCCTGCCTGATGAGTCAGTCAGCTATACATCCTATTTTACAATGAAACTTTCTTGTCAAACTTCCATATTTAAGCTGCAGGTTGACAAACCAAGTGTAGTAATGAATGTTCTTCTGTGGCAATGTGGCATTTCAAATGCACTAAAATATTGAGTGTAAATACACCTTCTGTAACGGCACACAGGCGTGCATTTTTATTTCATTTTTTATTTTCTCGTCGTCCACTGTTGAAATGCATTGCAAATTTGTCTGGCCCGACCCTCGAACACTTTCCGTATGGCACATCTCCACTAATACTGAACGCAGCAAAAGAAGCCACTATAGAAAAATGTACATTGTCATGCGGAAGGTAAGCTGCTCCATACAGAGACAATTGATTAGCTTCGTATCACAGAGATGATAGTCCTTACTCAGCTGGGGTGGGGTGTAAATGCTGGTCTGGCCTTTTTCTTTTTTTTGTGGGATTGTATGGATCAATACGACATGGCACATTTAGGAGACCCCTACACCATACCCTGGGACTAGAGGGGCCAAGATGGAGGAGCCCCCCCAATCACCATCACCCCCTTTCTCTGAATGATTGGAGGGGGGTTGGGAAAACCACAACACCACCGGATACGTCATACGTGCCCTTGTTCAAGTGCACAAACAACCGAAGGGATCTTTGATTGTGAATCTTTTATTTGGTGCAGAATGTGACACTTACCCCTCAGGTTTTCACAGTGGCTGTTTATTGTTCTCATAAGCCACAAGCACAAATATATAAGTTGAGTTGGGGGAGAATTGCTGCTTTTGTTATCGTTCCTGCAGTACTTTTAACAAGACGTCCTCTAACGAACCAAATCTTATAGAGGTGGGGTGGGTGGAGAGATAAACAATGGTAGAAATGAGAAATGATAGCTGAAATGATAGCAGATTACTATTGTGATGCTCATATGAGAATGATGGCAATTTAAAAGTGAAAAGAAAATGTGTTTACAGAGCAAATTCCTTATTAGTATTATATTATGACAAAAGGTATGACAACTCGGAAGGTTTGTTGTTTGTATGTTTCAATACTGAAGAACATTTATATGAAAAGTAATTGAATATGAAAATGACCATCTCTTGATCAATTACTAACAAATAAATTGACTAACTCTTTTTAGCTGTTTATTTGGAGTGCCTGAGTAGTAGGCTAGAGACTGAACAAGACCTCCATGGGAAATCGAGAGGCCGTTGCTTGAGTGTTTTTTACTGCATTTATCAATGCATTTATCAATGCATTGAATTAAGTACTGAATGATATAGCCATGGTCACTCAATTGTATCTTGTACATTTCAATAAAAAAAACACAAAACTGTTAAATTACATTGGATGTGCAAAACTCTTTTATAGGTGAGGACAAAATGAGGACATGATATAACAGTCGCTGTGGTTTTCCTGGTCTGACTTGTAAACACTGACTGTACTACTGTATGTGCCAAAAGAAAAACTACATTTGTAAAGCTATGGTGCTGTTAAAGGCTACATGGGAGGAATTGGTATTGGGACAAGGGTAATACATTTCCATTGGAGGTCAACACTGCTACAGAGACCCCTCTAATATATTTCTTTATCTTTTAACCGTGTTGAAAAACAGCTGTTTGGGGGCTGTAGCAGATAATTCAAGTGTGTGTGTGTTTTTTTGTCTATGTGAGCTAGCAGACAGACAATGGAGAACCATCGATTGGAAGAGGACTCAACATCTAGGCCGCTTGTCAGCTGAATAAAAAGACCATTACTCCTTCAGCCTCAGTTTGATATACACCGCCGAGGAAGAATGAATTAGCACTTTTACTTCCTGCCCCATCAACCTAGATCTCCCCCTTTTTTAACCTTTCTTTCTTTCTTCTCCTTTCTCTTTAGTCTGTCCCATAATCGTCGCAATCTTTTCTACATTACTAGGCTCTGTTTGTGAAACAATGGAGGAAGGCCAATAACTTTTCCCGGGCCAGCAGTCCATGGCAAAGAGGAAGAAAAGGGGAACGACCGCGCTGATAAAAGGACGTTGGCCTCGGTCAAAGGTCATCGACTGTGATCTTATTGTGGTTGCTGTTGGTACTGTTAAGAAAAGACCCCTGCATTTCAGTACCTCATGATGGAATCCAACCAATTCACAAAAGGAAATCTTTGCTAAGAGCTACTATGAAGATAGCATACAACATGGAAGGGTAGTATTGCATGAACAATAACTATAAATTATATTATAATATTTAAATATAAAGTGAGTTAAAAGTGGGGCAAAATAGCAGAAACTATTCAAATAATAAAAATCATATTTCTAATGTATGAATGCAGTCTGGGATACAACAGCTTTTACTTTTTGGTACACCTCTGTGACCCCCGGGCCCTTACCAATAGTTTAGGGCCATCCCTTTGCCAAGACAGACAGACAGACAGACAGACAGACAGACAGACAGACAGACAGACAGACAGACATACAGACAGACAGACAGACAGACAGACAAGATATATTTAACAGAAGGGGAAAAACAACTTTCATTCACAGGCAATGTCATCCATTCCTTTCCTTTATTTTCTTGACCTTTATTTCCACTAAGGAGCCTGGGTAGATTACATTGGAATGACCTCTGACAATAAAAGACATACATATAATTCTATATCAGCCATGATATATGGCGTTTGGTCATGATGCATGTTAATATCCTTGCATTAGTGTCTCCTCGGGCCTCTGTTGTAGGTGAACTCTTGCCTTACTGTAAAATGACAGTGAGCGGAGCTATGCAATGTATATTAAAATTGCCATTGAGAAAGGTTGTGTAAATCAATGGCGTACTCCGGTTCGGTTCAAGGGACGCACCCCCGTACCATGTAATGCTGTTTGGGGACGCAGTTATGCATCACAACATGGAGCGAGGCCCCAGTTGGATATGGATCACGGATCAGATTTAAGTTGATATACTAAACCCCCCACTCCCCCCCCCCCCCCCCCCACCCACCCCCTCTTCATCGCCATTTTGATTAATACACCCCAATTTTCTGAGAGATAGTTTTCTTACGACGAGGAGATCCATTTCAGCCGCAAGATCGAAAGTTAGCAGCCACGGCATAATTGATGACCTCCTGGGACAAACGCTCTCATATTTATCACCACCTGACCTTTCCTCCGCCCTCATCCATCATAAATTAAAGTTGTACAGCGATGGTGCGGCCCTCGCTCCACTCTCAGCACAACCTTTTGTCCAGAGGTCCTCTCCTCTGCTTCATTTGGAACTGTTGGAGGGAGCAGCTTAAAACCTGCAGTTCAGCACCTCTGCTGTTCAGGGCAGATGGTCATCAGCGAGAGCATCTGTCAAACTCAGGCCCCCTCACTAGTGGCCAAACGGCCTATCCTCTCCTCTCATCTCATCTCTTCTCTCCTCTCATCTCTTCCTTTCCTCTCCTCCCGTCTTAACTTGCCATGCATTCTATATATATTTTTTTTAATTCTCACTCTCTTCTCCGTTATTATTTCTCCTCTCCTCTCCTTCCTCGAATGCAGCTTCTGTTTCTTCTGCTCTTCTTCCATTCAGGTTGCATTGGTAGTTTTTAATTAATTCATCCTAACGTACCAAAGGCGCGAACACGTGCACGAACATGCACTCACCACACACGAACATGCACTCACCACACACGCACGCACACACACACACACACACACACACACACACACACACACACACACACACACACGCACGCACACACACACACACACACACACACACACACACACACACACACACACACACACACACACACACACACACACACACACACACTATAAACTGCACAGAGACCAAAGATATACAGCGGTGAAGTTTGGTCTGGCTGAGCCAATCCCTGTGATTAAAAGACACATGTTATTCAGTGTTCTTTGACACTGCCTATAGTCTGTTATGCACAATGGAACTGCACTGACTATAGTACCCCTGGATCACTAAGCTGCTGCCTGTCAACCAATGATACATTGTATCATCATTGAGTTCACATCTCACTGTCTGTCTGTCTATCTACCCCCCTCTCTCTCTATCTCTCTCTGTCTGTCTCTCTGTCTCTGTCTCTCTCTCTCTCTCTCTCTCTCTCTGTCTGTCTCTGTCTCTCTCTCTCTCTCTCTCTCACCCAGCCCCTTATTAAAGGCACCTATTAATATTGATGAGAGGTAAGGCATTAATGTTAAAACTGAGCTTTGGGGCCGAGCCCTTATGACTCCACTATAGTGATTAACACAAAGCTATAGAATAATTTATCATTTGTTCCACAGTAACTGGGAGCATTTTCAAAATCCCCCCATGAGAGGAGTTCCATAATAATGGACTAATATTTCAGCCAATTATGGGCTTACAGTGTCTGGTTTAATGATGGGGAAAATCGGTATCATATTGATAGAGAAAGCATGCATTTTAAACATCTTGTCGGATCACCCCAGGTCATATCAAGCCATTAGTTTGCAGTGTTGCTCTTCTCATGTGTGGCTGGTATTGCTTCTGCAAAAGTCATTGGAAAACTTCAGAACAGTGTAGTCTGAACTCTTGCACTCGTCCTCATATCCTCTTCATCATACACCACCACAGGATGAATGCATATACTGTAAGACAATCCTACAAAATGTTTTAATTAGAGGCACAGTATATGTAATGTAGCTTTTCAGCCAAGAAGATTATTCATATTTGGATTTTTTCCCCTCAAGGCCATGGCCTTGAGAGAAGTGCCATGATTATACTTTAAAATAAATAAATATAGCAAATGTCCAATGATTCCACATTGACCAAACAAGTGCAAAGTAAAACAAAAAAAGCTTCTCATAAATGTGAAAAGCTGAAAATATGCACAGTATAATTCACAGATTCAGACTAAAATGTAAGGTAGCCTATTGGGAATAGTTTCAACCCCAAACCCTAAAGGTTTAAGGCAAAATTCAAAGGTGTTCATCTAAGTTAATGGGCCACAAACTGCTGGACACTGGGCTGTTGGGTTGTGTTTAGCTTAGCAACATACCTGTAGCTCACTGTCAATAATGGTGAGAAAATATGCTCAATGAAGGTGCTCTATCAATTTCTAACCTCAAAATAATGAACATGGAAAAGCAATCACAAAACTACTGATACCCATATTAATACAAATAATTGTTTCAAATTCATTATCGTTGTATCGTGACTAACATCGAGATTTGGGCAAACGTCCTATATGACCGTCAATACAACTTCACAATTTCTACTGTTATCCTGCATCCAAAGTCAACCTTATCTTTTAACACAACAACACACACACAATATTGTGGCAATGCTCTTCAGCGGTGCATGAGAGGGGGAGAGGCTCATTCATATGTTTATACATTGTCATTCAGTGCATGACTACCCCACACTCCCACTAGAGGCAGCCTACAAGTGACCCCTGAAAAGAGCGGGTCAGGGAGTAGGTCGTGCGGAATGGCCCGGCTACCGACGCCGACACTCTCTGACAGGTTTAAGTAGATCTCTTTTTAGCCATTTATTTGGAGTGTCCAGGGGGAAGAGAGAGCAGAAAGAACAAGAGCAGAGCATGACTCCCTCCACAGGGACAAACCCAGAGGACGACGCTCCACTGAGTCTTTGCAGATTGTTCAATCGCAAACCGCCACACCCTAACTAAAGATGATGTCACATTTAATGCAAAAGAAGCATCACTAAATCATACAATCATCACCCAGTTCTTAGATATTCTTGAATCTGAAAATGGCACCACTACACAGGGCACAGGAAACATTTACATCTGAAATGAAAGGGGGAGGAAAAAAAAGGTTTCATGCAAAACACATGTTTTGTTGCAAATTGCTAGTTCAAATTTGTCATGGTTTCTAGTAGTTGCCAAACAATATCTGGCTACCCAGCAACTAAGTCTTTCCCAGGCTCCTGTGGTGCTCCTAAACATTGATCTCCCGTTGCTAAATTTGTCACAGTGTTATTGCCTTGGTGAGGCCTCTCTAAATCTCTGGTAATGGCTGCAGAGAATGAAGTGTTAATGTCTTTATGGATCACTCCAGTTGTTCCTGTGATTACCAAACAGTCTGCTCTTACCAGTCTTCTCCTCCCCTCTGCTCTGCTGAGCCTGTATTTAGTCAACTTTCTCACAATATAGATCATAGTGGTTCCCAAACTTTTTCATGTCAAGGACCCTCCCAAATTGACACTTAATTAGCCTGCGGACCCCCATTTGAAAATATATGCCAGGGACGAAGAATAAGGGTCCCATAAGGGTCCATTTGGTTCGAAACTATAATTTAGCTGGGGACCACCTGGAACTCCCTCAAGGACCCCTAGGGGTCCCCGGACCTCACTTTGGGAACCACTGATATAGACAGTAGGCTATAACCTGGTTAATGAGTGTAAAAGTGTCTCAAATCATCATCATCATCATCATCATCATCATCATCATCATCATCATCATCATCATCATCATCATCATCATCATCAAGTCTTGTCCATGATAAATATCAGTTATTCTAGACATCAGATCCTTGATCCTTGATTTTGCTAAACAAAAATCAGGGATTAGGTACAGTACAGTAGATGCCATTTACAAAATTGTGCCACATGCAAAGAAATTGATTTACAATGAACTACTACCATCATGACTTTGCTACATTATACTGACAGTCATTGTAAATGGTGTTTCCATTTTTAGTATGTGGATATTAAACTAAAAATTAATAGCACAGAGCATGTTTTTTTTGCATTGACATGCTTTGCTCTGCTAGCTTTATACCTGCCGTAAACTTCCTTCCAAAGCCATTATGAACTGAAGTATTCAGACATAGTCCACTCCAATAGGCCTACTCACTGTCGCGGGTCGCATAATGCATTTTTATCTCTGTCGCACCGGCAGGCAATAGATTAGCATTATAGATTCTAATTTGAAGTCTTGTCACTGCTTTCCTTGTCTAGAATTGTAAGTGCAAGGGCTGCCATCTGCTTGCAATAATGAGCCTGACAACCCTGGTAAATGTGCTTTTTACTAACATAATGGCCGGTGTATTGATCTTAATGGACGTAGCGTCGGCTTGTTCTATCAGTCAGAGGGAAACAGTGGGGCATGGTGAGCAACACCGCTCCACATCTAACACATTTGTTGCTCCTAGGCAGCCCTCATGGCCACTTCATTGATATCATTAAGTCGCCATATGTTTTGCTAATTTACGGCGGTTTTCGAATGCTGCGCATAATAAGACACGCTCACCGTGAACTTGCTTCTGACACTGTGACAGGCCGTAAAGAATTTCACTGTCTTCCCTTTCCTCTCCTCTGTGTGTGACTGTGTGTGACTGTGTGTGTGACTGTGTGTGTGTGTGTGTGTGTGCGTGCGTGCGTGCGTGCGTGCGTGCGTGCGTGCGTGCGTGCGTGCGTGCGTGCGTGTGTGTGTACGTACGTACAGTGTGCGTGCGCGCATGCACACATGTGCTTGTGTTTTTGTTTACTGAAAGGGAGTGTAGAGGTCTTCATGGGCTTGTCTCCATTTATATGCTTTTTATTGTTTGTATTTTTCTCTTCATACCACACATGAAGTTTACCACGTATTCTGAAGTTGTTTATTTGGTTTTGAGCAACTTTAAAGTCCGTCATCCTCTGGTCTTTTTTGGTGCTGCAGCAGCCACAGTAGATAATTCATTTTTGAAAGATGCAGAGGAAAACTAAACCGGTAAAGCCTAACACAAAAATCATGTCTCCAAAATAACAAGTTGTCAGACCATTTTTGGCTATAAGACCGTTGCTGGTTGGAAGGCTGGTTGCCAAACCCTTGCTTTGGACCAAAGAAAAGCACAAAATATAGCAGCGAGAACAGCAAGGATGGACAAGAATAATATGATATTGGGATTTCTAAATATCTAAATACTTGATGTGTTCATTTGTGCGCCTCATTTGTAGTGCACGTGTTGGGAGAGGACGGAAAGGATTCCATTGCTGTCGGGCAGAAACCTTGCATCTCCATATTTCAACTTTTTATGTTTTTTTTTCTTGTTGTACAAGAGGTGTGCAAAAATACAAGCTCACAACGCATAACATTGATGTGTTGAACTTGTAATTCTCCTATTCTAGCAATTTTCAAAAGATTTTGAAAGTGAAACTTTCTGTGGGTTTTATAAATATTTAACCAAGTATTAACAAGACCTTGTGACTACGTAATAACTACACTGGATACATGGATACTGGACACAGGTCATTTCGTTTTTTTCTCCACTATCTGAAAAGTAACGTTTTGGACATACAAGGTTTCCAGCCGACAGTGGCGATTTGTAACATCACTGACATGGTAATAATGACCTTTTGGCAGTACAGAGTGATGGGGGGCTCTGACCTTTAGCCCTGACCAATGAACACATTTAGTTTAGCCAAACACTTAGTGATTTATTTCTGACAATATTATGGCTTCTGAAGCCCTGGAGCTGGACACATTAGACATTCAATGGGACAATCATTAACTAGGCAGGACACTGTTCACTTTTACTCTCATTCCCCTCTGTGGGGGTATTTAGAATTCACTCTCCTTTTAAGATCGTTTTATTGGTTTATGGAGAGAAACTAATGGGACCACAATGACTGTGGTCCTGTTAGCTTGGCCTTCCACTAACACTGCATTTCAAGGTGCATTCACACCGGACGCGCTAGAAAATGATCGCCTCACTTGAAATCGTGGGAAACGTCCTCTGACACACACCGGACGCGACACTTTCCCTTGAAGCTTTGTCAGATCTGCATACAGTACAGTATGTAGGGTCCTGCATGGTTTGGCCGTCCCTCTGTTCGCTTCTGGAAATCGCCTGAGTTGTATATCTTTCAACTTCTGTGATTGACACTTATTGCTCTATTCGTGTTGCTGCTTCCGAGGTAGAACCCAAATATCGCTCAGTGTAGCGTCTTTATTCAATTAATTAAAGGGCCAAGCCCAAAGGGCCTATGGTCCCTTATTGGATTTGTATGTATTTCTTCTTCTTCTTCTTCTTCAGGGTCAGCTAACCTAACAGTCTGTCTGTCTGTCTGTCTGTCTGTCTGTCTGTCTGTCTGTCTGTCTGTCTGTCTGTCTGTCTGTCTGTCTGTCTGTCTGTCTGTGGTACGGACAGCTGCAATACAGCTGGGTGACCTAAAGTGGCACTGTTGAGCAGCCTAAAAGGGCCATTCAGAACTATAACTGCAGCCAGCCAGTGGAGTTGTTGAGCAGACTGCACCGCTCAGTTCACGCGGGTGTGATTTGTCTTATTGCATGGCCCTGTCTTATCGGTGCTTGCAGCTATATTTTTGAGTGGTGTAAACCACTCCTACGACTGGCTTTGTTAGTTTACGTGTCTGTCTGTCTGTCTGTCTGTCTGTCTGTCTGTCTGTCTGTCTGTTCGTACCAAAAAATGAGCATGGTTGCTACGGTCACCCAGTTCACCCGGGTGTGATTTCATGTTAGTCTACGTGTCTGTTCGTACCAACAAATGAGCATGGTGCATTGTGATTGGCCGGAATGAGACATTACGTCAGACCACAGCTGATCAGTCTATATAAGACCTTACACCACTCAGTTCACACGGGTGTGATTTTTTACTTCTTATTGGATCTGGTCATGTCCAGTGTGACTGAATGCCCCTTTAAACATGTTGTTTCTGGGAGAATCAAGCATTATTATGCTACACAAACATACTAAAGAACCCTGTAGGCAGTGTGCCGATTATAGCCCTGGCAACCCCAAACGTTGCCAGGGCGTTGATGATTTAATTAGAATTTCCAACTAAACCAATCAAGACCTAGCAGAAAACATCAATGTACATGCATTTGTCTTCGCTTCCAAATTATCTTGCAATTCAGTGATATGCTATGCTATATATTCACAGTTAATGGAGGTAATCACTGTGGCCCATTTCACTGAAGCCACATAGTAGCTCAGGCATCCGATTGAACGTAAATGTGCATGAGAGCCCTATGGCTACAACTAATGGCCTCAGCATTAACTGTTGTACAAACCCTCCAACACTATATGGGCTCTTTGGGGTTGGCCACATAGCTCATGTAACATGGAAACAGACGAGTAAAGAGAGTGAAAGAGATAGAGGGGGTATGGACAGATAGATAATGGAGAGGGGCAATCGGAGAAAAAGAGAGAGGGAGAGAGACTCACACAGAGAGATGTGGGAGAGAGAGAGAGTCGGGGGGGAGTAGCTTAGGCTTCTATAAACAAATCAACACATCTATCACCCGGGGCCTCCTGTAAGAGCCATTGGGTCACTGGTGTGTTTGCACCAATCCCATCATTCACTCAGAGTCGACAGGCCAGCCATTCGCAACCCACCCAGTCTGCTTTTCCAATCCAGTCGACAGCGCCCCGGCCCTGGCACTGTCTGTTTAGCTAGAGGGGAAAACTGTCAGGAAAAGTAAGACGAATGGGCCGCCCTGATTGACTATTTCCTTAGATACTGAATCAATGGGCTTATTATCACCAGCAATTACAGTACTAATACAAACAGATGCTTGGGGAAAGACATCTGCTTAGAGAGATGAGACAACTAGATTTCCAGTCAATAGAGTGAAGAAAAGCTCTGCTCTCGCTGGCCCTTAACAGAGGTATTTGTATTCATGTGAGACCCATGTCACAAATGCAGACTGGCACACACAAGGAGGCAGGCACAGGTGCACGCACGCACGCACGCACGCACGCATGCATGCACGCACGCATGCACACACGCACACACGCACACACAGTACAAATATGCAGCCACGCTCACACATTCTCACAGAAAACAACTTACATAGACTGAAGGCAGATATCAGATATTGTCAATGAACACAATTTCCTAATATAAAATAAATGCACCACGTCTCTGTGTGTACGTACGTGTGTACGTACGTCTGTATCCACATAACTCGAGAACCATTCGCCCCACTGCAAATTTGATACATGCGTTGCACACCACCACAGGGAGTGCAGTGCCTGGTATCAAGTCCGTCGGATCGCCAGTTGTCCAGAACCAGCACAAGAGCCTCTTCCCGGGATCTGGACAGGGTCCCTGCCCAGGCTCTGGACATCTCCATATATGGAGCTGGCCTGTTCTGACATCACAATGATGACATCTGCATATACTCCATATTTGTGCATGTCTTTTGCTTTTGAAATTAAATTGCAATATTTTTATCTGATTTAAACTTCAATCAAATCAATAGATTTCAAATGAAAATGTTCAAACGCAAACTTTTTTAAAGCCCCGCAATGCAAAGTTCCTTTCAATGTATCCAATGAGTCAAGTATCAAAAAAGTAATCCCAAAAGTAATACAAAAGTAATCAAACCAAAAATTGTAGATCTTCTATTTTCAGAAAACCACATAATCCATAAAGTCAGAAAATAAAAAGGCAATGCATTGCTCAACAAGGGGGGGGGGGGGGGGAGAGTATATCCCTCACCCAACCTTCAAGTCAGCAGGCTACAGCAGGTTCAAAAGCTCTGAAGGGATTCAGAGCAAACTTGACCAAACTTTTCTTCTTCCAGATCTCAAAGTTTTCCGGCCCCACTGATTATGGTTTAGTATTGGCCTTAAAAGAGTCTCTTTGACAAACCACCAAATGGAAGCCCACTAGCCCAGGCAGGGACTACCTTTTACGCAAAGCCTCGGTTTCGATGGGCGCTGATGTTTTGTTTTACAGCGCCGGCTACTACCTACCTCACACCCTAACCTAACCATAACCGCAAGCACGGAGCATTGTTGACCAACCGCTATTTCTAAAATATCAGCGCAACTTTCGTTCAACTTTGACCACTCTATCACATAGAACTATTTTTTGGGCGTAGTGATATGGACACAAAAAACACGGGACTCAGGCAATCAATTAATACAATTGCAACCACTATATTAATGGCAAGTATTTCATACAGTTTAAGTTAAAAAAAAGCAATCCACTAAGCAAAAATGATCCCTTTTATCCGGTCGTTTTAACGGACACCTCACCAACCTTAATCCAGTCGTTTTAACGGACCCCTCACCAACCATATTACTCCTGTTCTCGCCTCACTGCATTGGTTACCAGTCGTTTTTAGAATTGATTTTAAACTTAACTTGTTTGTTTTGAAATCACTAAACGGACTGGCACCTGGGTATATTTCTGACCTCTTGTCCCCGCACATACCTTCCCGTAACCTTAGATCAGCAGGCAAAGTCTTACTTGACCCCCCCAACACAAAGCTGGTGACGCAAGGTGGCAGAGCCTTTGCTGCTAGGGCTCCACTGCTGTGGAATCAACTACCACTGGAACTTAGACAACAGACCACTTCAGTGTCCACTTTTAAAAAACTCTTAAAAACCCACTATTATAGAAAGGCTTTTAATGAGTTTGAATGAACACCCAATTTCTGCTTTCTCTTTTTATCTTGTCTTTTATTATTTTTGTATTTTGTATTTGATTAATTTCCATTGTTGATTTGAATTGCCTGTTTATGTATTGTATGTGAAGCACTTTGTAAACTTGTTTTTAAAAAGTGCTATACAAATAAAGTTATTATTATTATTATTATTATTAACCTTAATCCGGTCGCCTGTAAAACAAGCGCCCTCTCAGTGACCATTGACTACCAGGCTCTGCGTAAAAAGTCATCCCAGTCCAGGCTACCTCACTCCGTACTTTTACAGCCTTTCCTGGTACCTCACTTCCTGGAACTATTGATAACATGCTTTTTCCAGCCTGGGCCATGGCTCAGTGGTCCAGGCACCTTGGCTGGTAATCCAGTCTGGCAGTGTGCCGCGGGTTCGACTCCCGATCCCGACAGCCCTTACTGCATGTCTCCCCCCCCCCCCCCATCTCTCTCCCCATTTCCTGTCAGCCTACTGTCTGTCCCTTCATAAAATATATAAAATAAAGGCGAAAGCCACAAAAAAAACATGCTTTTCCCCCACAGCTCCCCCTATGAGCAAACCTTGTCAACAGAAAATGGATATTCAACTACAAAAAAAAAAGAATAATCTTTACACTACATTTCGGGGTTATTCAACCACATTTTAACCAATATATTCCCCTGTTATTACCCAGTATGTTATGTTTCATTTTCTGTCAATACCAGGACAGGAAATACATTTCTTCACACATTTATGTGGCAGTGTCACAAAATAAATAATATTTCACACCTGTGTGAAGTGAGGGGCGCTCTTATCATCTTAAAATGATTAGGTGATGTAATGATGATGTAAAACAAACAGTGACAAAACAATCATTAATTTCTGTCCATTGTCAATGGCGTTTTTAAAACAAACATTGAACAAAAAAAATCACACCCATGTGAAGTGAGGGGTGCTAATATATTAAAGTTTAACTCATGTTGATTAGGTGATGTAATGGTGATGTAAAACAAACAGCGTTTACAAAACAAACATTGATTTAAAGACAAAAGACAAAAAGACTGTGTGTCTTTTTGTCTTTTGTCTTTAAATCAATAGGAGGGGTAGCGCCCCTCAACAACATAACGTCACTTCTGTATTTAGCAAGTAATCAATTCAGCCCTTAGAAGACGACTCCCCCCACCATTTTAACATATAAAGACCAGGTGGAGTATTCTGATACCGTTGCTGTCAGGCAGAAACCTTGTATCTCCATTCTGTATGTATATATTTTTGTTGTGGAGATCAATGCCCTACTTTGTCAAAGTGTCGCACAAAAGTAGCCAAAAAATCTGATCTACAAGCTCACAGCGAGTCACGATGTGACCTTGAAGATGGGCTCTTAAATAATAATAATAATAATAATTGAAAGTGATAGTGAAATAAAGTGTTATTTCTTATAAATATTTACCAATGAAAAGTATTAACAAGAGCTTGTGACTAAATGATGACTACATTGGATCCATGGCTCTTTTTTTTATCTGAAAATGTTTTGGACATACAAGGTTTCTGCCCGACAGCAACGATATGATATGCCTAATATGTGATATGCTTCACTAAAATCCTTTCAACCACTCTCCTGCTCTAAATATTTAAAATATTCATGTGGGGTGAGGGTGTGTGTGTGTGTGTGTGTGTGTGTGTGTGTGTGTGTGTGTGTGTGTGTGTGTGTGTGTGTGTTGGGGTGAGCGGGGGGGACACCGTTACAGTGGCTTTGCCCGTCAAAGGCTCTAGATATGGCTCACCTCCCAGCACTTATCATGACAGTATGAAAAAAGGCTGAAATATGAAACGGTTTCCTTCTAGATTCCATTTAGCATAATATTTTAAATTCATCGTTTTCTCCCAAATGCAGGTTCTTTGTGCATGATGCAAATGGCCAAGAATTGCTTTGCAGTGAAGTAGTGAAATTGAGAAGTGATCTTCTATCTGCATATATATATCTTACTAAAAGGTAAAACCATGTTGGGCCAGTAACAATTCCATATAGACAAACAGAGGTGAATATTATTGTTATCATTTGGAAAATGTGTTTTATTTGCAGCACATTCAAAACGATTAACCAGTTAAGCCTTTTCCCCCAAAGAATCTGAAATGTATTAGCTAATCTAAAAGCTCACACCGTGATCAATATGTGAGACGGTAGATCAGTTGAAATGCTTTGAAAAAGAATGTTAATGAGGCTTCACTTATTTGTTACTTTCTCGATTTATCTTGTGGCTTCACCTTGGCAGATGACCACATTGTCACTCAACAATGGGCTGCTTTATCCAACAGTGGCAACATATTTGACCAGAAGACCAAACATGGCCGCCATGTCATGTCTTGTTGAAGGAGAATAAAAAGGCGACCTGCTCCGCTTCACTTCCTTATTATGATGTGATTCAGTCCACAGCCCTCCTCACAAAGCCCCGACAGAGACACAATCATTTTTAACACTTTCCTCTCTTTCCTATTATCTGTCTCCCAACAATAGCCCCGGCTCAGCACATCTCCTCCCATGGCTGCGACAGTGAGGCCAGTCTGTGGGGTTTCAGAAGGGCGTGGGGCATATCATTGGAGCCCAGACCATGCAAACAGCGAGAGGGCCCATTCAGCATGGGCTCTGATGGACGTGGTGCCACTTGAAGAGGACATGCCTGGCTTGCCAGTCCCTGACAACCGTCTGTGTTTGCCAGGTGGAGCATTGAGGGGCAGTGCCTTCCTCTTTGTCATGGTCTGTTCTGTTACCGTTTTCCACGCTGCAAGGCCCTCGCTATACACCCGCCATCGCTAGCTCGCTCGCTAGTGCCACGCCTGAGCAGGTAGTCTCAGGGAGGCAGCCGTGCAGAAAGGGACGTCCTCTTTCTCCCTTTCTATGCCGTTTCTCACATTTAATTATCTGATTTCCTCTCCTCCCACGGCTGAGAGGAGAAAGGGATTGCTCCTCACGCCTTGTTGCTGTGGAGAGCTGTTGATTGTTCCTTTAAAGCCCACAGTAGGCTGAATGAAAGGACACCGTCTTGTTTCACATCACATATTAGACCACTCCACACAGCACGCAGTGTTTGTGGGCGCTGGACCTGTGTTTGGAGTCAATGAGGAGAGCATTTTGGGCAGTGTCACCCCCTGCATTTCCAGGAGAAGAGGAAATCTTCATTTGAGATCGGTTGCTCTGGAAACGAGGACTTCCTTCCTTCCTTCTGTCCACTGCTTGTACAGTATTGATTGTTCACTGGATTCTGTTCCCAGATATATTGCAAAAATAATGCTGTGGTGTCAGTAGCAAGAGGTCCCACAACAAAAGAAGCAGTTTGAGAAATGTATGAAGCTGATCAAACACCATTTTCAGCATTTGCCTATATTTACTTAGCGCCATATTTCTCTTATGTAATGCTCGGGTTTGAGAAGCTCCATGTGAATAAGGTCAACTGATAAATTTGATATGATTTATATAATACATGTAATATTACTAGATTTGGATCAAGTAGTATGTTTATTATGTATATTACTAGCTTGGAGTACGTTTTTGTCAATATTACTAGCTTTGGATGAATGACTCTGTGGTTCCCTCAACCCAGTATGATGCAAAATGGCCGCTGTGTGAATATGGTCAGTGAGTGGCGGTTCACACATTATAACCAGGCTGAACAAAGCTCAAAATATATGTCAGTTCTCGAATATCTCAAGGCATCAAACCCCCACAATAGCTGGCTGCCCAGTCTTTATTGAATACAGTGGCCTATTCTCAGCTAATCCTTATTTGCTGTGGAGATTCTGGTCATGCAAACCTCCAAACCTGCGCTGTGAGAACCATCGTCCTAAAACTGCAGCGAACCAGAAGAATGGAGCAGGAGGAAAATTAACCCCCTACTTATGTGCCGATTGCATTTGAAAATCACCTAATTAGGCGATTATGTCATTAGGAGAGGGGAGATATGTGCATTTCAAAAGCCCCCAGTGAGTCTGTCTGTGAAATAAAAGAAGCGAAAGGACCTTAAAGGTAATTAATCCATTTAACTCCCGAGCTCAAACTCTGCATGCCACTGCAGACAACACAGCAGTCCCACAGAACAGACAGAGCAGGGAAAGAATGCTGGTGGATTGCTTTACAGCACCAGGCCTTTGAAATATATACATTAATGACAAACGTCCCATTCTTCTGAAGCATAAGGCACATGGAGAAGTCAGTTTCCCATCTCTCTCTCTCTCTCTCTCTCTCTCTCTCTCTCTCCGCTTTCTCTCTTTCTTTCTTTATGAGTGTCAGTTATACGTGGCACCAGCTATTGGCCTATGGAGTCTATGGGGAATAAGGAGGAATATGTGACTTGACAATGGTCATGTTGATTTCAGTACGCATCCAATCCACGTTCCCAAGACATTCTATTGTGCCTTATCCCGTACTTTTATTATTTCATCCTCACTGTGTTCCAGGGTCATAAATAAAGCTTGAGGGCTCATTGTCATTGACCATTTCACAATAGCAGTATTGATCTACAGTAGGGATTGTATCTTTTAATATAGTGGAGCAAACAAGACCCACATTAATACTCGATGAATTTCAGGAATACATGTCCAAATACACTCTGGTTTAGAGATAAAAACATCATGTCATTTTGTCCAGTTTTCCATTATGCCACTCATTTGACAACAATTATGTAAACAGTGTGGTATACTGTCATACACCTCCCAAAGACATGCTCCTGTGATGTAAAAACACAAATTATTTTCACTACTGTCGACCGGCTATACTGTACATTTTCAACATATACTGTAGTTGATGCATATGTACTGTTCTAGACAAGACAAAGTGATATTGTTGAGCCTCTAAGGCCAATAAAACTGCATACTACAGCACTGTACACGTGTACATTCTAGCAGCATACAGACATGCTGGGCAGCTTTGTGGATGTGTGGCGAAGCACTGCCACGTAGGATGGCCACTAAATGACGGCACAGCAGCAGCAGCATGGACAAACGGGATGTATTTCCCAGACATGGAATGGACATGGAATTCCAATAACACGCCTAGATAGTCAATATTTAATTCTCTAAATGCAACTGGTAGTTGGTGGTCAGAATCGTTATTAAAGGAGAGCTGATTTATGGCCTTCAGACCACAGGGCTGTGCCCTGTAAGGAAAACAGCCATAAAGAAAAATCCATATTAAACTACACACAGTTCTACATGGCCACCAGTGGTCGAATTTATAATATAGGCTGTATTAAAATGGAGGTTGATAAATTTTAATGGTCCGTGTTATTAATAAGGCCTTATATAAGGAAGGAGCGTGCCATGCAGAGAAAATGGTGTCAGTACGTATTACATGAAAGAACAATGATCATGAAAACTCTGGTGCATCAGTGTGTGACTGACTGGTATTGGGGAAAACACTCAGGTTTGAATCAGTAAATTTACATACATGTAAGCACGTTTTAATCCTCTCTCTTGCATGTGTTAAAATGGTGTTTGCTTTTGTCAGAGAGGAGAAGCAAGCACTCAGTTGAGTAATTCACAGTAAGAGAATATCGGGTGCACGGTTCTGGTAGTGGTAGAAATAGTCTATAGAAAGGAATACCAGCACTCATAAATGGATAAACGTGAGTGCTGGTATTCCTTTCTATAGACTGCTTCTGGCACAAAATAATAACCATGGACTTTCCACTCCTCTTCACTCAGGTAACATTTCAAAGTGAATAGTACCGTTCATACATACTGTATACAGTACAGTATATGAGCCATGGCATTGCCAGCGTACACACTGAACCTCAGTCTCCATCCCCAGGCAATAACTCACGGTGCCTGTCCTTGTCATGCCACCTAGCCAGAAGATAAATATGTCATTCTTTATGGCTCCCATCAGAGGCCCGAACAGATTCATTTGAGAATAAAAACAGGATTCCCCGGCCCAGTAAATCCATCAAGGTGATGAACAGTCATTAGAAGTGAGTCCACAACTCTTGACATTTGACTTTACGTGTTGACTAATTCTGTTGGAGAGGGGCCCTGCTGTAAGATCTATACATGATATGGAAGAGAGGATGGCCTGGACATATGGTCGCCTGCTGTGATGGCAGACAGAGTAGCTACATCGTGCTACTGTCAGATGAAACGCTCATTTATTCAAAGCGGTTGAGGAATTAACAAAAACAGCAGCAGGTTAACAATGTCAGGGCTTTGTTTTTCAGTTTTGCCGTCTATAAGAGGTTCGGTCTGTGTGTCTGTGTCTGTGTGTATGGAGCAAATCTTTATACTTTATACTTTTTAAAATATATTACATTTTTATATCATGATGAAAGTCAATGGGGCCCAGATGGGGCTGAAACTTCATAGATGCTTCATATAGACGCTATAAACGACACAGCCTGGTTAGATGAAGTCAACATTGGAGCCACACTGATCCCAATTGGATCCCAAGTTCTACATGATTCGACTTTTAATGAATTGGATTGGATTTTGAATGGAATTTGGGTTTTTGAATGGATTTTGGTAGTCAATCTCATAGCTAACTGAAATGGTAGTGAAAACCGAGGTCCCTTTAAAAAAGTTTGAAACCTACTGATATATTTATCAGTGTTTAGCAACTCCACTGAACTGGCCTTAAGTTGTCTGCAGGCGTTTTCCGTGCCAAGCTCCAACAGATTGGCAGAGCAGTGTGCTGCAGTCCATTTGGCACAGAATGTAGTGTACTCTTGTCCAGAGAGAGACAGTTCACTGACCTCCACCACAGCTTCACTGCAAAAAAGAAAGAAAAGAAAGATAAGGCCATCTTAACAAGTCATTTAAGTTCATGGTATAGTATACCCCCCAAAAAATAATAAAGAAAATAAATGATGAAATAAATCGATTAGCGAATGGATTAGACATGCAAAGTAAACACTTGTTTAGTAGTAATTTAACATTAGCTCAAAGTTTTGCTTTTAAGCCAAACCTTATAATTAGAGAAGACTCGGTTCACTTGGATAGAGGAGGACATCATTTTAAGACTGAACAAACTGAACAAAGATTGAGTTCATTTTTATTTTTATCATTATCTCCACTCCTACCACCTTGTCAGCAGGAGAAGTATACCATCTCTCTGGATGGCAGAAAGAGGGTACCGCTCTGAGCAAACGTCAGAAGAAATGTACTAACTTGAACAACAGAAGACATGCTGGTCTTCTTCAGCACATAATACTGAAGACTGACTGACTCACTGACTGACCGATTTATTTATTAGAAAAGTAAGGCTGATAGGGTTTGTAGTAACTAACTGGATGGATGGATGGATGGATGGATGGATGGATGGATGGAGGATGGATGGATGGATGGAGGATGGATGGATGGATGGATGGATGGATGGAGGATGGATGGATGGATGGATGGATGGATGGATGGATGGATGGATGGATGGAGGATGGATGGATGGATGGATGGAGGATGGATGGAGGATGGATGGATAGATGGAGGATGGATGGATGGAGGATGGATGGATGGATGGATGGAGGATGGATGGATGGATGGATGGATGGAGGATGGATGGATGGATGGATGGATGGATGGATGGATGGATGGATGGATGGATGGATGGATGGATATGATGTTGCGTTATCCCTACAATTGCTATCTTGCCCACACACATAAAACATTCAGCTCAACAAATCTCTGTGATTAAAATGTTCCTATAATCAGCAGAAGTGAGTGCCAATTCCTTGTGTTAATTGTGTTTATATAAGATGTTGGTCTATTCAAAGACAATGATGTGTGCTGTGCAATACCATTCACTCCAAACGGGTGCATGTGTTTGTTCCAACGTACTAACGCTTTAGTCCGACACCATACCCCAAACCCTAACCTAAGCCTAACCTTGAGGGAGGGCGAGGTGAATTTACCGGCCGACCCGGTCGGCCCATGGGTCGGCCGGTGGCTCATGGGTCGGCCGGTCGGTCCATGGGTCAGCCGCATGGGTCGGCCCATGGGTCGGCCACATGGGTCGGCCGCATGGGTTGGTCGGTCAGCCGCAAGGGTCGGCCTATGGGTCGGCCGCATGGGTCGGTCGGTCAGCCGCATGGGTCGGCCCATGGGTCGGCCGCATGGGTCAGTCGGTCAGCCGCATGGGTCGACCGCATGGGTCGGTCGGTCGGCCGCATGGGTCGGCCGGTGGCTCATGGGTCGGCCGCATGGGCCGACCGGTCGACCCATGAGCCACCGGCCGACCCATGAGCCAACGGTCGACCCATGGGCCCGACCGGCCGACCCATGCGGCCGACCCATGAGCCACCGGCGGACCCATGCGGCCGACCCATGGGCCGAGCGGCCGACCCATGGGTAAATTCACCTCGCTCCTTCTGTAACCTCACAGAGAAGCCACAGGTGAGTTTTAACCAGCAACACATGTGTCGGACTCACGCATGTGTCGGACTGTTGCATGTCGGACCAACGTCTGTGCCCTACTCCAAACCACATACTTTTTAAAATTAAGCATTGCGCAGGAAATAAAGAACAGATTACAATAATATGACCTACATTCCCTATATCTCTATATAACATGTGGGTGATACTTATGTTCAATCAAAGGCTAGAGCTTATGGTGCAAACCTCGGGTAATGTCCGACATTACATAAGTGCCTCAGTGAGGCTGGAGAGTTTTAACACTGGTCACGGCACTTCTGAATTAAGTGATTTTGAATGTGATTGTCATTACAATTTTATTGTAATGCACAAAAGTGACTGCTAAACACAAGTTTCCTGAGTTTTGGTCTAAAGGCTTTCTCTGCCTAACACGATGGCTATGCTATGGCTATGTGTCCCGTTCCAACTTCCACCCATCTGTCTGTGTCCCTTTTATGCCCATATATGGAGATTTCTATCTGTCTCTCTGTGTCCCTTTATTCCTATATATGGAGTTCTGTGTCAGGCATGCCCAAATATGAAGTGTGTTGCCTAAATTGCCTAATGTGACGTTGTGGAATCTACAGGTGAGGGGACATAGGCTCATTAGGTCCACTGGCAGAGCCTGACCAGAGACCCCATAGGGCTCCCACGGTAGAAACAGCCTAAATCACAATCCTCGGTACACGCGCCTGCGGCCATTAGTGATTTTAGTGCTCAGAATGGGATAAGGTACGATGTTGGGATCTTAATAAAACATCAATTCGAGGTCGTGCTAACCATATTAATAGTCCGATCACTAGAACACAGGATTATCACTTCCGGATCATTCGGCCGGATAACGCTTCTTCTTCTCTGCTTATGTCGTGCATTCTGTCCTCACGTTACCACCTATGGTAACGGGAGGGATTGTGTTAATGTGGCTACAGTATAGAAAATCATCCAACTGGCCAATGAAATAAACAAGATCATTTGTGATTTCAGAATGGACCCGATGTTGCCTTTTTATTTTTCTGTTCAACAAGTGAGAGGACCACACAATCAACCTCACTGCTTGATGACCCTTTTGTTTTGTTCTGAGAAGGTTTCCGCAAAAACAATTGAATATTGGCATCAGAGTCAGTGTGCAAGTGGGTGTGCGTAACAATTTATGTTTTATTATAGTCAGATTTGAAACCAAGTCTCCTGAGTAAGAGCTGAAATGTTTATCATGAGCTAAGTGACTTCCTGCTTGCTCAGGGGAGCTTTTATTTTATTTTATTTTATTTTAACCTTATCTCTCTTACCTGTACCTATCCTGTGTTTCATGGTTACTGTTGTTGCTGCTATGACACCAGAACCTCCCCCGCGGGCGGCGATCAATACATGTGATCTTATCTTTAATGACATTTTGGTTTAAGCCAAAAACACAGTGCTGCCGCAGTACAGCAGCACATTATATGACACGGTGTGTTTTTGGCTTGAGGCTTTATTGGCTTTCCTAATGTTTGTCCTGTCTCCACAGGAGTAGTTGTAGTGCAGTAATGGTGTCACATCATTTCAACGATTGCTCTTTTAGCGCCATGATTATATGATGAGGTTAACGTCATCTTTATTCGTATTCTGTTCAAGGCTTGTTTTTGTTTTTCTATCTCGGGTGGTCTCGGGTGGCACAGTGGTAAAGTTCCTGCCCACCAACACGGAGGTTGTAGGGTTCGAATCCACCGTGGTACATCAGGCTTTGTTGGGTGTCTATGCGAACATAATTGGCCCGTGTTTGGGGGAGTGATATAGGTCATTGCAGGTACTAGTACGGGCTGGGGGCGGCACCTGTCAGCGGGGAGGGTTGGGCGGGAGGAGTGGGACGAAGGCTCTACATCCTCCTGGTGGGGACTCTTCACGGGCAGGAATTAATAGGCATAACGACTAAATTGGGGAGAAAAAGGGAAACAAAAGAAAGACCTGTTAGTATATGTTGGCGGGTATGGCTTTACCAATGGTAACACTCAATGTTAAGAGCTACTAGCAGACTAATGGCTAAGTTATGCTTCATCATACGTTGCTAAAGGACACAGCCGTGAGACAAAATGCATCATTTAGGTACGTTTTGAGTTTGAATCCAGTTTTCATTTCATTTAAAAATATATTTACTGTATTTCAATTTCTATTTATCTAGATGCACGAGAAAAGGAATGAAAAAATATCTTTAAAACAAATGATAACTAGATACGCAGCTAGACGGTAGACAGCTGGCAACAGCCTGGCAGACCAGAGGGCCAGTTGAATACATAACTTGATGGATGGCTGGTTTGTCAATGTCGCTGAACCCAGTGAGAAAGCAGAGAGCATCTCCCTCTCTGTGCTTCTCTCCACAGCAGAGAGCATCTCCCTCTCTGTGCTTCTCTCCACAGCAGAGAGCATCTCCCTCTCTGTGCTTCTCTCCACAGCTCTCTCTCTCTCACCTCAACCACTCTTCTTACTCTCTCACTCTCTTTATCTCTAAATCGTTCTCCATTTCTTTTCTAACTTTGTCTTTAACTCCCCATTCACCCTCTGTCAATTCCTCTCTTCTTTCAATCTCCACTCTCACTCTCCTTCTCTAATCTCTCTCTCTCTCTCTCTCTCTCTCTCTCTCGCTCTCTCTCTCTCAGCAACTCATTCTCTGCCTCCCTAAATACCCTCTCTAACACTTTACCAGGCAACCCTAGTGACTGCTGGGCTGTAAAATGACCATATGAAGCAAGAGTGACGAGAGAGAGAGAGAGAGAGAGAGAGAGAGAGAGAGAGAGAGAGAGAGAGAGGCGTTACATTTTTGACAGCAGGGTCTCCCATTATCTCTGTAATCTGGTGATAATTAGAATTAGTGCTCAGGCACCCCCAGGGTGAGACTTTCAATGCCTCACAAATGTCTCCAAAGCACCTCAAGGTACACCCCAGCAACACGCACACACGCGTGCACCCACGCACGCACCCACACACACACACACACACACAAACCTTGACCTAAGCTCACTCTCCACACGTCAGAGTCCCTTATTCTACCACCCAGAGTCTCCTCTGTCTTATTAACACAATATCCAAAACACCCAAATCACACATTTTGCCCTTCATCTATTGAAAGAATACACACACGCACACACACACACACACACACACACACACACACACACACACACACACGCACACACGCACGCACGCATGCACGCACGCACGCGCGCGCACGCACGCACGCACGCACGCACGCACACAGATCATTCTATCATTCTCCACCCATGACCACAACCTCCCTGACCTCGTCTTCTTGCTGGCCCCTGGGCGGTGCACAGCTGAAGGTAGCACCAGGCCGCTGCATGGTGTCGGTGGTGGTGGGGAGCTGCGCTCAGCCTGCCCTGCCCATTAATCTGGAGCTAATTAGAATGCTCAATAGACTCCTAAAAGAGATGTTAGCTGCCTAATTATACTATCACCCAGCTCGCACGCTATTAAAGGGCATTGATAAGCAGTTGGAGAGTGCGGAAACTTGAGGCTGTGAGAGGGTCTGCACAGAGCGGGGTTAAGAGAGGGCAGGGTTGTTGGAAGAGTTTGCTACTTGCGGTTTTCAGTGGAAGCCCGGTTAGCGCCACACTCCTGCCCCGTGGCTGCTGTTAAGTAACATAGAGGTTTCACCACGGTGCCTTTGTGGATCTGGAGTCAACCGCTTTTAGCTCTAGAGAAGGGGCGTCTTTATTACAATGTTTATTACGAAACTAAGCATAATTCTCTTTATCACTGCCTTTGCTACATCTTAACTACTTAAACCCTATTCCTTTACTTAATTCAACTGAGCCCCCTAGCTGCCTATACTAGGCCCCTCTCCTTTTGTCCCTGTACACCAAATCTCTCCACCAAAAATAACCGATCTACAAGCTCACATGCCATGCTTTGTGGGTATGCTATTTTTGCAAGATTTGATGAAGATGAAAATACACAAAGGTTTTCAACGCCACCTGCATTTACGCATGCAAGACACATTATTATTATCTCATTTAATATATCCCGATATGTCCTTCTTTGGGGAATAGTGGGAGGGGTAATATTTATTTGATGTAAATTACTCTGGATTAATGCAATCCAAAAGAAAGAGCATGTCTATGTTCAGTAAATGAGAGAAGGGAAAGCAAAAACAAGGATGTGACATGATAGCAGCAAAGTGTTGCTGATGGGATTGTAGGTGTGGCGGGTGGGTAGAGGCCTGGCTGAGGCCTTTAACCAGTAGTATTGTAGGTGTGGCGGGTGGGTAGAGGCCTGGCTGAGGCCTTTAACCAGCGTCGTACGCCATGAAATGTTGTTTTGGTGTCAGTCACAGCCTCAGTGACCCCTGCTGCCTGAACACAATACCTCCAGTACCCCCAAGCCCAGTGTGGCGCTCATTCACACAGCCTCACCACACATTCCTACCATTCACTTCCCCTGGAGACTCTCTCTCTCTCTCTCTCTCTCTCTCTCTCTCTCTCTCTCTCTCTGTGCCCCTCTTCTTCTGTTTTCATCAGACCCGCAAAACACTTCAGAGTAGGGCAACACCACAGCAACCATCCAGTCAGTATAATCAGAAAAGGAGCATAAAGTCAACTTATAAAACTGAAGAAAACGGCAGAAAAGAACAGAAACCGCAATTAAGTCTGGTCAATTTAATATGACACAGAAAATCTTGTGCATAAAAAAAAAATCTGTTTTGTGGGTCATAAAACTTACCAAAACTTGGAAGGATGATGTAAACTAAACTTTATTTTAAAGCCGTTGGGATGACTGGAACGATGGAGCTTTCTAGTACGTAACAAAATAAACAGCACCTGTTTTGGGTCAGCCCAAGTGAAGCAGGTGACAAGACATATTTGGATACAGCTGTACATGAATATAAAAGCGAGGCAGCCTGTAGTCTGTCACAGGAAAAGCCCTCATTTACACAGGTATGGCTTGTCTTATTAGATGTTTTGTAAACTAAACCATGACAGATATCAATATAAATGCCCTATCAAGATGATGCCATCACCCCATAATTATGGTGGATAAATTGTAAAACTCAAGGCTGAATATCCAGCAAAAAAAATCCATAACTTCCAAAAAAGGATCCATCGTAAAAGGACAAAATAAATTTCACGGCACAATTCAAAATCTAATCAATACAAACCACATTTGTAAAGAAGGCCATTACAGCTATTTTCGAAGTCCAACGAACAATCAATTTACATGTTTGAAAAATCAAGTGCTGACCTTAACTAAAAAATGTCTTGGGAAGAGCAGGTTACCATTGATTTGGTCTTTGATGAGTACAATGCCTTATGTTTCCTCATGTCTGTTGTGTGTAATGTGTAGTCAAATTGACTGAAAAGCCATTTACGATAGTGCTTTCTTTATTATGTCCATCCTGTATTATACTCAGTGATAGATAGATAGACAGATAGATAAATAAATAAATACAATAATTTCAATGTAAAAAATAGAATTATTAATAAAATGATAACGAAGTAAAAGTTGAGGATTACAATTGTCTTTGTCAAGGCAGGGTTTTATAATAATATGTATGTACATTGCTGTAGAAATATTCCACATACCAATTACAATTCATTACAAATGAATAACTAGTTTTTTATCAAGGTAATTGCATTGAGAGCACATCGTCTTTAGAGTGTATCATTTCAGAGAACATCTGCAGTATTTATACCATATTTAGTTGTTACAAAAGAACGACAGTAAATAAATAAAAAGTTAATCCGACCTATACACAGTCAAATCTGTTAATTTGTCCCTTCCGTGTCCATGCAGTGTTAAATTCAGAGTGTTAAATGAACACCCTGGATGTTACTCTTTTATAAGGTGGAATATCACACGGAAGCCCTTTCTGGTCAGAGGCTACTCGCCAGAGTAACAAAACGTAAAGTTGCATTTCATTAAAAGGGCTGTGTTCAACAAGAGAGATGAAGTGAAAACAAAAGCCTTGCCCCTTGCTGATCCCTAGATAGACTGCTCGTCCGAGAAGAAATGTGCTGGTTACTTTTTCACTCTCTCTCTCTCTCTCTTTTATGGTGCATCTCTCACTCTCTCTTGCTCGCTCTTGTTGAGAAATCAATAGAGTCACCTTGGTTGGCTATTTGTAGCCCCATGGCTGGTGAGGTTATACGTGTGTGTGTGTGTGTGTGTGTGTGTGTGTGTGTGTGTGTGTGTGTGTGTGTGTGTGTGTGTGTGTGTGTGTGTGTGTGTGTGTGTGTGTGTACAGGAGACAGACCAGCGGGTGTAGAAAGCCACAGGGATCAGCATTAGCTACAGAGCCCTTTTTTTTTGCTGCTCTTTAAACTTGATCAAAGCCAACAGTAGTTGAAGCCTATTAAGGACGTCTCTCTAAAATGTGCTGCATAAGACCACTGCACGTTATGAGAGGGGCCCCACATTCAAAAGCCATGGACATTGAAATTGAAATGTACAGTTTATTGAGAACATTAGGGCCTAAAATGTAGGGAACGAGGCAGGAAATGCAGTGAAAGGTTCTAAAACGAGGGGGAGAAACCCTTTAAAGGGTTGGATCCGCGCTAGCTAACTGGTTTATCTAAATCACCACAGCTATTCGCTCTAGTTGTCTGAACTTATACAATTTCAACTTGATGAAAAATATGTTTTTGCTGTATGTTAAAATTCTTTGCACAATTATATATGGTCTGCCAGATGAAGACCACTTTTTATTAAATGGAAATTTATTCTCCTGCTCTGTAATTCACATTGCATGAATTTGGTCATTTTTTGTTCACAACTGTGTGAATTTATCAAGTATCGAGTTCATTGACGCTGTACATAATATTATTATGCAGCAATAGTGTACTCATATCGTAAAACATGGAATGTATCAAACTGTCTCAGTTTCCTTCATAAGATAGTGTTGATCATGATCATGTCATCAAATATATCTTGCATGTTTAATCCATGCTTAAAAGGCATCTTGAACTTCCACGCTGCTTCATTAAGGGTCAGACGACCTATAATAGTTGAATGAAAAGGGCTTGACTCTTGAGAGTGAAACACTGACTGTATAATTGCAGATTGTGAACGGGTGAATGGATGGTAACTAGAGGGCCGAGGAGAGCAGAGGAGAGCCATCTTGCCACTGACTGGGCCAGTGCGCCTGGTGCCTGGTTTCTTCATGCATTGCTCAGTCCTCCAGAGAGCAGGCTTTGAATAAACATATATAATCAGATAATTAGGCATTCACCACAGTTCACACACACACACACGCACACGCACACACACACACGCACACGCACACGCACAAGCACAAGCACACACACACACATGCACATGCACACACGCACGCGTGTGCATGCACACATGCATTGCCTACATGTGCACACACATGCTCACACTTATCCTGCATCCCTCGGGCAAGAGAGGCCAATGAAAGCAGATCAGCAGGGCTTTAAAGACAGTATAGTGAAACACAGAGGGCCTGTGTTTGTTTTTGGTGATATTATCACGCTGTAAAATCCTTAGTGTTAATGAACTGAATTAATGTACTAAATGTAACCAAACATCTGTAGTGTACACAATCGGAGTTACAGTAGGCTACAACTGGATAAATGAACGAAATAATGACATTATAGAAGAATGTCTAAAATGTTTCAATATCTAAAACAGTAACAGTTTGATTTTAAAAACTATTAATTAACAGTCAGTGTCAAATATAAGAAGAACATTTTCACATGGAATAAATCAATAACACAAAATCAAAGCCTAAATGTGTCTAAGCAGAGAGTAATGTGTAGCCTTGATTGCTGGCTGGCTGGCTGTTCGTCTTTTCTTTTCCTGTTTTTTTCCCTCCCAAAATAAATGACACATTTATATTTGATAGCATAATCATAAATATAAACCGACAACATGTGTTTATTCTCTCTTGCTAGAAATTGAGTGTCAATTCTTTAAATTCGACCAAAGTGAAACAACAACAGAGGCCAGTGCTGAATCAACAGCAGGTAAAGCAACAGTATCCATCAACGCCCCACCTCATTCTGCCCCGTCAAATTAAT
>NC_136811.1:25811475-25828975 GCF_951216825.1 Electrona antarctica | reverse complement strand
ACAATAAAGACAATTTAACAGTAATGGTCTGTGTAATTTTCTGAATCAGACAGTGTGGTTTGTCATTTCTTATTTGATTGACTCCCTGTAAACAACATTACGACCGTTGTTGATGTTGCTTTGTTGCCTTTGGCTATCCACAAATGCGGCAACCAAATCAGGGCTTATTTCATAAATTCCTTTGCCAGTCTCCTGCTTTGGAGGGGAGGGGGAAAAAATAATATTTTTCAGATGGGTCTGTACTACTGAACAGAGGAGGTCACACAACATTACTGTTATTGTATAGTCTAAATAACATTTTGACATCATATGTTCGCATTTTATAACCAAGAAATGAAAGTGAACAAATTACTTCCCCGGAGAGCATCGGTCCTCATACTACTCTTATACTCTTTAGAAAACAACTTCTTAAGCTTATATATCAACAACTGCCCCTGATATGTAATAAACAGTACTATGGTGTGTTTACATGGACAGTTCCTTTGAAATGGCAGACCTTATTTGAATTTGTTTGTCCCTTGCCTTTAAAACACCCAGCAAATGACATGGGAGTTAATTTTCTAGCATCAGTCAGTTGCACATGAAAGACCGCTTCAGTAATTAGTATAGAGTGATTGTCAGTATCATAGCTTCTCTTCTTTTTATATCAAATGAAAACACACTGAAATATATTCTGTATGTAGAGAGGATGCTATCCCCCTTGGAAATGGTTTTGTAGATGGTCTGTACACTACAGTATATGAATGCATTCCTGAAGCACATTAGGGTTTTGCTAAATTAATGAGTACATGGTCTGCATTTATTTTCTAGTGCAAGCAGTGCTGCGTACAGTAATGATAAACTCACATGTTGTCCTTCAAAGTCAGTTTTATATGATAAAAGGCAAGATACTTTGGTCAGAATGCCTTAATGACAAATATATATGAAATGCACAGTGGCTGATCCAGTAAAAATCATGAAACTTTCTAGAAGTTAAATTTGATTCAAAATCTTAGAAGACATCCAGATGACGATTATATGTATTGAAATGCTTTTCGAAGCAATTTCACTACTCTGTAAAGAATCTCTCTAATTTTCACAGACTTCCAAACACATAATACTGCAAGGCAAATACACAGAGGTAAACACATTCATCCAACACACACACACAATCATAGACTCAAAAATCATTGCTAATTATTTCAAGTAACACACTGATCAATCGCTCATAACGTAACATCATTCACCATGTAGCTTCTCAGCTTCAATCCGATTCTGGTAATGTTTTTAAAGCTCTCATGCCTTGAGGTTTTCTATTGGCTTTATGGATTACACACACTGAAAAAGAATGGGAGTCCAATTCCCTTCTGAGGGAGTTTATCATAGCCCTTCTGATTAGATTGACAAAATATTCAATAAAACGCTTGTTAAAAGTAATCTAATAAGAACCCTTGCACTAGCAGTACCAAACCTTATTTGACACGTGTGGTATATTTGTTGAGTCTGCATATTTCATAGAGTATAGTCTGTTTATTTTCATTGTATTGCTTTGAATCAGATAAAATATATATATATATTTGAAAAGGCAAGAAGACATGGAGCGTTTCAAGACAATGGAGCCCTTTTTGCAAAGGTCCATTTTTACACTCTCTGAGTTGAATGAACACCCTGGATTTCATTGTGTAAGGCAGAGGTATTAGCACCCCTGGAAAATGAGCACTCGTGAGCATTTATAGGCCCTGAAGCTTCCCCCTGCTTGGATTTCTTGGAGGTGAAAGGTTCCCAATCCCACTTTAGATGGGTTGATCTTCTCAGGCCCATTATGCCCTCTCACTGTGACAGACTGGAAGCTGAGAAGAAGGTAGGGCGGAACAAAGATGAAGGAGGTCTTAAAGAGGGAAAACTGCACTCGACTTCAGTATTTGTATATCTTACCCTGTCTTACCCTTACGCCTCAGTGCGTACTCCCCACCTAATGCCTCGTTTCCCACTGTCCTTCAAACTATGGGGCCTTATGCGTACTCCCCACCTAATGCCTCGTTTCCCACTGTCCTTCAAACTATGGGGCCTTACGCCTGAGTTATACTTGGCTGTGTGCCATGTCACGCTTTAGTTTCTGCAGATCTACAAGTTTGTACATTTTCAGTTCGCAACACCGGCACGCAACTAAGTATACAGTACATCAAGCCTTACAGTATGCTAAAATATGGTAAAACACCAGCAATCATTCTGGACTGGCAGTCTTTATTTTCTTTTTCTTTTTTGCCAGAAAGTCATTTAATACTGCCCGTATACTGCTGTTGGATAAGAAAAAATAATGAATACCAAAAAAAATCAAAAGGTGGAAACATTTCTCTGTGATCGGAATCAGCACTTTGAGAGATTTCATGTAGGCTAATACTCGATTCCTTTGACAGGGAATATTAGAGGAGAGATTCCCATGCAAAGCATCTCCCCTTGCCTTAGATTCAGTGTAGAGTCGATGTCAGTCCATGTCATCATGATGATGAAATGTAGCAGTGTGGTGAGGAGAAAGATGGCACACATCCGTTAGTTTCACACATCTAAGCAAAGAGTGCACCGAACACTACAATTACAGTAGATGATCACTAGGTACTGTATGTTCTCCAGACTAAAATGTTAAATGAGCAGAAGCATAATTGAAGTTGAATTGCTATTTATATTGCAGTTAAGGATGAGCTCAGAGAAACCGTGTGCTTTTGGGGCAACTTCACAGCGGAGGCTTTGAAAAGTAAAGAATGGAGTGGGTGATTATGTCACGACCAGCCGAAACTGGAATTGAAGTGAATTTTTAGCAAAATCTTCTTTCTTTTTTTCTCCATTGGGTAGAATATGTCAGTGCCTCTGTGTAAAGCTCAATGAGTAAAGTAGAGTGGAGCACCAGGACTGTCATTCACAGTGCTGTGAGATACGTTGGATAAAAGCATCCACGAAATGCTGTTATGTTGAACCCTCATTCCTTACTGTATGGTGACAGCACTGTCATGCCCACTCCTTTCTCCCTCCAGGAGGAGAAGGAAGTGCACAGAGTGGATGCTATCCTCATGACAGCGCCATGACTGAGCTGAGGGCACCGGCGAAGTCCGCGTCTACTACTGTAGGAGAGCTGAGATTGACGGCCGCACGCCCTGGACACAACTCACTCCTCGAAGCAGTTCATCACAACACAAATGACATATAATTGACTGGATGATGGACGACGGGATTAGATTTATGGGTTTAAACAAGGTCAAACATCGCGGCCCCACCTGCTTAACCAGAACACCGTTCCCAAACAGAGGAATCAGAATTATGTTTATGTATGGGTAATTCCCATATTGCAGCCTTGGGAAGGTTGTTAAGGACCAGTGTGCTATCCAGTAGGTGTTGGGTTTAACAGCTGAGCCTACAGGGTCAAACGACAAGGTCAGAGGAACAACGAGAGATATCTGTTTACTAGCTGCTGCGGTTGGAGCAAAGGAAGCCATGTTCACAAACTTGTAAAAACCTAATATATCTAATTAAACCATTTTTATTGCAATATTATAGATAATGCTAATACTATAACCGTAAAATGAAGTGTAGTAGAACATATGCCATTACCCTGGGAGCAAACCAACTGAAATGTATTGCAAACTCTCTCTGTGTGTGTGTGTGTGTGTGTGTGTGTGTGTGTGTGTGTGTGTGTGTGTGTGTGTGTGTGTGTGTGTGTGTGTGTGTGTGTGTGCGTGCGTGCGTGCGTGCGTGCGTGCGTGCGTGCGTGCGTGCGTGCGTGCGTGCGTGCGTGCGTGCGTGCATGTCGTTTATTTAGTTTAATTTCATTCCAGGAACGTAGCTCATGGTCATACTGCTTCTATTACCTCACTCAACCATGGATTATGTTCAGTAATGTAGGCGTCCACACGCCTTGAAACCGAACATTTGTGTGTCAGAGAAACCATAACACAAGATTGATTGAACTGTAAGGTAACATGAAGTTTCAGTAATTACTCTTCATGGTTCCTGAGATTCTTTTTCGGAATGTTTTTAATCAACAGTCAAAACAATATCCCCATTTAAATATTTTTGCGGGGGTTTTCACGTTCAAATGCAACTGCCATTGATTCCATCAATCATTTGGTCATGAACTCTACTCTAGGAGTCACACAGTGAACACCGCCTCTTACATGAGCCACTTATTTCAAGAAAAATTGAGCTACGAGGGTTGTTTACGTTGCAGTTACCTCACAAGGAATAAATTACCCATTTTAGAGGTTCCAAGTTCACTACTCCTGTGACGAAACAGGAGAAGTTTACTATTTATAGAAGTTAAGTGGTTAACTTTTATATGCACCTTGGTAGATTTTTTCACAGTTCGTCTCCTTCATCCTCCATGGCTCGAGGACAAGGGAGCTGTTAAGAGTTGAGAGCCAATAAAAATCTTATTGCTGCTATCTTTAACATGCTGTGAACGACCCAAGTCTTAAACAAACTACAGACTGCACCAGAAGAATGATTAACTCTTGTATTTATTATGCTCACTCTGTAAAGCAGCAGACCCCTCTTTTTCCAAGTGGTTTAATTTTATTTATAACACATAAATCTCCCAAGCCCTGGCTGATACCTCAATAGTCAACAAGGGTATAGCGTTTTGCAGGGATCGCTGATTTAGTATGAAACTTGAATTTATCATCAGCTGGAGAGAGGTTGTTTTAACAAGTTCACTTTTTGTGAATCTATCCCCATTAGGTTCAATAATAAACTGGAACATTCAAAGAAGGCTAAGGTTGTCACTGTAATGTTGAATGAATGAATGAATGAATGAATGAATGAATGAATGAATGAATGGTCACCAGCAAAATCTAGAAATTGATTTCATCAACAACCATGTGTCTGAAGAAAGAACAATCATTGCTCTTCGCTCTTCACTCATGACTGAGAATATGCATTATCTTATAGTATTTGGCCTCATGTACTGAAACCCTGCTAAGCAGCAGAGTCCTAATCGTGACAAGTTGTATAAGCTGATACCTTAAATGTCCAGAAAATATCAAACTAATTACCACATTGCTTGAGCAAGCACAACATCTGCATCCAATACAGCTAGACATTCTTCCATATGGCTGCCGATATCTTATGTTTATGAATAGCTGGAGAGTAAATACTTTGCTGTAGACAGGTCATTACTTAAGTAGCCAGTGCAAACACTTCTGTTTTTGAGAATAATTTATCTGAGACGAAAATAAATCAATGCATATTTAGAGAACATATGTTACTGGATTTGGACAAGCTGCAAGGCCCAGATCCATTAATAAATTGAGAAAGAGAGGATTCATTACCGTATGGATGTCAAGACCATATCCATGCAAATGACAAAGAAATGCAAATGTATGGACATCATCAAGCGAAGTGCTCAAAATAGATTGCCACAAGGTAATCACTATGCACACCACAAACATTTCCACCAAAGTATACCGGTCTATCAGAAATCATAAACTGAATTCAATACTAGGCCACGCCAACGTCTTAAGCATGGCATACATTATGTCAGAGAATATCTATTTGATTTTATGGTTGATCTAGGGCTATGGAGGTAAGGAGCACCCAATTTCTTTGACAAATGGCATTTAACTTCACAATGAAGATCTTAAATTGCTCTCCTTAATTGCCCTTTAAGGCTGCTGCACCAATTAATAATCAATGGGTGTCATGGGAGCCAGGCCCTCCCTGTGTTTAAAGCAATAAATTACTGTATTATATTCATATTTATTCTAAGTAGGTCTTCATTGTAATTGGCATGTCATTAGGCCGAGGGCTTTTAGTCCATATCAAAGTAATTCAATTAAAAAAAAGTGAAATATAGATCTGTCTGGGATAAACAAACAAGCGAGCTGTAATATGACAGAAATGCAGTGAATGGTCTGGTTAAGTAGCTCATTATTTCTGGCCTTGCTTGAGGAAAATAGGTGCTCAGGAGTATAGGACCCTCTCCCCGTGTAACAGCCAGGGACTATGGAAGCACCTCATCAATCCACTTATCCCTGTTATGCTGGTTGGATAATCTGAATGTCTGACACTAATGGTGAGGTTGCCTCACGACTGAGAAAATATACAGAGGAGGCAGGAGAACCCCCCCCCACACACACACACACCCCACCCCATACTTGATTCTCTTCCTCCGTACTCGCTTCCATTTCTCTCTCCTCTCTCTCTCTCTCTCTCTCCCTCTCTCTCTCTGTCCTCCGGTGTTCAGTCAAGAGGCTAATCCTAAGCTCCTTTACTTATCTCAGGGAGGAATTTCCAGCATTAGTCATGATAAGACACAGGTCCTCTCTGATAAAGAGGAGGAAAACCTCTCCAAAGCTAACTAAGGAGGAGATACTCGTGGTATGCAACTTCTGCGAGAAACCTGCTGTGTTTGAAAGAACAGCCATAATGTCCCTAATGACCATATTATGAGCTTCATGGCACGCCATAACTAATCACGATTCACTATATCTGTTCTGTTCTCTTAAACATTAACCCTGCCATCCCTGTTTTGGGGAAATGTTTACAATTGTTACATGAAAATAGCCGATTTGAAAGCTCACAAAGCATTGTGAGTGGTGGCGGCGTCGCGGGGGGGGGGGGGGGGGGGGGGGGGTTCATGACATAGCAGGTGCAGCTCACATCTACAGCCAACATACAAAGATCGATGAATTGTTGTGTATTGGCTTTTCTGACGCCTTGATGAGACAGAGAGAGCAACTGCAGTTACTGCACGTGCACGTAGACTAGACTACCGTATACAGCCAGAATGGTCATTGCAGCGAGAGGCAAGCATGCAGCGCTGGTCGGGAAAAACAAACAAATAAATAAATAAATAGACCAGTCATCCCCCAATAGGGTGGGGACATTCAGACCCTTCTGACCCCCCCTCCAGCGCCTATGATTGTGAGCATTTATTTCTATTCCAACCTGTACATAGATTTAATGTTTTTTGAGATATGTCAATTGTTGTTGTCATTATTGTCTCCACCAGGCCGAAGGCATGGGGAGAGAGTATGTTTTACACTCCGTCCGTGTGTGTGTGTGAGTCCGTCCGTCTGTCCGTCCGTCCGTCCGTCCGTCCGTCCGTCCGTCCGTCCGTCCGTCTGTTACCAGCTACTCTCCGGCACCGTTAACTCGGTCGATGCCAAATTTTGCACACACACTCCCTGGATGCCAACGATGAACCTCTGCCCCAAATTTTCCAGAACGGCTTGTTATAGCGCCACCAAAGGCCGACTTTTTTTTTTTTTTTTTTTTAACAATATATTTATTGCATTTTTCTTTTTTTAAACAAACAGACAATACAACAGAACAATACACAATATATAATACAGACAGTACAATTACTTAAAAAAACAAAAACAAAAACAAAACAAACATACAGTACATACATATAAATACAGTATATTAAAACAAAATAAGGGCACTTAGACTGGTAACAACAACAAGACCAAATAGCTGCATAGAGTACAATTAAACATTTTCAGATTCAACCATTAAATAAGACAAATCATTAACCGTAATATACTGGATAAACCGTCCCCATATCCTATCAAACATCTCTTGTTTATTTTTCAGCGTATAAGTGATTCTTTCCAGAGGAAGACACAATGACAGCTCCCTAAACCACTGAGCAATACTGGGTTTGCCTACCTTTTTCCACGATAAAGCTATAGCCCTTTTGGCTTGTAGTAAACATAAATCTAGAAATCTTTGTTCGCTACTCTGAATCTTATGGCCAGGTGGGTAAAGACCTAATAGAAACAGTTTCGGGTCAAGCTCAATATTTATCAACAATATCTTCTGAATCTCCCTCCTTACTTCTCCCCAGCCAAAGGCCGACTTTTGAAAAAAAAATTGATATTACTGTCCAAAAATCCCGCAAATCGTTACACACATGTGTTCAAGACGGATCTGTCCGATATTTCAGATTCCATCCTAATTGGCTAACATTGGCTTTCAAAGTTTCAAAGTTTGCAGGATTGGCCCATTTTGAACAAAAAGCCTCAAATCATGAACGCAGCGTGCAATTTACGTGGAATCTTTAACAGTCTTTCCTACTAGGCTGAGGAATATATCCCACCCGTTTCACATTGGCCTGTTATAGCGCCACCAACAGGTGGATTTTTGCAAAACACATTTTTGGAACAAAATCCCTCAAATCATCAAATTGCCATCCAAAGGCGTAAGAAGAAATGTCACCCTTGGCCACATTGGCCTATTATAGCGCCACCAGGACGCCACAAACTGACCTGCCCTGGTGGAGACCTGTGCCCCGAGGGGCACTTGTTCTGTCTTTCTTCTGTGCTGTCCTTTAGGACCAACTGTGCTTTGACTGTACACTGTTTTGCATTTTATTGTCTAATAAAATGATCAATCAATCAATGTAGATCAGCTATTTTCAGAAAATGTACCTGAATGGGTCCATTTTTACAGAGTAAGATTAACACAGGGGAATTTACTGTGTAGACAAAAGCTAACCGTCACACATGTTACACTATGTTTTTCAACTCTGTGGTTCCAAAAGGGGGTACATTATATGTCATGTCTAGTGACACATTAACACCATTTTATGTCCCTAAACAAGACATCACCGGTCTTCATCTCCGGTGCAACGACAACATTTAGTATCAGAGTGAAATATTTGGCTTCCTCTTATACTCAGGCCGTATAACTTCACTAACAAGAAAATCACAGACATCCTGATATAAATGTATTAGATAGAAATGAGCCGGGCTGCCTGCTGAAACAGTGGCGGTTTTTCCTTGGTGAGATATTGCAATATTTTATGTTGCGTTAGATATCGTTGGGGGCTTTGCAGGCCAAAGTGATTTACACCTTTGGAGAGAGCTTGGCTCTCGAGAGGATGGAAACAGTGGAGTGCAGGCGGTGGGGGGTGGGGGGGTAAAGATTTATCATTTCTATGAACTTTTTTACAAGTACTGTGCTGTTTCCAGAATCAACACAGGTATTTAACCTGTGCCTTGTCAAGGCCTGCCTGGAAAACTGACATTCCTCATCTGGGAGTATGTGCACATTTGTTTACGTTCAACTTTCTCTAAATTACCAAATTATCTTTACTATTTTCCAGTCGCTCCATTGCACTACAGGACCACTGGTAACATTGTACCTTCTAGAAACAAATACTGACTGATGGTAAGGGTTCATATGAAGGTTAGGGTCTACTAGCGTGGAGAAAGTAAAACAGTGGGTCTACACGACCCCCCTCTGCACCCTGAATCCTTTGTTGAAGATAGCAGCACTGTAGCATTAATCATGGAGGCAAACTTGCAAAGCAATTTGTTGAAGGTCAGAGAATATGTGATAAAAGTGTAGCCTTGTTAAGCATCCATCACGGCATGATTCGGATTTTGAGCAAAGATGTAGTGACAAAAATACACAATGGGTTCAGGGTAATGGGTTTAGGCAGGGATATTGGTTTGGGTAATACAGTTAATAGGCCTGTGGATCGGGGGGCTCTTTTAGGCAGATATGAGAACCATCGCCGGCTGTCATATTCTCCGATGAGAGTACGCATTAGAGCAAACTCTATTTAGTAAAAGACAATTCAATTAGGGACTATTCAGAGACCCCGGATTATTTCCCTACGGGCCTCTGCTCAGCTGAAGCAATATTCAGATTTCATTGTGTCTTAAAAGTGGAGAAATGTCAACGGCTGGCTCCTGCACTGGTCCGGGGGGCTGTATGGACATTTATTCTTCATCGGTCAAACAAATGAAGACAGAATTTCCTCAATAGAGCCCTAATGTACAGTAGCAATATTTTATGGATTGAGTGTCTACATTTGTCTTATGACACAATGTTGTTTTGCGACTTAGTGTATTTCTCTATATGTGGGGGACGGATCTGCCATTGAAAAAGATACAAGCATATATGTTTAAAAGTCTAAATATCCGCTGCTGATGCAGAGGGCGGCACTGTTGAGATAGCAAATGAATCAGACAGGTGAGGTGAAACGAACGACTAACACTGATATCGTGGCATTGCATCATCAGGGCGGTCTTACAAGAAATACCCTCTGGTTGCATTGGGCACAATAACCTTGACATTTCCATTGTCACCGCAGACGATAATCAGCATCCATACAACAATAAGGGTTGGATATCATCCAATTCATGTATACCCAAGTATGTAATGTGCGGTTTACAATAACCTACAGTAGCCTACAGTAACATCACCACATTGTGATGTTTCTTTTCTTTTCTTTAATAATGTAAAATTATGTATGCAATTTGGCAATTTGTCCTCCTTCCACAGTGCATATTACCGTAGCATATACTACAGCTGCAACAATGAATGAAACTAATAGTTCATTGATTATATTTTAAAATATATATAATAATTAAATCACTATTGTTGCACAACACCGTTCTACGACAAATTATAAAATAGTGGTTCATCAGGCTAATCGATTTAGTTGATTATTTAAAAAATATATATATATTCAATAGTTGCATCACTATATAGCATAACCACATAGTTGCACATACAGAGTATGTCCATGCTTGGATTATATACTATAACAATCTAGCATGTCAGTTACATGAAGACATGTGTCTCGACACCATCCACACATATGTTGCACACATCATCAGACGTCAAGCCTACACCTGTCTCTACTCTCTATATATGAAACCTGAGTGCCATGTCTGGATCCCTGGGCTACGTGGCAAAGTGACAATGCAACTGGGTCATAGATATCATAAATCCACCCTCCTAAGGACGTTACACAAGTAACTGAGATGCCAGCAAATCAATTGACAGTTTTATTGGGGGGCCCATAAAGCCTCCTTACTAGCTCATCTAAATCCAATCAGCATGACTCCCATGTAAACAGAGATGTATGTCATGAGAATGCACTTCCTCCAAAGGACATTTGGCATTCTGTGTGTCACACAGAATGAAGCAGTCAATTGTTTTTCAGATTAACAAATGTTAGTTTGAGATACTGTTGCTTCGTTGTGTCATTTTGCAAAGAAAACCCTGTTGTGACAGGTGTCAGTTTGACTACAGCTACATCATCTTGGACTGCACATTGATAGATCCAGTAGTGATATAGAACTGATATATCTTCTCAGGAAATATTAGATTGTTAAAGATAGTTGGCTGTAATTATGAACACAGGGAGGGGCAGGCAAAAACACCAGTGTAAAAGAATGGAAGTGAGAGGTCTCAGCAGGGTGAAGTTGTCTGTTTTTTAGCCTGCGTTATTGCCAGGAACAGCAGCACCAGGATTTCTATTTCACCATGAGTCTATGTTGATAAAGTGCTCAGAGTCTGGGACATGAATCCACTGGTGCAGCACAAGTTGGGAAGATTTTTTTTTTTTTTACTGTGTACATTAGATATCTCCTCCACGGACATATTGAATGACTAAAGACATGACATGATAGTGGCAGGCTACTAAGATTTATTCTGAAATCCGACCAGATCACATAACTGCTTTGAGAACTGTAAACTTAGTCCTCAACTCCAACTGACATTCACATTTAATCCGCCACTGAATCATATCCTTCTTCCTGCTCTGTCCCACATGCGAAAAAAAAAGAAAAGAAAAGAAAAAAAAGGCAGTAGAGGCTGCATTTTGACACTGGGTCAAATCACACCATGTATCTTTTTTTCTCTTTCTTTTCTTCCCCTTATATAAAATATTAGGGATGCACCGAAAGGAAATTCTTGGTCGAAACCGAATACCAAATATAGGAAACAGTTGGCCGAAAACCCAATACCGAATATCCGAATACGATTAATATTATATATCTTTTTTCCTACCATTGCTGTCATAGCCGTACCTTAAAGCTACCTGATTTATGGCAAAATAAATGGTTATGGAAAAACTTAACTTAAATAATAATCACTATTATGGGTCCATAAAACATTTATTCAGCTTTTTTAATGTATTAATTGCATACACTATTCAGTGATATAATCTTTGCCTATTCGGGCCGAAACCGAATAGGCCGAAAATGCATTTTTAGCCATTTTCTGCCGAATATTTTCTGCGGCCGAATATTCGGTGCATCACTATAAAATATATAAAAATGGACCCTTACAGGAGTTATATTAACAACCCATATTTCAGTGCGTATAGGCTAATTGTATACTCAAAAACAGCAGACCCGTGCGCAACTAAGTACTGTACACTGTAAATCTGGCTTATGGACTGAGGACCGTCTGTCTGTGCTGTGTATGTGATGCTCGAAATTTGCTGGCGCTTCCATTCTTCAACTCTCAATGACAAAGCGAGCGCTGTGTGGTAAATGAGGAGAGAGCAAATGCCCATATTGGCCCGTAGAACAAAGGAGCTTGATATCAGCACAATGCTTAGGCCAGTGAGTCCACCGCCTCTTGTCTCAGAGGGGTTAGCATTCTGCTTCCCACTGACTGACTGAGTCACCGCCCTTCCCGCTGAGTGTGTGGACATCAACTCACCAAAGAAGAAACTTCAGCGATGTCCTTTGTAGATTCTCTCTCTCTCTCTCTCTCTCTCTCTCTCTCTCTCTCTCTCTCTCTCTCCCACACAGACCATCGCTTGGCTAAGAGTTTGACTGAACCTTTTTTGAGAGAGAGAGAGAGAGAGAGAGAGAGAGAGAGAGAGAGAGAGAGAGAGAGAGACAGAGAGAGAGAGTGAGAAGGAGAGAAGAAGGGGGGAAAGGGGACACAACAGCGACCATATGTTCAATGTGACCCTCATTATTCTCAATTAGGGCAGCCATCCATGGAATGGTCTTGCTGATAACAGCCCATAACACCTTCGGTGGAATGGAGAGCAATCCTCTCGTGGCATGCCGGACAGGCAGGGTGGTGAGCGGGCACGTGCGCAATCTGCGTGTATGCGTTCTGCTGGTGTGTGAGTATGTTAAGTGCATGCCGGGCCGTTGAGTGTCTATGCGTTTGTGAATGTGCCAGTGAAAGCAGGAAATGTGTGTGTGTGTGTGTGTGTGTGTGTGGTGTGTGTGTGTGTGTGTGTGTGTGTGTGTGTGTGTGTGTGTGTGTGTGTGTGTGTGTGTGTGTGTGTGTGTGTGTGTGTGAGTGTGTGTGTGTGTATGTGTGTGTGTGCGTGCGTGCGTGTGCGTGCGTGTGCGTGCGTGCGTGCGTGCGTTTGTGTCAGGACACGCGTGCGTACTGCATACATGCATTTGTGTGTGCGTGCGTGCATGCATGCGTGCGTGTGTGCATGCGTGCGTGCGTGTGCGAGTGTGTGTGTGTGCGAGTGTGTGTGTGCGAGTGGGTGGGGTGGGGGCGTATGGGCAGGCATGCAGGCGTCAGCGCAGCTTCTGGAGGGCTTTCAGGGGGTTTTGCGGGGCCATAGCCCCGGTCCCTGGGACGTCTGGATGGATGACTTGATGGAGAGTAATGGGGTCACATTGAGCATATGATGTAAAAGCCTAACCTTATGCCTAGCCGTTATACTGACATTATGAATCTGCCAGTGCAATTCTTCTTTTTTTCCACTGGACATCTAACAAGAACAATATTTTGAGAGGAGCGATGGAGGCGGGAGGAGGCTGCATGGAGGAGATGCATGCCGGTGTGATCTCTTTGTTCCTCCTCTCTTACACTCTCACATTCTTCCACTCATAAATAAATGCGTAGCCAAGCGGGAAGGTGACCCATGTAACATGCCACTGAGTGCAGCGTGTAGCCAGTCGCAAAGTTTTACTTTGGCCTTTTGGAGAAGTCGTCTTCTCATCAATTCTTGCCCCAAATCAAACAAGATGATGGATTCGTCAATGATTCACAGCTTGGACCATCAACCATAACCCGGAGCACAGTGCGTGTATTTGTAATAAATTCTCCTGAAAACAACACTGTATGCATAAAATGGACGCCTGCTCCACCGTACACTCAGAACAAATGAACTTTCTCGCTAAAGTAAATGAAAGAGGTTTTGCACCAATCACTTGTGACCATGTTTCCCCCTGGCCTGGCCTGCTTCCCGAGCTCTTACTTACTGTAACCCAAGGAGGCGGTGACATCACCCTCCTTCCTCCATCGCCCTCGTGGGTTCAAAATGGCCCAGGTGATTAAGTTCCCTCTAAAGAGACGGGAGTCAATGCGAGGCCACGGCATTGAGCAGGCTCATTGATTAAAACCAAACGAGAGTCCTCGCCACGCAGCAGCAGCAGCAGCGTGCGCAGTAACTGGTACACATCACTCGCCTTTGATCTCGTCCTTCCTCTTCTCCATTGTCTCTATCAGACGTGTGTTCTGAGGCAGCTGGTGCCCATACATACATACACAGTACCCCCCGCCCCCTCCACCGCCCCGGTACCGATGATAGAAAGCCGAAGCATCACGACCCCTCAATGCAAATGTGCTAATCTCACATGACAGGACAGAGGGTTTGCATCAATATATAAAAGCTCTTGTTCATCCTGAGATCATGGCAGACTGTAAAGACCTGCAGCGAGGAGATCTTTACTGTGCTTGCTTTGCATTCACGTCTCGTTTGTTTTGGGGGGTTTTGTTTGGGTTGTTTCTTATTTTCCACATTCAAGAGGATTCTAGATATTGTTTAGTGCTGAGAATTTCATTGGAAAAGAATCGCAATCACGATATGCAATTACTGCAACTTCCAAACGCAGAGTCTGCAATTAATATATAACGGTGAGTTTTAGGTAATATTTGGTCCATTAATGCAATATCACTCACACTGTTTAAAAAGTCATACACTTTACAGTTTACACTACTGCAAGCCATTGGTTTCCATTAATTTCTAGGCAAATAGTATTCAATGGGCTAAACATGCAATAACAGCAGTATTGTCCTTTAAAAATCAATTTATGTTGACAGTATCTAATGTTTTGGTAGTTATAAACATAATTGAAGCTTGACTTAAAAAAAACTGAAGACACACGCATGCACGCACGCACGCACGCACGCACGCGCTATATGCTCTGTTAATATGGAATCTATTCCAACACTGACATCAAAACAAAAGACAATTAAAGGTAACCTTGGCCACCTATTCGACCGCTGTAAAGATCCACCACATGGTCTGTCTGTCTGTCTGTCTCTGTGTGTCTCTCTGTGCGTGTCTCTCTCTGTGTGTGTGTGCGTGCGTGCGTGCGTGCGTGCGTGCGTGCGTGCGTGCGTGCGTGCGTGCGTGCGTGCGTGCGTGCGTGCGTGCGTGCGTGTGCGTGCACTGTATATTACATACACTAGAATTAGAAAAGTCTAGCTCTCCCTGAATTGGGACCTGCATGAGGATAGCACCATACTGTACATACTGTACACCATACACCCCATCATAACCAACACTGGCTGCACCTCCTACCTGCTCGGTACACTGAAAGCAGAACAAGCCCATACAAGTTTGAAATTGATGAGTGCAACGCTACAAGTTCATGACTCTGACCTCCAGGGTATTTGATCCCTCGACACAGAGTTTATTTTTTCTAAAGCTACACCTTGATATTCCAGCACTTAATTTAAGAGTGCAGTTAAATCACAGAAGCCATAATATGTCAAGCGATCCCACTACTGGGGGTAAAAGAGAGAGAGCCGCGCGGGGCGGGCGGGAGGGAAAACAGTAAGTAATGAAAAAGCTATGATTGCTTTTCTGTCCCTCCAAATGACAGTTAGCACCTCAATGACCTGCTCGGGGCAGGGCCATCTAGAAATGACACGCCAAGGCACAACGTCATCTAACAGGGTAGTTACAAAAATCAATACAAAACCCATTTCAAAGATACTCAGCGAGTGTGTGTGTGTGTGTGTGTGTGTGTGTGTGTGTGTGTGTGTGTGTGTGTGTGTGTGTGTGTGTGTGTGTGTGTGTGTGTGTGTGTGTCTTTGTCTCCATCTGTGTTTGTCTGAGAGAGTAGGGCGTGCTGCTACGTTCATTTATTGAGTACGCCTCAGGGGCCAAAAACAAACTTTTCTGATATACACATTACCTCCCGAGCAAAGGAATTCTGAAGGCTAAGCAATAATTGCATTCCCAGTCTATTACTTAAGTCATGAAGAGCCCCCTCCACTCAAGGGGGTCTTTCATTGCATGTCGAGTATGGCTTAATTCTACCACACCCCCAACCCTCTTCACTGTGACACTTTTAACTAAACTAGGTATTGGCCCCTTGAAAAAGAATGACTCTTTGTCCGCTGGGGAATCGATACGCAGTCTCTCTGACATTCACAGAGAACACATGTAAACCAGCCGGACCCGCCGTACGACTATCTTGTCTTGTTGGAGACTGGCAAACATCACCATATATTATCCCCTTTGATTTGTTGTCAATACCCAATCAGGGAGAGGGGCGGCACATCTAGCGGAGCACAAAGACGCTAAGGAGTGTAAAACAGACAAATGGGCCGGGACGACATCAATCCGAAGGGCACGTCACCCTGGCCCCTGATGAAATAGGCCTCCGTGTCAGCGGCAGAAATTTATAGACAGTAACACGTGAAAGTGTTCACTCCTCCCAGCCCCGGGAGAGGTCGATACTCTGACGCCTCTGTCCGAAAGGGGCTCTCATTAAGGCCGTTTCATTCTGTAAGGAATGGGAGAGTTTTTTATTTTTTTTAAGAAAATAGAAAAAGAAAGAAACACGGAAAAGAATACAGTGTAAGGGCTTGCATTGTTTGTGATTTGAAACCAAATAATCATTAGTTGGTCTTCCTCTTGCAAAAGCTTTGTCTAATGGAAATTGGCCAACACCAGCTGACATTGCTTGCCTTTGTTTGTGAAACTTGCTTATTGTGTCTCTTTTTTTAACTGGTTGTACTTATATATTTTTTCTTTTTTCATCTTTATCCCCCTGTCTACATTCTGAAATATCTTATCTCAGTCGGTATCTTGTCTGTGCTGTGTGAAAAGTAATCTACACAAATAAGAGGTCCTTTGTTAACACACTTCACACAGGTCCCTGTGGAAATGTCTCTCTTCTAGAAGTTGGTAGATGTACTGCCCCACCCTATGCGGTAAGTTTTGAGTGCTACTGCAGCTTTTTAGGTCACTGTGGTGCTGCTGGAAATAAACAACAATATTTCCAGGAAACACAATCAAATAAAGCTTTTACTTTGCGTCGACTACATTTCCTGGCAGAGACAACGACGCTCTGGAGATCTGATCAGTGTTTCAGTGACGGTGTATCTACGATATGTGAGTCCAATAAATTACATACAATATGAGGGGGTTTGGCTCCAGCTGACGGACCTCATACAATCTAAGAGAAAACACTGACATATCCGCCACAAATACACACACGCACACAGAAAATAAATATAATCTTGTCACTCCCCTCAAGCCTTCACTGTCAAGACGGGGCTACAAGTAATTCAAAGTAATCGGGAGTCTGCGTAACAAAAATACATTTGGGGCTTGACACGCTGTTGGAAAAGAATAGCAATCAGCAAATGTAATGCATTTCTGATGTATATTTAAGGCCCTGACACTAGGCCACAGATGTACATGTGTTGGGTTTCTATTTTGCAAAAGATATGGCTTGTGATAACCTATTATGGGACATCGTCAGCTTCCCCGCTGCCT
>NC_136811.1:25686475-25806475 GCF_951216825.1 Electrona antarctica | reverse complement strand
ACACACACACACACACACACACACACACACACACACACACACTCTCTCTCTCAGTCCGTCAGTCACACATGCACGCGCGTGCTACAGTGCTGAGAGGATTCACACTCCTCACCCTACACCGCTTCAGCTACAGAGAGGTGAACGCCAAGGTGAGAGACTGAGCTACACTCACCTCAAAGCAGCGCAACCCAAAGGTTAACAGTCCTGCTAGACGTGAGGTCACCAATGGGAGGGGGGTTTAGACAATCATATTATTTCTATATGAATGACAATGTACAGCCCTGAGACATTTGGACTTGTATTTATTCAACAGGACTGACAGAATATGGCACCCGAGACATTTTCCCGGTGAATTGTTGAGATATACGCCATGCATATGAGGGGACGCGATACATTTTCCTTTAAAGTCATTTGCAGTCATGGGACATGAATGACAATATATACTGTGAGGCATTTTAAGGAAGCAAATGTACGGCCCACGCCGCGGCATAATTTCTTGTATCTAATATTTTTATTTTTCATATATAACTTTCTTTCCATAATTCCTGATTTTATTGTCCCAGCCCATAAATGATACTTGCACGCTATTGCATACCAGACTTGCCAGTTGTGTATACCTTATCAAATAACCCCATTTTTTTAGGTTATTCAACCTACTATAGCCTACAGTATTGGGACTTGAGAAGGGCGTGTCACGGTGGTTTCATATAAAATATTATTGTCAAGTAATCTCTATAGTTGAAGCAAGCAACAGTGTTTCTTTAAATAATAATAATTGCATTATATTCCTTTAATTATTTTGTACTTATTACACGCATTTTTTGCTGAAAATGTATAGCAAAACGAACAGGCCTAGTGTCTGTGTACTTGTTTGTTTGAAATGACTGTATAATGTGTCTGATGTGCGTGTGATTACTCGTGTGTCACATTTCACATACAGCGGATACTTGACTTTCCCCACTTCCTGCAGATTCTTTTCAGCAAAGCCATCCTTCTGTCTCAGGCCCCCATGGGAAACTTTACCCCAGCAGCTCACAAACAGCCTCAGTCTCACACAATTAAACAGCTGAGGTTAAACAATAGTCCATATAATAAGATGCAAACCTCCGAGTCTGGTAAATCAGTGTAAAGACGTTCTTCCCTGCAGCCAAAATGCTTCAACCTACCGCCCCTGTTTTGAAATCATAAACAGCCCTCTGTCTCTCTCACTGATGGTAATGACATGCAAAATGGTTTGTAAGAAAATATCAAAACCCCAGCACCTCTGTTGTTTTGCCCCTTCATCGACAGAAATGCCCCTAAGAAATGCAAGAGGTAACACGTATATACATAGCACAAAACACAGATTCTGTCAGGACCAAATTAGAGACGGCCAAAATCACGGGCGGAGAGCCTGCTAATTATTACACCTGCTTACGAACAGGCAGGCAGAGCAGCGAGCCACTGACTGACTCTCAATGTCACTTTCTCTGGGTAACAAATATCCAAAGGTCAAAGTGTGCACTCCAGAGGAATAGGGAAAAGCTCAACGGGAGCTAAGTGGTGTGTGTGTGTGTGTGTGTGTGTGTGTGTGTGTGTGTGTGCGTGCGTGCGTGCGTGCGTGCGTGCGTGCGTGCGTGCGTGCGTGCGTGCGTGCGTGCGTGCGTGCGTGCGTGCGTGCGTGCGTGCGTGCGTGCGTTTGCGTGCGTTTGCGTGTGCATGTGTGTATGCGCGCTCGCCTGTGTATCCTTTTAAAAAATAAATCTATTATATCTTGTCCTCTAAGACTATGCTGCCACCTGCAGCTCTGGGTTCGAACAAAGACACAGCTGCTGCCAAAGGAGACAGCAGGAGGAAATATAGTAACATGTTAAAGTTGCAGTATGCTAAGCTCAATTAAACAATTTAACAATATAACATTGTAACAATTTAAAAAACACACAAAACATTTTGCTAGATGGTGGTCGTGGATGGGTACAATAAGGATTGTTCATCAATTGAAAGTAATTAAGTATGCACTGTAATTATGGAAGACATCAATCTACAAACCCATTTGAAGACAGTATTCAACATTTTCACAACATGTTACAAATTGCCATGCAACTCCCTTGTATCAAAACACAGATTGAACATGTTTCCATTCTAATTATTCTAACTATTAACCTTTTATGAAATGATTGCAGAGTGGCGAACCACAGTTATGAATTCCTACCTTAACGCATTCAGCCAGATCGCCCTAGGTCCTTGTGGATGGTACCTGGCTGTGCTTGCTTGCACTGACTTATCTCATCCCAAAAGCCTGCATATTGTATCACAGCACACTTATTGTTCGAAGGGACAGCAAGATGTATGGCCCTGCGGCAATTAAAATATTAGATATCAAAGTGCCGATGCCATGGCCTGTTAAAGAAACGTGATAGTGAGCATGAGTAATGATGCACAGACAGAGTTGTCATATACAGAAGAGGAAGAAGAAAAAAAGGGTCTGGGGGTGGTTTGGGTTGGGGGACCTCAAATGCAAGAATTGAGCGTATAACAATATTCTGTTGGCTAACAATGAGACATATTGTTTAGGCAAGGATCTCGTTCACACAAATTCCGGTGAACTTTGGACTGACATTTGTACTGATGTGGTAAGGCTCCGAGCCACCCTGTAATTAAAGCACTCACCCTAGGAAGAAAAGGTGCGATCCTCTGTCATATTTTGACAAGGCCCCGAGCAGCGGGCAAAGCCAAATAGTTACATGCTTGGTAGCAGCTGGGAGAAGAATGACTTAATGTTTGATTGCCTGATAGCCAGACTGTATCTTGGAGCTATTGTTTTAGGTGATACTGATCAAAGGCGGTATTCGCGCGTGCGCACAAGTGTGTGTGTTTGTATCTGTGTGTGCATGTCTAAGATATGCTTCAAATGTGTGTTGTGCGGAAATGCATGGCTATGAAGCCATGAAAATTGCTTTTTAATTATTTATAACTTTTTGGGGGGTTCATTGTCTGAATTACAATAGGATGAAAACAGGAGGTTTCGTGACAGGATTCGTTACAACTGGAAAATAATCAGGTTCGTATTGAATGTCCTCATCATAAGACATACGGCGATGTAACCAAACCCCCCCCTTTAAGTCGATGAGCATTTCAGTGTTCATTAAATCTATTTTGACTTCACTTCACTGCCCCGTGGAAACCTGAGACAGATACCATATATGCTCTGTCAGAATCATTAAGTCAACGTGCCGTCAGGTTCAACTCAGAGGCTCTCCTCACAATTTGAGAATGATACAGCCTGACGCGGCTTGAACTTTGCGTCTGCCAGGAGGGGCTATTCTCCAACGACTTCACCATTCTCTCATGGCTTTAAATATTGTAGGCATCTTGGGGATGTGGAGACGCATTTGTCATCCTTGTTTGACAGGCTTGATGAAGGGGGTTGTCTGTCAGTGTTTCACAAATCCAACCAGACCGCATGCCCTCAGGTGGCACCTAGACAGTCACGAGCAATGGGGAGTTCCCTCCCCGCCAAGCTCGCGGGGTAATTGTAATAATACCGCAATGGAAAATTATAGAGGGGTAAGATAAGGTGATACTTGAGTTAAACGCAGAGGCTTGACATGGTGGAGAGTGTGGGTGGTCTGAGACAGTGAGGGCAAGTTCTTACAGTTCATTCTTAAATGCCATGGTAGTTATAGCTTTTATACGTGTGCTATGGTATTAAATCTAATAAGCTGAGCCCTTTTTAACAACTACAGACAGCCCCTAGCAGCTTTTAAATTGGTCTCGGCATTAAGTCTATGTTTTTAAACATGACACTTAATAGACATTCATACGGATACTAACTTTGAACTTCGAAATCGTAAAAATGTAAAGTCACAACGTTAGGGATTTGAAGACTTTGTAGTCGCTCCTTTAGATAGAATAGTTCCTATCCAGCTCCTGTACAACGTATTGAAATGACCTAACTGTCAGCAAACAGCATAACATTCCTGTAAACTATAACTTCAACTGGAAATATACAACAAACTCTCAGCCCCCCCCCCCCCCCCCCCCCCCCCTCCCCCTCTCTCTCTCTTGCTCTCACTCACTCGCTCTCTCTCTCCTCACTCTCTGTTGCTGACATAAGGGTCAACCTAGCGTATAATAGACAAACTTGGCAGTAATCTGGGGACTCTGAGAGAGAGGTCCGGGAGATTTATCAATCAACTGGCCACATTAAACGGATTTCCTAATGAAGTGAAGTCTTTACAGGGATTAATCCTCCACCACCTGCAAGGAGCCACCTGCTCTACCGCCATAATTGGCATGGATGGCACCGCCACCATCAGCAGAAAGTGGAGAGGCACAGAGAGAGAAAGGGAAGGAGGGAGGGAGAGAGAGAGAGAGAGAGAGAGAGAGAGAGAGAGAGAGAGAACGAGTTGGAAAGGACAAAGACGCTAGACACTGGGGTGTCAAACTCATGCAAATGATGACACTCAGTGTGTTGCAACGACACAACGAGGGGGGGGAGAGGAGGAAAAAAAAGAGCCGAGACAGCGCCAGGTCTCTTATGACACGGCGATGAGCATCCAACCCTTAGTTTGTGCCAGTCTTGCAGCATTCCAAGACCTTGACAGCAGCTCCTCGCTACATCTTCCAGCTGTGTCAAATCTGCCTATGTGCTAATGAACGTGTCAGCCCCCCGATCGTGTCATTGCTGTGTGTGTTTCAATTCACCTCCGAGCGCTGAAACTCTGCCCAGGTGTACAAGCCTGCACATTACAGTCGCCCACAAATGCCTTCGCATGAAAAACCGGGCCTATAGCTCCGCGTGCACAATTAAATCCGCGAATCTGCCGTGTTGATTATTATAGTGCTTATACCAATTTATTTATTTTTCTTACCCCCACCGTGATTGTTGAATGTTGACTGTTTTGACAGGACGGGGTCAATGCTGCGTATGCAGCATGGACACACATTTATCATGTCTGCACTGGGAATAAGCAATCTGCTGAGTTTCTGATTTCCTTTATCTGACACCCCAGTAGGCTGGTGGCCACCTGGTGAAAGAGAGACTCTTTCCTTCCTCCCAGGGTTTGAAGAGCAGCAGGCTGAAACAATGCTGTAAAGTGTAGACTTTTGGTTGTCACTGCTTTGCCCCCTTGGCCATGTCATTGCTATTGTGTGGAAACCTTCACGAACAAACCCGGTGGTCTTGAAATCTGTCCAAAAGCTATTTTAAAAGGTTCACAGCCACGATCTTCTTGTTAAGTTAAGGTGACTTCTAAGAGATACAAAGTTTTCATCAGACTGCAACAATGTTCTTGTTTCACATTGGTTAGATCAGTCACTCTGAGCTGTATTTGGTGTGTGTGTGTTTATGTGTGATTACTGACTAATGACCAACTCTCCAGTGTCATAGCTCCTGGGGAGGAAGGGTTATTCTGCAGAGTGTGCCAAGGAGCTGAGTCTGTTGCCACAGCTAGCATGCCCCTCATTCGTTATAGTGCCATCTTGCTGCCTTGCCAAAACAGGTGCCAGACCAAGGACAGGCGGTAAGCGTGTGTGTGTGTGTGTGTGTGTGTGTGTGTGTGTGGTGTGTGTGTGTGTGTGTGTGTGAGTGAGAGAGAGATAGAGAGAGCACGCACGAGCGAGCACGTGCACGCTCGCTTGTGTGTGTGTGTGTGTGTGTCTGTGTCTGTATGTGTGGTCTGACCGCTCTCCTAAGATGACTCTTAGTATGAAGAAAAACACAGCTTCAAACTTTTTGTTCAAAACTAATATTCAAAACATTCCAACACCTATAATCCAACACTTTAGCTAATGCTTAGCCAATTAGTTTGGGTCAATAAGGCAAAATGGGCAAAGGCAATTGAGTTAACCACTTAATACACTTTTTTTTTTACTATCTACAAGCTCACAATGGGTTATATTTTCAACATTAATTTCTCCCTATAATGGCATGTCCAAAGTGGGGAAGCCAAGCTGAAAGTTGTTAAAATTAAGGAGTGACCTGTCATCTTGTTGTTCTTCTCTTGTGGTCAGTGAATATATCAACTATCCAATTTATATTATGGTCAGTTAGTTATGATTGATTGAATACTTTATTATAGTGAAAAATGCAAACAGCTGGTGGTACAGTAAAGACAGGAAAGCTAAAAGGTAAACACAAAAAAGTCCTTCCATTTGAATTTGTTCAGCTATTTGGTCAAAAATACAGCATCAGCGACTTCAAACAAAAACAGTCAATAAGCAGACATTTTGGATCACGACCCTTTCAATTCGTGTGATGCACATGATGCGCAAGCACACACACAGATGCACGTGCACACACACACACGCACGCACACACACGCACACGCACGCGCGCGCACACACAGCTTCATCCACCTCTTGCTCTAACTCCTCCAGCGGTGTTGTTTTGAGTGAAAGAAGAACCGTTCCTAATCCACTTCATGGATCAGTTTCACAGAGACGGGTAAACCCATTCTCCTTCCAACCTAAAGCAATTCAGATGAGACACCTTGATGTCTCAAAGAGCACACAGTGAGCTCTTGTTTTCTGTTTTGACTGCTGGGAATCCATGCCAGACAGCGCCCCTGATTCCAGCTCAAAGATAAAAACTAATGAGGTTTTCACTCTGGCCCATTTAAAACAATGACGGCGTCATCGCCAGACGTGGCTGTTTTCCCTAACACCTGAGCTTCTGTGATCCGCTAATCTTAGATTTTGGGCGGAATTTGATTTCTCAAACTGAAGATAAAATCTGTACAATACATATAATCTCAAATGACTGCCATTTCCTTCTGGTCTCTTTTTTTTAATAAGTCAGGGTAATTGCACCTCAGTTAATTACCTGTTGACTCTGTTGATGCCTACTATAAACGAGGTAGTTATGCAACAGCGTGTCTTACATGCATCAGGGTGCTTTAAAGGACATTATTAGAAAACGTCTCCAGTAGCTCATCCTAAATTACAGACCTCATTCATTTGACACAGCATAATATAACAACTTGCCAGTCCTCCATTAGTTTAGTGTATGTTTGTTTGTTTTTAATCATTATTTATTCATAGTGAGGCTGAATTTAATAGCTGATCTACAAGCGTACAATGCGTCACAATGCAAAGTGTTGTGAGCTTGTAGATCTGCTATTTCTACAGAATGTTTGACTATTATTTCTGAATGATGCTAGTGTTCATGTAGTGAAGTCACTCAGTATTTGTAATACCAAATATATAATGGACCACAATGGAAACAATCCCCCTGGGGCTTTTTGTGTTATCCTTCTAGCATCACTTTTGACTGTAATACCTGCACTGTGTACTGTGTGTACCTGTACTAACACACCTGCCAATCAATCAATAAATCAATCAATCAATCAATCAATCAATCAATCAATCAATCAATCAATCAATCATGTGATGACTACTACTGGTAGTTTAGTTGTACTACTGTATAATACCAACATCACTCTCACAGTTGCCGTAAAAGGTGCCAACTGGCATTATCCATCCATCCATCCATCTTCAACCGCTTATCCGTAGTCGGGTCGCTGGGGCAACAGCTCCACCAGAGTGTTCCAGACGTCCCTCTCCAGAGCAACATTAGTGACTTCCTTCTGGGGGATCCCGAGACGTTCCAAAGTCTATGTGTTTCCTCCAACTGCGCCTTGGTCTGCCCCGGGGTCTCCTCCCAGTGGAACGTGCCTCGAGGACCTCCCTAGGGAGACCAGATGCCCGAACCACCTAAGCTGGCTCCTTTCCAGGCGAAGAAGCAGCGACTCTACTCCGAGTCTCTCTCGTGTGACTGAACTTCTCACTCTATCTCTAAGGGAGATGCCAGCCACCCGTCGAAGAAAACTCTTGTATTCGCGACCTTATTCGTTCGGTCATGACCCACACTTCCTGACCATAGGTGAGAGTAGGAACGAAGATTGTGCGGTAGACAGAGAGCTTTGCCTTCTGGCTCAACTCTCTTTTCATCACAACAGCCGCTCCGATTCTCCGCCATTGGCATTAATGAATTGTATATTATATTCATAATTAGGCTGCAGTAGGTTAATGAAAGCAAGTAAACTTGGTTTTAAACTTAATTATATTATAATATTCTGGTGAGCCTTTTAATTACAGCATCTTTAATGTCAGACTGAGCAAGACATTAAATCTCTACATGCCCACTCACTTCACACACCATCCTGGATAAAAGCATTGGCAATTTTTGCAGCTATGGTTTATTATAGGCAATTTTGTACTTAGTGCCTGCTTTGTCAAATGTTGTAACATTTGATGATGCCCTAATTAGAGTGTAATTACCAAACACTGAGCTGTACTCAAGTGTAAACACAAGTTCTTAACCACTAAAACCCTCTAGACCTAGTAAGCTGGACCTGAGATGGCTCTGTTTTTTCATCTACACCAAATCTCTTCTCCAAAAATAGCCAATATACAAGCTCACAACGCACTGTGTTGCAACATGTTGTGAGCTTGTAGATCTGCTATTTTTTGATTTGGCCCCCAGAATATCGATGCTGGGGTTCAAGTGGTTAAGATAGATAGACCAGGTACTTTATTGGCAACCAGCATCAGTGAACATGGCTTCAGTGAATTACGATTACAGCAATCTCCACTCCCTCACTATTGCTGTTTAACAGTCATGGCATTAACAAATCAACCAGTGACTAATTCTCTGCAGAAAGTAATAATGATAATATTGCGTGGCACAGGAATCAGCAAACACATGCTAGTCAACTGGGGATGATGACACAGGCATTAGCATGCGACTTTAACATCAAAGGTGAGGCTTAAATCCCCTGATAATAACCCTGGATGTCCCCGCAAAGACACTGTTTGTTTACACAGAAAGCTCAACCAGCCATAATCTATGCCTCCAGGATGACTCTGCTGTCAGTAGCATACCTCAGACCTGTGTCGAATGCAGGTACATCTGTCTGTCAGTGAAAGATCTATCCAGGGCTGTAAAGGCTTTGGCCACATGCATGCAGCACAACCTCTCAAACCACTGTGTCTGGCATTGCAGTTTAATCATTTGATTGTGTTAAAAAAAAGAAAGAAAGAAAAAGAAAACATAATGAAATCATTGAAGCTTTTAATTGTTCTTGTGCTCCACGAAACTGTAGCAACAATGTACAGTGCGGCTCGTTACCATTCTATGAAGACCCTTAAATGCCATGTCTGAACTTGTTTTGGCTAATTACAGTTTTGCTACCGTTGAGTTGATGCATGGCTTTTGTTCCTAACCTCATCGGCTTTCCACTACAGCAGCTTACAATGGCTATACTGTATCATCCCTCTCAACTTCATTTTGCACTGCCACCTTTATATAAGGCCAACGATTCAATTTAAAACAAAGAAAGCGGTGTTAAGGTGTAATAAATACGAGCGAAAGTTCTGACCATAAAGCAGTAAAAAACACTGCCTACAAAACAGATGTGTTTTGCTTCTATCCACAAGGCTAAGACCAAATAACTTCTTTGAACTGAAATCCGACTTCATGGCCACAGGGTCACGAGTAAACATAAATAACAGATTGTCGTGCTATTCCCCAGTGGTGACTGGGGTTAGATAGGCCAGATAGAGTAAAAGATATTGTATATAACACAACTGGCCAAACAAAAGGGGCACAGTGGTCTCCCAATAGGATAATCAACCATGTATTCTCTAACCGGCTACTGTGAAAGTCCATCATTTCTTGCTAATGTTTTTCACAGGTGTACTGAATGTCCTGATAGGTCTTCTACCATAAAGACCTGTGAAACGGCGGTGGATATTGTGGTAAATCAGCTCTTTTTCCATATAGATTTTTCTCCAGACTGTATGAAACTTTCACACAGTTCTGGTTGCATCAGCAAGTTGCTGGTATAACATTGCCTCATACGCACACCACTTTAAGTGTAGGGGTGAAGTGGTTCACATGATAGTTTTGATGACATTTTGAGCTAGTGTTATTCCTACTTGGCCTCCAAAATAAGGTGCAGAAGTTTAGAAATCGGACCAAAAGCTTTTTCTTTTGCAATGACGCTAGTACTTCAAACTAAAACGCCAAGATTATTCAGTTGTGATTTTAGTGAGACAAACAGGCCTTCTTGTCTGTTTGTCGAAAATAGCACACGTCGACTACACAGCAACATCCTTACAGGTCCAGCTAAATTAACACCCTGACTGCTAGACCTACAGAATTCAATTGCTCCTAGTTAATCAAAAGTCACGAAAATGTCACTTGGGAGACGGGCTCGTAATTATAAAAGTCAATCTTTGTTCTGGCCGTTTGTGTGGTATATGCACTGTCGGCATCTTAGAGCAGGTTCCCCCTGTAGTGTTAACATTTCAAAGTAAGAATTCACCCCGCGCCCTGAATCAGAGGCTCAGTTAGCACAGACTTAAATCTTATGTAACTCAGGGCTTTTGACAGGCAGACACCTCTGCTGACTACAGATAGGTAATTTGTTTTGATCTGTGATTATACCCCTCGTGTTCAGAGGAAGATGTAAACCCTCTTGTGGAGCTGTTAGGCAAATCCTCACAATGTGGGGAGAAGTGCCCTGGGGGTCTCAAGTTCTTCACCCTCCTCCTTCTACTTCTTCTGTTTCTTCTTCCTTTCTTTTCTCCCCCCCACCCCCCCCATCTTGTATGAGAGACAAAGCCTCCTGCCAAACACTGGAGCCCCCCAGGAGCTCATCATACAGAAAACTAGCACTCCTCGGAGAATGAAGAAGGAATGAGTGAGGAGGAGGGCAGGCAGAAGTGAAGATGAGCACTTGCGTAAAAAGGCAACATTAAAAAAAGGGAAGACAATTGTGTGTGTGTGTGTGTGTGTGTGTGTGTGTGTGTGTGTGTGTGTGTGTGTGTTTGTGTGTGTGTGTATGCATATTTGTGTGTGTGTGTGTGTGTGTGTGTGTGTGTGTGCGTGCGTGCGTGCGTGCGTGCGTGCGTGCGTGCGTGCGTGCGTGCGTGCGTGCGTGCGTGCGTGCGTGCGTGTGTTTTGGGGGGGTCAGGAGTAGCACTCCTATTTAAAACTAAAACAAATCATCTTAACATTATTTATTTTTCATATATTAAGACATTATCTTCTGGTTGTGGCCCCTTTGTTAATGACTTTTGAGGATCAGTCAGATCAGCGGGGCACTTGACACGCCCCACGTCTGCACCCCCCCCCCCCCCAAACTCCCTGCTATTTGCTTTGAAAGCGCCTTCTGTGCCCCGTGCCAGACATACCTGCGAAATGATCTACTAATTACCTACTAAATATGTTTGTTCATGTCGGTGGAACAGCTCACTTAATTGTAGGGGCACTCTGTCATACTGCTCCCTTCGTACCCCTCCAAGCAAAGGGTGTGTGGGGGTGGGGGCTTATCTCCAAGAGCTCGTTATATTAATGCCAGTAATTATGTGTTTTGCTTACTTTTGATGTGCTTCTGTTCAAACGGGAAGAGTTAATAAGAGGATGACGGCGAGTATGTCAAGAGGAGCCTACATGTTGTCTTTGGGCTCTGGAAGTTCCTTTGAGTTGTGGGGGGGTGGCGTGTTTATGTCGCACGTGTGCACAAGCAGCACATGCGCATTGTGCGTACGAGGTTGGGCGAGGCACAAAGGGCGGGTCCGCCATCGCAAGAACAGCATCACATCGAGGTTATGGGAGCTTTACGATCAAATCTCACATGTCCTTTTTTCTTGTATTATTCATCTCACGGGGCTGCCCGCCCCCCCACCCACACCCGTCCTGCACCACCCGAACCCTCCCTTCTCAGTCCCACAGGCCTCAGATCAGAACAGGGTGGAGATATTTAGTGGAGAAGGAAGGGAGGAAGTGCTGGGGCCTTTGTTTCAGAGCACTACTTATGTAAAAGTAACAATACCGCAATATAGATACTAGTCCAGCATTGGAAATTAAACTTGAGTAAAAAAGTACAAAAGTACCGGGGAAAAAGTATCAAACGTAGAAGTAAATCATTATGCATTATGAATGGCCCATTTCACATTAATATCACATTGAATTAGTAATTTAGCCATTTGGTACAATGTATTGTATTGTCTCCGAGATGCAGTGGACTGTGAAGTATAAAGTAAGAAATACTCAAGTAAAGTAAAAGTATTTAAAAATTGCTCTTAAGGAGTAAATGTAGTTGCTTTCCACCAATGACAACGGGAGCCAATCTTGCCAAGGAAACAACAGGCCTCTCCACTATTATATCCCCAAGGAAAGAGCTGGCATGGATAGTCTCTCTGTAATGGAAAAGACACCAAACGGCCACTAATGAGCAAAATAAATAACAACCCTAATAAAGAGGGGGAGAGGGACAGCACTGGGCGTGAGGGTGGAGTACATTACACTGTATTAAAGCAGTGTTAATTAAATGTTAATGTCGAACACTAAGACAAAGGTTTTTTGATATTTAGTCGACTAAGACTAGACTAAGACTAAACTATTTCAGAAGACTAAATAGGACAAAGACTAAATGGTGTGTTATTCAAAAGACTATAAGACTAAGTCTTTTCTGGCAAAATTAACGTTGAATTAAGACTAATACTAAAAGTAAAGGACTACAAGACTACGATTTTGATATTTAGCCGACTAAGACTATAGACTAAGACGAAACCATTTCAGATGACTAAATTGGACTATAAGACTAAATGTGTGTTATTCAAAAGGCTAAGAGTAAAACTAAATCTAAATCTGCTGAAAGAATTAACTCTGTATTAAAGCCAAATGCATACTTGGTCACACGACGCTGTCGTATGCTGAAAATAGCAGACCTACAAGCTCACAACGGATGTGACACGTTGTGAGCTTGTAAGTCTGCTATTTTCGGCACACAACAACAGCGCCATGATGCGACGGAGCATAAATTAGGCTTAATGTGGTGTGATCACCACATGCATGGACGCGTGTTCACACACACACACACACACACACACACACACACACACACACACACACACACACACACACACACACACACACACACACACACACACAGGTGCACATGCACGAACACACATACAGGCGAAGCAGACAGACACAGACGATGATGTTCAGCTGTCATTGCTAATGAGACCGAGTGTGTGTGATGTAAGGACAGGTGCTCGCTGATGGAGATTCAGGAAGACAGTTGAATAACATTATCTCCTCCCTCACGTACACTGTTGATTTCTTTGTTTACTTTTCTTTTTTTACATTCTTTGTCTCAACATAATGATTGATCGGGGGGGGGGATTCTGTGGCCGTGCACGTAGTGCGTACCAAGCTATTTTTATAAAAGCATTTATCATTTCAAGAATTTTAATTGTGGATAAGAAAGGAATTATGACAATTTTCGTGGAATTAAAAGTATAGCAGCCAGTGTTCTTCTATATGTGTGTGTGTCCGTGTGTGCGTGTGCGTGTGTGTGTGTGTGTGTGTGTGTGTGTGTGTGTGTGTGTGTGTGTCCGTGTGTGAGTGTGTGTGTGTGTGTGTGTCCGTGTGTGCGTGTGTGAGTGAGTGTAACCTCATTTACACAATACAGTATGCTTTATCTGTGCTCCATCGTATGATGGTATCACACAGTGGAAATAGCAGATCTACAAGCTCAAAATGTGCCCCATCTGCAACGCATTGTGAGTTTGTACAGTAGATGTTTTTCTGCTCATGATGTCAGCGACAAAGTATAAATCAGGCTATAGCCTCTTAATGAGTTGTTAGCTGATCACATACAGTAGCCATCGGATATGCACATGTCAATGCAAGCAAACCGCAATGCAACTAAACCGCAATGCAACCAAACCGCAATGCAACCAAACCGCAATGCAACCAAGACACTGGTGCCACAATGGTTTGACCACAAGTAGGTCAAGTGTACATTAATGTTTCTATACTAAACAAGACACATACTGGCACTTTGATTGCTGTTCCTCCCACAACATTACTTCAACCACTCCAGCAAAAGAGAAACTATACTTCACAATGCTGACAACAGTGCATGCTAGAGATGAGCTAGTTATGTTAACATTAATTGGGTTGTTTCTATGACATTTTATGAACAAAACAAAGGCTTGTACACTGAACTGCACTGTAAAATAGTTGACGTTTCCATCCGCTGGGATCTTTGTTAGGCTAATGCAGGCTTTATTTTCGTTTATACTGTTTTTGTCTCCTCTCTCAGTTATTGCCCATCGTTTCCTCTGGGCCAGTGACATTAGCATCATGTGGAGATAAACAGAAGTGAACTGACTCTACCGTACAAAACAGTCATTTCCTTCTGTGGGAACATTGAATTGCCTTAAAAGTGGCATGCAGTCAGAAGTTCCGGTGGTTCAGGTTTTAACACTTTTTTTTCCCACCGACTACACTTGAGGGCATAGTAACTTTTCTTGCTAGCACCCATGCTTTCATGTTGCTTCTGATCAATGACGATTGCATCATTCTCTTAACTTCTATTGAAAGTGTGAGCTTTGGTTTCTCTTGGTTTTGTTTTTCTCTTCTCTCTCTCTCTCTCTCTCTCTCTCATACACCACTTGAACTCTAGCATCCCTATTCTCAGATAATTTCCCCCCAAATATAGCCGATCTCCAAGCTAAAACACATTGCAACGTAACGCTTTGTGAGCTTGTAGATCGGCTATTTTTTGACAACTTTAGATATAGGTGTAGAGGGGGGAAAAACAGCAGACAAAGTACAAAGCCGACCAGGCTCCATGCTCCTGTGTATCCTCTCAAGGACTGTGGAGGTGGATACGGGTTGAAACACACTGCGGTTTCGACATTCACATTCCACCTGTGTTTTGACAACACATTTCACAAGAGGGATCTGAAGCGGTTTTAAGGTTTCTCTTTTCTCCGTTTGATATCAAACAGTGATCCCCCATGCAACTGCAGAACACGCAGCACTCCATGGGACGGATTAAGGCAACATTAAAAGTAATCCCCAGAGTCAGACACAGCTTCTCAACCAAAGGAACGAAACAAAAGGAAATCGGTACTGTACGTCTTTATTGGAGGGCTTTCAGAAGTTCCCATGCGTGTCGTGAACAACGATGTACTCCTGTATGAAATGTTTGTGCACCGCTAATATTAAATAGGTTGACAAGAGTAATAATTATCATTACATGCATGACTGCCGGCTGCCTCAGAGCTGAGCAAGAGATTAAACAGAGATTACTGTTTGTGTCATGGTTGCGTGCCCTTACAGCCATGGCTTTTCTAAAAAAGAAAATGTATATGAATCCAAATATTGAATCTAGGCCTAACAACTACATGAAAAGATCTCAACAGTACAAGAGTACAATAGCCTACGATAACGAGGCTTTCATTTGTACCGTTTTATTTTTTTCAGTAGTGGGTACTAAAAAATATACATAGAAATGCAATGTGTGGCACAACTTTTGACTTTGAAGCTAGACAGCTATTAATGGGAGGAACACAGGAAAACATACATTTTTCTTCTTTATTCTATGAAAAGTCTGATTCATACGTCCATTCTGACTCTGTCAAACAATGATGAGATACAGTACAAATAAGGGGAGTGATAACTATTACACATGTAAATTCAAATTAAGTACAAATGTCCCAAGCCTATGGCCAGGAAAGCCACGTGTGGCAAGAAAAGAGCTGCAAGTAACTCAACAAAGGCCTACACCAAGTACAACTATGCTCTGATCACAGAAACTACTTCAACACAAGTTTCCAGACTGAGATATGACACTTCAGTTCTGCTGATTAGCATATAATTCAGGATTATTTCACTGTACTGCTGATGACTGAATGCTCTCTTCAAAACCCACTGCACCCTTTCCTCTTAACCCCGAACTGATACTGCGGTGACTTTTAACACTGCTCAGTTCAACACCAGCTCATGATGTAACAATCTCCTTAAATATGTAAAGTATTAGACTTAATAGACCCAATGGTGTGATTACGGCTTAAATCTAAAACCCCACTCCTGGATATGCAGTTCTACATGGTGATCCATTTTAAATCATTCCCTTATCCACAGGAACAAGGGGAGGAAAGTTCATGTGTAAATTACAGGAAGTCAATTTGGTGGAAGTTTGTAATAAAAGAGTGCTCTCTCTCTCTCTCTCTCTCTCTCTCTCTCCATTTTAGGTTGAGATATCAAATCTTCATTAAATAGAGTCAGGCAAGGGAAATGTCACAGGTGTTAAAGGCAATTAGTTTCCCTGGTCTATCGGAGTGTTAATCTGAGTGATGAGTGTGCTGATAGGAATACATGTGATAGCAGATCTTGCTTTTATTAAAGATGAAACACCAAATGGATGAATAAAAACAAATCTGATGACTACCATCCCTATGTAATTTTGTTGAACCTCTAATGTTTTTTGATTAGATTAAACCTCTGATAGGTTGCCATACACACTCATTTTGAAGCGCTGGCTTAGTTCTAATTGTAGCACAAATGCCATTGCAGTCAAGAAATTCAAGTCAGTGGGTGCCTATTGGCCCAGCCTGTTAGTGCACAGACTCTTTCCTCCCTGTGAGCCGTGAGGACCTGAGTTTGAATCAGACTCCTGGTCTTGTCTCACATGTCTCTCTCTGTGCCCGTGGTTTCCTGTCTTTCTCTACACTCTCCTGAGAAATAGAAGGTAAACATGCCAAAAAATAAAACTTAAAGAAGTACAAGTCAGATGCTAAACCGTAAACAAGGATCCAAAAATAACAATCCAACTTGTTCTCACTGATTTGGCCAGAGCAACACAAGACAGATCTCATTATCTCTCTTTGAAAAGCAACCTGAATGTCATCCTCCTAAAAGAGAAACCAAGACGTGCCACTCTAAAAGACTTGAATGCTTTTATGTCATGCCTAAACAGAGTAAGGTGAGAGAGGGAGAGGGTGGAGACAAAGATAGAGCGAGAGACAGAAATGGCAAGGCGGAACAAAACAGAGGAGGAGAGAAGAGAAGGTGAAAAGCGAAAAAGCATAGCTAATGGTATTGGTATCAGATTTATTCCAAAGAAGCAGCAGCAGAAGGAGGCAGGAAGGCAGGCTGGCTGATTCTTTCGCCCCGTCTTCCCCTTCCCCTGATTATGAAAGGAGACATGGCGCGAGGTCGAGGGTCAAGCCAAAAGGAGACAGCATTGTGTAGAAACTGTCACGCACCGCCACCTATTTTGACATGCACAGGCCCGTTTGTTGTCTGTCGAACATGCAAATTGGCGAACCCCGGCTGTCATATAAAGGCAGGCAGATATGCGGCGGTCGGGAAAATGAGAGACCACCTGTAACCAAGTGAATGGGGAGTGATGGACAAGCATTCAGTCAGCCCGCTCGTCATTTCCAGGCCCGCCATTCAGCCATCAGCATCTCCACCTCCTCCACTCCCCCAAACAGCACCACCATCAATCCCATCCCTGCACACATATACATGTAAAAATCTATTCTTAATATTCAGAAGCAGGAAGTGAAGGGAAATAAATATATACGACGGAAGGGTGGTGGTGGTGGTGGTGGTCGAGGGGGGGGTTAGTGGTGGTGATTTCAACCTGCTGGCTCCCTAATAGGATCCTACATGGAGACAGCTGAGGGTCAAACCTGGATAATTAGTTGTCCAGGGAGAAAACATCACTCTTCCACAGGGACTGGACAGGACTGGGGTCCTATAGGCTGGCCCTTATACACTCAATCCCAAAGACAGTCCAGAATGTGTCATGTAATCTATGCTGGATTCTTTTGTCTAAACTAGGCTAAATGTTCCGTTGCCGCTAAGTGCTATGCTGAAAGTGACCATACATGGGCCCCCGTGGTCGCTCTTCCACTTCTAATTACAAGGGAAGTCTACAGTGTGTCATGTTAGCTAGAATATTTTACCAAGACCAAGCTAAGTGTTAAGTTGACCAAATAATTAGCTGTCCACTAGAAGCATCACTCCGCCAGAGAGCCTGGGAAGGCAATCCCAGTGGTAGACAAATTCTTAGCTTACTGTGGAAGTACAGTAGACATATTCTGATGGAATAGAATTACTTACAATTCCAGGCAAACTTTTACTTTTGCAGTTACTTTGGTTCCTGCAAAAATACTCTCTTCTACTTCACTTTGCTTCTTTTACAGTATACTGTAGATCTGTTTATAGATGCCCCAGTTAAGCCTAAGATTCAGACTCATACTTTGTCGTATGACATTGTCCCTGTCGATCTACAAGCTCATAATGTGTCACACTGTGAGTTTGTAGATCTTCCATTTTCGGCAGTGGGACACCACCGAGTATAATTTAGGCATTGCTGCTGTGCGGCCCTGAGACTAAGCTGAACAATCCCTGCAATGTGTTGTCCAGAATACTTCAACATGAAAGGGAGAGTGACCCCATTTTCTCTTGAAAATTCCTGAAAACTTTTACTCATTGAAGATACAGTACAAGGCTTTGGGAGGGACAGCGACTGTATGAAGCTGAATGAAACACAAGTACAGAGTTGAGCTCCTGTGGAGCCCCATATGAAACCCACGGATCAGTCCGGTCTTTGTGTGTGCATGTGCGTGCGTGTGTGTGTGTTGTGTAACACTCTCAGGGGGAAGTCATCTGAATGGTTACATGTAAACGTCATTCTGAGCCAGTAAATGAGACTCCTCCAAAGCCTTGAAGCTGTTTTGCTTCTTCTCGATTTGGCCAACACCTTGTGCCATCCAACCCTGCCAGTCATATCTCCCAGGTTGCTAATTAATTATCACCTAGCTAACACGCACGCACGCACGCACGCACGCACGCACGCACGCACGCACGCACGCACGCACGCACGCACGCACGCACGCACGCACGCACGCACGCACGCACGCACGCACGCACGCACACACACACACACACACACACACACACACACACAGTAACAGTAACACACACAGAGTAACACACACAGAGTAACACAAACACACACACACACACACACACACAGAGTATCACATACAGTACACACAGTTGCTGTGGCACCACTTAATGTATGTGGCATGTGGTTTTATCTCATTTATTGTGGGGTGTTTTGAAGAAAGACATTAAAAAGAATAATTTTTTCCCCAAAGACGCTCCATTCTGAACTCAGCTACTAAGAACAAAAAGGTCAGGCTGGGAGCCAGTATTCTTTTCCTCCCCAGTCAATTTAAGCTATAAGTCATTACCCGTGTAGACATAAGCTAATCACTGCAGTACAATGTTGTCAGTTCAGCAAGCGCAACATTTTTCTTTTGCCAAATGATCCATTAATATTGAGGGATTAGCTTTTCCTTTCTGTAATGATATAGGGTAGAAACTGGCTTTATTATATGATTTAGTCCAGTCAAATGTATTCAAATGCCACCTTTATTACCCTGGAGGTGCTTTGCATAAACTGAATAAATCCAGCGGCTACTCTGCAAGAGTCAAACATATCAAAGGTTTCCTGTCTTTGAAGTGAGGGTAGTCTCTAATTCCAAAACAGATTTCCGTGATAAATAAATACATTATTTATGAATTCTGGGGGCAGTGGTAAAAGAAGCAAAAGAACAGGGGGTGGGGGCGGGGGGGGGTTGGCGATGGGAAAACGGGAATAAAAATGCATGAAACATTTTATGCCACGGAAATGTCAAGAGACGCAAAATGACACAGAGTGGCGCCTGCCGACCAACTGGCAAACAAACTGATTAACATATTCACATTGGAGCATATGTTGTGCTCATTTGCTTACACAAAGCCTCAATCAGAATAATACACCATGCTCAACTCATGTCATAAAAGTATATGGGAATATGTTTATGACAATGATGAAGTTTGGAAACGTTTCAATTATTTCATTTCTGACAATCATATTGACAATGTGACACCCTCAACAACTAGCAAACAGCATGACTGCTAACTACCCTGAGGACGGTAATGGAAGAAGAAAACAAACATTCCTAGCCTGCTACAGCACCAGTTCATCATATTTTAATTTATACTGAACACTATGCTTGATAATGCCACGTGTCCGTGCTGTTGTTGTTTCTCCATGAATACTGTGTGTCTGAGCAAAGAAGCTTCTTCCCCAGAACAATCAGATACATGAACGAACTGATAAGAACCAAAGCGAAACCGGGCAAAGGAAAACGCTAGCACCCACCCCTTGCCCTCCTCTTGCACTATCATGATACATTTTTGCACATTTCTAAACTAAATTTGCTGTATATATGGAACATACTGTAGCCTCAATTGCACCTTCTTAAAATAAATTATATGGAACCTACTGTGAAGCTGTTCACAAAAAGTTTACCTAACTTTGCTACTACAGGGAAAACATGCACATGTACATATGTTACTATTATTTTTACACTTTGATTGCTCTTTCTTGCACTCTTTATTCTTGTTTGCTGTGGTTTTGTTGTTTTGAATGTTATTCTATCTACAGTATGCTGCTGCATTGTCTGTAAAGCCCAAACCACACCAAAGGGTCAAGACGGTTTTAGCGTTGTCCCTGCGGTGTCTTGTTGCACGTTGACCCACGTTGACCCACGTTGACCCTAGTGATTCAACGCATGGAATTCAATGGCCCAAACCACACCAAAGGGTCGAGACGGTTTTAGCGTTAACTCCTTGCAACCGTTTGGACTCAAGGAGTTGCATGGTGACCCTTTGGTGTGGTTAGGGCTTAAGGAAGCCAAAACAAAAATAAGTTTTATTCTTATGTACCTGTACACAAGATGTAACAATAAAGTACAACCTTGAACCTGAGTGAGATCGACACACACAGAAAGCGTACATTTTGAACGAAGGACACAAATGTGTCTTTGGCCACTGACCGCGTTTTTACATGAGCAAAAGCTGGCCCTGCTGTGATTGGCCAGTAGATGCAGACCCACAAAGTTGGGTTGAAAACACAGAGGTCACTGACGTTACACAGCCACAAAACACAGGCGTAAACAGCATTTCCGCATACTCCGCATACGTCACGGTCTATGACTTTGCCATCCGAACTGTGCACCAAATTGTAAATGAACAGCAAAGTATGCAATGAGTGTCTGATGTGTCAGTGTCACTTTTGACCAGTGTTTGAGGTAACAGCGTTAGAATTTGAAATGGCGTTACTGTAACGGAATACTTTTTTGGGTAACAGATTATTTTGCAATTACAGTAATCAGTTGCTTACTTTTCCAAAACAATGCCGTTACTTAGTTACATTTAAGACCTATATTTCCCTATTCTGTTAAAAAGATCCATCTGATGCATTCGCTCTGTTTCCTGAATGAATGAGCTCTCTGTCAACGGAGACGAGAAAAACAAGCAACACCGCAATGTCGCGGGCGGCGGGTGTTACACGAAAATCAGTGACCCATGCTTTGCAGTATGTGGTGATTGCGTAATGATTTTAATCTACCGTATTCAATAGGTCACTATTTTGGTGTGACAGTGACACGCACGGCTGGTCTTTACATTTTTACAATTTACATTCCGTTGCGAAATGACAGAGATTGATGGATGACGGAGAGTTTATCCTTTAGTAAGGCTGTGGAAGTATTCATACTATTTTTGGATTTATTGGTGAAAGGAGGAGATCAACATCAATGCAAATTAGTTATTGTGAAGCAAGCCCAGCACAGCTCCACAACACTCCAGTAGGCTGCACTTTTTCCCCCCTCGCGGGTGGGTTTTAATTGTAGGTATCGCAAAATAAGGCAAAAGGTTACTTTCTCAGAAGGTAATCTTGTAACGTAACAGAATACTTTTTAATTGCGGAATCCTGTAACGTAACGGGAGTACCTTTAAAAGTAACGTTCCCCAACACTGCTTCTGACTTTCACTGGAGAGTAAAAATTTAATTGTATACTACTGTGGTTCTCAAAGATCCTCCTTGAGGGGGTTCCAGAGGGTCCCCAGCAAAATGATACAGCATCAACATGAGTTGAACCTTTCTAACCCTATACAGCAGCTATTTGAAAATATCCAATCAGCTATTTGAATCGTAGATCTACAAGTTTGTAAATCGGCGATTCTCAGACTTTAATATTTTGGAAACATTTTAATAGGACAAATCTGGTATGGGTGTCCATGGCACAACATATTTTCACATGGGGGTCTGCGGTCAAATCATGCATATCAATTTAGGGGTCCTTGACATGGAAATGTTTGAGAACCACTGGTGTACTGTATGTATGCATGGGTGTAATGGATTCCCTGTGCAGTCATACTTGGAGGCCCATATGGAGTCATGTGGAACAATCCATGCAATGTGTTTGAAAATGTCCAGAATACTTGAACATGAAAGGGAGAGTGACCCCATTTTCTCTCACTTCCTGAAAACTTTTACTCATTGAAGATTAGAGTAGAGTACAGTACAGTACAGTACAAGGCCAGAGCAGTGGTGTAAAGTAATCAAATACATTTACTCAAGCACTGCACTTAATTGTTAGGTATTTGTGGGGGGGATTTCCCATTTTCAGTACTTTTACTTCTACTCCACTACATCTCAGAGGCCCTCCCAGGGGGCAGTCATTTTAATGTAAATGCAGTCCGTTCATGTACAGTCTATGAACAATAAGGGATATATTCTATCACACGAATATGAGAAAACACTATATATATACACCATCTTTCAACAGTATAGTAGCGCAGTAGTAGAAAGTGGGACATCTATTATGAGGGCTACAGTACATCTGTAGGTGGGCATGGGGTGGGATTGAATGTCAGGGCTTGATGGGAAATAGCAGTACATGGAGAAGTGAGGTGGGACTGAGGGTGGGTCAGCCAGTCAAGCCCGATTACTAGCGCGGCTGAGAAATGAAAAAGCGTTTAACATGGCATACAGATAGCATGGCCATACAAGGCCCACATTCGCCTTTGAAGTCCCCAGGTTTCAAAGAGGCAACAGCGGTACATTCTCTGAATAATTACACATTGGCTTATGAAAGCAGACCATCAGAGGAGCGTTTAGTCAAAGGTGGGCCATTTTTAGATCTCCATAAAATACCTGAGCAGGTGTTCTGTCCTGATTGATCTTCTACCTTGTCCTACATAGGTGACCGTGCTAATGTAATGTTCAACATCTTATAGAATTTGAACTGCAGCGTCCTCTCATTCGTATTACAAATGAAGACATATCAATTAAAGTTGGAAATGACCCTGCTTTGAAATGCTTGATGCAATTTTTTTTACTCTATGAGAAAGCAAGGCAAATGAAAATAAATGACATTGGTAATAACAAAACCTTGGGTGGTACAATAGCAGTCATTTATCTACATGTGAAAAGTAATTGTTCAGGCAACACAATACATTATTCTCTTGGCATACAACCCCACATGGTGTGGTGCATGTGATCAACCTTAAAATAATTGCATAGGTTTTTGCACCCAAAGGGGACGTGTGTGTTAGGAATATTACAAAAAAAAGACTGAAAGGGGAAATTAATCAATTAAGGGTTTGAGTAAATAACCACAAAGGGGGTCCGTGTTGTAGGAAAGTAATAGAGGTTCTGCACCCACGTGAACGTTTATTTAACCTGTGAACTGCAAGGTTATTTCTGTTAGACGCTAGCATACACACACACACACACACACACACACAAACACACACACACACACACACACACACACACACACACACACACGTGCGCGCACACACACGGCAGCACGGAGGAAGGATGATTTATGTGGGAAGATCCATCTTCATCATCTCGCCGCTCACCTTGGTCTCCATCAGTGTTAATTAAAGGAAGGTCAGTGTCACCCTCCCTGCTCCCCCGACCAGCCTTCTTTTACATAATAAATCACATCTGAGGCACAAAGGGGGTGTTGACATCAACAGAATGCTGCTAGCTAACTAGCTAACTGCAGTTCGGTGGGCTGAGGAGTTAATTCAAAGACTGCCATAAATAATGCTCAGTGTCAGTGTGTTGTGTCTTTGTCCAAGAACAATGGCTGCGAGACAAGAAAAAAACAACCCTGAGAATACATGAACCCTGATTAAAATCATTTGGTGTGCTTTTCTCTCCATAAGATATGAATAGACCTTTTCTTAATAATATTGGGGGAGGGGCTTTTCTGAAAGCAGGAGTGCTTTAACCACTAAACCCTATAACGGAGTCCCCCATGGGTCCCTACTTGTCCCCCTCCTTTTTCCAGTCTACACCAAATCTCTTTGCAGAAAGTAGCTGATTCAGAAGCTCTCAACATGTTGCAACATGACACATCTTGTACTGTAGATCTGCTATTTTCACCAGATAGGGTAGGGAGATGTAGAGGAAAACAAATGCACTGCCCTGATTGTCCCACTGGCCCGAAGCTAGCAGTTTCATTCATAGTGTTTAAGCCTTATTTAGGCTGCCTAAAGATTCTTTTGTATTTCACCGCACGACGATGTCACTCACAAAAATTAACCAACTTTCGAAATAAATTCTTGTCGGCAAGCGACACCACTGTACTATGGTGTATAAATTAGGCTTAACACCAACTGTATATTATACTTTTCTTACAATCAATTTTCATACCCAAAAGAAACAGGAAACACATGTATTGCTTTGTGCACGGTTTCCTAGCGTTTCTGGTTCGCTGTCAGCCTTGCATAATGAGGGCCACAGTGCTGCAGAGTTCCCCTCTTATCACAAACTAGCACGCATGGCCCCGGCTGGTCTCTCCTCAGTCATCAAGCAATTGATGTAATTGAACCAGCCTTTGCTGTCAAGCAAGCAGGGCGGCTCAATAGCATATGCTCCGAACACTCTGGACAATGAGAGGCGCACAGCCGGGCAGGAAGGCAGGCTCGCTCGTTGCTGTTCTGTCAATAAATTTCAATTCCACTAATTGTCCAGAATTCATTAACTGAGCCTTTGAGACAACATGCTCGCATGGAAAACAACAGAACAATACAGCGGGAAAAGAAGGCATAGGGGGGGTTGAGGGCTTAATGATGTCGAGGGACGTGTTGCATGTATTTTCCAACTGTTATTGTTGCATCTTGTTTGTGATATCTGATTGAAGTGAGTAAATGATACATTGGGAATGTACAGTACTGTGCTTGTGCTTGAACTCTGTAATTGAAAGGGAATAATGGCATGGAAATATCCTTCAACGTACTGTACAGTATGTACTGGACAAACAATTAGAATGAAGGGTACGTGATCTGGATAATTCTGGTACAGTGTTCTACATTTATTGTCCTTTGCATGTTTCGAATAATAGTTCTCTATGTTGATAGAATTCAGAATAAAATAAATGAATGATTAAAAAGTACAGTACATAACCTTCAGAAAACACAATGTTAACACTCAGCAGACATGGAAATCCGTTGTCAATTACAATACATTCACTTCCCCGCTGTACTCGCCATGGAAAAACAATACCAAACTGAAATTTGGATCCTCCCAACAAAACCTTGTTTACCTGCTAGAGTGGCTGGTAGGGTAGCCAACATCAAAGTCGTCCAATTTTCACCAGCATGTGGCTGAAGGCTGGTGTTGATTTTGTTATTTGTTTTGCTCTGGACCGTGCAATAGCAGACCAAATAATTGTGTGTATTTCTCTCCTCCATCTGAAGTCACAATGACAAACAACAACACTAAGTCACTTCTTCCTTGCCTGCTTCTTCATCTGATTAGCACCGGCCTTGCTTTCAGCAGAGTCCTAGTCGCCCTCCAACAAAGTCCTCAACGTCCCCCCATATCTGCCTAAGTGACCAGCAAGGGGTCAAGGGTCACCGTGCGCTGCCACTTCCCTTGTCACAGGAAACAAGCAGGAGGAGGAAAGGGAGGGAGGCAGGGAGGTGATATTCAAAACAACAATGACAAGGGAGGTGCACATAATTTGCTACTCTCTCTCTCTCTCTCTCTCTCTCTCTCTCTGTGTCTCTATATCTACCTCTGCTTCTGTCTGTCTCTCTTTGGGGGCAGAGGTCTAGGGTGAATCACATCATTGCATGGAAATAGATATCATAGATTGTTGAAATAAACAAAAGGCTTTCGCCAGGTTTGAGTACGTGAGCACTGTATGCTGTGGCATTTAACCACATGCACTCTAGCGTCCCTATTCTGCAGATCTACAAGCGCACAATGTGTCTCAACACAATGCCTTGTGAGCTTGTATATTGGTGGTTTTCTCTGAAGAAATTTGGTGTAGAGAGAACAAAGGAGCAGACCAAGTACAGAGCCCTGGTGGTCCCCAGTTAACTAGGTAGCCTATACAGTTTAAGTGCATGGTTAACCCATAAACACCGGGAAAGCATCTGTGTCATCTTCGATTTTAGCTACAATATATGAGCTGAGAAAAAAAAGGTTTTCAGATAACTCTTAGGATTTAGAACAGTATCTTTTAATAAATACAACAGGGACATGTTCAAATAGCAGCAGGTATTGCATGATGTGCAGATCAAATGTACTGTTATGTACTTCCTATACAAAATGATCTTTCATTTTGTATAGGAAGTATAGGAACATAGATCCGTAAAGAAGATCAGTAAAAGAAAAAGAAAATAAAGTGAAAGAAGGGAATGTCCGCACACAGTAAAATGCTGCTCTCGCATGCTTTATTTAAACAAATAATCAAGCAACGTTTTGGTATGATTGTTTAAATAAAGCATGGGAGATCAGCATTATACTAAATGAAGCATGGAGATCAGGATGCGGAGCATGGCGGACATTTCTCTTATTTTCCTATACCAAATAAACCCATCGCAAACTCGCACATACTGTACGGAAGCACGTGTATGCACATAAACACAGATGCAACCACCATACACATACAGACACACACAAACGCCCACACACACACACTGTACTGCCACCTCTACCAGACGCATGCACACACACACAGACACACATGACACGGATACAGGTCACACACACACACACACACACACACACACACACACACACACACACACACACACACACACACACACACACACACACACACACACACACACACACACACACACACACAATGTATATTGTAGTTGTGCTTGTGCAAAGCTGAATGATTGATAATGTGATCTAGTGATCCCCTCTGAGAAGCTCAGCCCTCCAGCTCAACAGCAGCAGTGGTTCCATGCTTACTCAACCAGAACACACCCTCTTCTCCCTGGGCCCTGCCACGCAGGCCCACAACACCCCACCCCTGAGTGTGTGTGTGGTGTGGTTTGTATCAGCAAGCCCCTTAATCTGACACATACATTGCACGGGACTTCCCAGAAACATAATTACAGTGCATATACCTCGTGTGTCAGTGTGGCCTGTATACATCAATAACGATAATGATATTCTACTAATGTGTAAATCTTGTTAGGCCTTTCTATGGTGTGCCACTGTAGAATGCCAGCGCTATATGCAGTAAAATCCTCAGTGTGAATGTATCCATGTTGTAACTCACAAGAGTGTACAAATGTAACCCAGTGGACCCTTACGGGCCACTCTCTGAGTTAAATTAACAATATAGATTTTACTGCGTAAGCATTAAAGCAGCCCACCCCGCCTCTGTATACATCAAAACACGTCCTCTTTCCAGTGCATCGACGCCGCAGCAGCGTAAAAAAAGAAGAAGACGCGGAACGCCTACAGTATGATAGCTACATCTGTAGACCCACAAAACTTTACCATCCAGAACCACAGCTTCTCTTTGTGGACATGAAAACACTACTTAGCACAGGGACACGCTGTCACCTCTTCATTGGTAAAGAAAAGGCTCGGCGTCGACCCACAAAAGGAAAATAACTATTATCAAGAAAGCTTCTGCATGTGCAATCTGCCACAGTGAAGAAAAAATAAAAAATAGCCTTTGTGAGGCTATAAGCTAAAACGTATGTGAGTGGAGTTATAAAAGTTTTTAAATGCAGCGCACCTACTTATTTTGAAGGCCAGCCTGTTATTATGTTTGATGTCTGTGCATACTGCATAGCCATATGCTCCTCTCCTCTTCCCCCCGTCACATTTGCCTTTTGTCTGCCTCAGAGCAACATGGGATGGAGACAGAATTATAAGGCCGGAGCATGTACAGTATGAGAGAGAAGGAAAACATTCATGCAAACATACAGAAAAATAGAGAGAGAGAGAGAGAGAGAGAGCGAGAGAGAGAGAGAGAGAGAGAGAGAGAGAGAAAGAGAGAGAGAAGAAAGACACAGAAAGAGCATTGATGGAGAGAATGTGCGTGCGTGCGTGCGTGCGTGCGTGCGTGCGTGCGTGCGTGCGTGCGTGCGTGCGTGGAAAGAAAAAGAGAAAAAGAGAGTTATTTGAGTTGTGTGGTTTGCAAAGTCAATAGCGTCGTCCATATTTCTGTACAACTGAGACTCACAAATCAAAGTGAAAGAACATCTTGTCCGGGGGAAATGTACCCTCCATCTACATGTACATACAACACCTCAATAAATTACTAACTTTGAAACCTCTATGAGAAAAACAGAACCAATGTTCTTAAATATATCAGACAGAGAGACCAAGAATAATATTTGCAGAACAGGCAAGCTAATTGCACATTATGTTGGTTAGGGTTCCAGGGCATTTTTGGAGTGTTTGCATTGGCTAATACATGATTAATTGATCATCAATTGACATAGATGTTTAAGTATCTATTGATATTAGGCAAATATCCATTCGGTATCTGATTTATTGTTTTGTTATTTTCATTATCTCATTGATGATGTTAGACAAATCATTTTAGTTTAAAAAACGTTTGTGTTGATTTCACCACTGTTTGTCTGTGTTTATTGTAATGTCTAAAATAATAATATGGATAGCATCTCTTGCTAGTGCTCTTATAAATGCGTATTGTTTTTCTGTGTCAATGCACCATTCTGTATAACTGCATGGTTTACAAGAGTGCAGCGATCTCGTGGCATAAGCAACACAACTCTTGGCATACTTACCTGTGATGTCAACAACGGAAACTATTCATAATAGTAAATGTTTAATGATGAAGGGCCATAGTCAAGGCTGATTGTATGTTATTTTGCATATTTTACTTTAGATTAAAATCAATGTTATGTCAGATTTAAAAAATATATACATAGCTCACAATGTCAACATAACTGTATGTAGTACTGACTGTATACAGAATCATACATGTTTTACCTACTTAATAAATTACACTGAGTCCATTTTCTGTCCATTGTAAACGTAAGATGTTAAACACTGTTTCAAATATAAAAATCACTCTCAAAATATAATTTAACTATTTTAAAACAATAATAAACAAATAAACATTGATTCGAGCCAAACTTTGAGATCGATTTATTTTTTATATCTCTCTCTCTCTCTCTATTTTGGGGGAGTCAGGGGTGGGGGGGGGACACAACATTGACCTTGTTAACTCAAAACATGTAACACGTCTCCCTTTTGGATTCTCTGAAATAAACAAATAAATAAATAAATAAATAAGGTAAAACTTCTACACCATTTCCCTTGTTAAAATACAACAAATGAGGCAGCGAGCCACAACAATCCCCCGAAATCTTGAGACTGCACTGCCCTCACATGGCAGAATGAGGTCAGTGCAGGCTCTGTGCCCTCTTATTTCTCTGTCCTTATGGCCTCAGAGCTCCTCCAGGACAACAGAGGGAAGAAAGCATTAATTAAGGACCAACCATGAACAGCCAGGGAGCATAAAGAATATACAGACGCCCCCAACCCCGCCTTCACTCACTCGCACATGCACGCCCACGTGCGCGCAAACACACACACACACACACACACACACACACACACACACACACACACACACACACACACACACACACACACACACACACACACACACACACACACACACACACACACAGTCGTTTCCCCCTCCTATTCTCCACAGCTTCTGATAACTGTGAAATTCACTCCCTCTGCACAAAGACGCGGCCGCAGAGGAAAATAATTTCGGTAATAGAGCTAATGGGTTTAAGTGAGACTGTAGAGCAGCCAAGGGGAGCTAAAGACCAAGAGGAGAGGAGAGGAGAGGAGAAGAGAGGAGAGCCGTGTGGGCTCGAACGAAGAGGAGAGAGAGAGAGTATAAGAGAAATGCCTGTCGTCTTTTGCATTGTCTCGTGATTAGAACGGAGCGCTCCGTTTATAAACCCCCCTCCGTTTCCACTCACACTGTCACGATACGGTTGCTGATAACAGTCGCCTCCACAATGGAGGGATTTGGAATGGTACTTAATTTTAATTGATAAAAGCAGAAACAATGGTACAATGCTCGCACTGACGATTACATTTTGCCCTATTTTTTAGAAAGGGTGTAATCGCCATAAATGGAGTTAAACAAAGGGAAATGAGGCTTCCAGGCAATGTGTAATAACTCTATGACTGTATTATATCACACACACACACACACACACACACACACACACACACACACACACACACACACACACACACACACACACACACACACACACACACACACACTTCATTTTGTGTCATATTTTCTAGAGACCTGTGTATCTCTCTCTACAATTCCAATAAAATTAAGGTTTTACTTCATAACTGTGAGAGGGTGCACAATCACGCTTGGAAATTGGTTTTAAAAGATTCTAGTGATTGTGAGATCTGTCTGAAAGTCTTTCACCAGGCGAATACTGCCAATAGCATTCATGTATTAATTTTACCCCCAAATACAATGTTTATAGTGTTTTTGTTTTTCAATTACTGTGCACCAAATAGTCTGCATCTGCACACTGTCTGATGACGTGTGGCAGCCTTTCAACAAATCAATCAGTTGGAAAGCAAAAGGAAGTGCCTTTTCAGCTGTGTATTATGGTTAAAAAAATAAAACGAAAAGAAAGAAATTATACATTTTCCAGTAGTGAAAATGATGATATATGTGATCATTTTAGAGAGATGAGCCTGTGAGAAGGTCATGCTCGGCTTTCACTAATGACCCTAATTATTGTCCAGCTATACTGTGTAGCTAAGGTAAGACCACAGCAATGTCACTGGTCACACACACACACACGCACGCACGCACGTGCGCACGTACACGCACGCGCACACACACACACACACACACACACACACACACACACACACACACACACACACACACACACACACACACACACACACACGCACACACGCATGCATACAAATACATTTTTCCCAAAAGGTTTCTATCTTTTTCAAAAGATTGCCCATCTGTAAGCTTGCGTGTCGCACTGCAACACATTGTGAAGCTATTTTCAGCCATATAGCATAAAATAGGTGGCTAAGTGGTCAGATGATCACCTCCATGGCCCAATCTCATCACCTGGTACTGTAGATCAAAAAGAGGTGGTTGCCCCCATCTAAAACATAATCCTCAGTGTTAATGTACTAATGTACACAGAACCAAACAGACACTTAGACACATTATGTCAGTACACTCTCTGAGTTAAGTTGATACTGAGGATCTTACCCTGGTACAGTAGCTACAGAGTAACTGGACTGAATATTGAAGGCCATTAGAGATGGGCTTTGTCCTGCCCTGCCCTGCCCTGCCCTGCCCTGTCCTGTCCTAGCTGTCCTGTCCTGTCCTGTCCTAGCTGTCCTGTCCTGTCCTGTCCTGTCCTGCCCTGCCCTGTCCTTCCCTGCCCTGTCCTGTCCTGTCCTGTCCTAGCTGTCCTGTCCTGTCCTAGCTGTCCTGTCCTAGCTGTCCTGTCCTGTCCTGTCCTGTCCTGTCCTGTCCTGTCCTGTCCTGTCCTGTCCTGTCCTGTCCTGTCCTGTCCTGTCCTAGCCTAGCTGTCCTGTCCTGTCCTAGCTGTCCTGTCCTGTCCTAGCTGTCCTGTCCTGTCCTGTCCTGTCCTGTCCTGTCCTGTCCTGTCCTGTCCTGTCCTGTCCTGTCCTGTCCTGTCCTGTCCTGTCCTGTCCTGTCCTGTCCTGTCCTGTCCTGTCCTGTCCTGTCCTGTCCTGTCCTGTCCTGTCCTGTCCTGTCCTGTGCTCTTCACATTCACTAAGCCAGCCAGCCAGCTAACCAACCATCCCTGCATTAAGTGAGGCGAGCAACACAGATATGAATGTGATATTCCCTCTGGTATTTTTAACCACCGTATTGAATTCATATAAAACACTTAAGACTCCTTGGCTCTAGCTGACGGGAGCCTCTCACAGGGCTATCTTCCAGAGTCTCAGGAGAGAACTTCTCTGCTCTCGCCACGGAACACTCTTCTTCTCTTTTTTCACCATCCATCCATCCTCCCTATACCCTAACCCCCTTTTTCCCCTTTCGCTCTTTGCTGCATGTGGCGATTGCATGAGAAGGACCCCCCCACACGCACGCACGCACGCACACACGCACGCACACACAGTCACGCACGCACACACAGTCACACACACAGTCACACACACACACACACACACACACACACACACACACACACACACACACACACACACACACACACACACACACACACACACACACACACACACACTCTCTCTCTCTCTCTCTCTGTCTCTCTCTCTCAGTCTCTCTCTCTCTCTCTCTCTCACACACACACACACACACACACACACACACACACACACACACACACACACACACACACACACACACACACACACACACACACACACACACACACACACACACACACACACACACCTCCCATCCCTCATAAAAACCTAATGAAGTTAGTGGAAAAGTCCATAAAAATCTCATTAGGGGTTCACTTCCTGATACGGAATGGAAATCAAAGTCAGATGCCCTCCTGAGGATTGGATATAATGGGTAGTGATAAGTAGCATGTCTTGGGGAAAAAAGGCCTTGCCATTTGAAGACATGTGCAAAGAGGCCGGTTAGGCCATGTCATGTTAAAAGCACAATAAAGACAATGAGTCCCCCCTGCTACATAAAATTATCATGATAAAGATTAATTAGGAATGGCTGGTGGGGGGTACTACACTATACTGTACTGTGCATACTGAACAGTAGTGGAAATTGGGAAGAGAGGTAAACAAATTAAACAATTGAACTAATTAAATATAACCTATCAAACATAACCCAAATTAGTAAGCAATACAGTACAGCAGTAGATATACAGTCAGTAGACCATTAGGCCTATAGGCTTCCCTTTGAAAGCAAAAATCAAAAGCTGACCTTCACTGTGGTCATTATCGGGTCTTGGTCTTTGAACGCAGGCATGAGATGGGGACACCTGTAATGATCTGGGCTTTGGATGTGGGAATGAGACGCATATTATTATTAGGCCACAGTATGAATAATGTAAACCCCTGAGACAGGCCTACACTGATCGAACACATCCTTATGAATTATACTGTGACAGATTTTCATATTCATCCCTGGGCCTCGTGCTATTTCTCATGCTTGAGCGACGCTTATCACTTAACAATCAATTATTAACATGTGTCAGAGTAAGGAGTGCTATTACAGGGATTGAAATGCATGTTGTACTGTAGGCCAGAACTGACAACACTTCTTGTTCTCTCGCTCGCTCGCTCTCTTCTCTCCTTTCCGAAAGGCCTGATTTGAAGGTAGAAACTGAGCTTTCCAGCTTTTAATTTGTGAATAATACATCGGAATAATGCATTATCCCAGGAAAAAATGTATGAGCAAGTGCACCGTATTAATAAAGAGGACTGTAAGAGGTTTCTAATTCTCGCATACTTGCTTTCCGTGACCATTAGTTTTTATTTTTTACTTCACTGTCACGTGAAACCGTATGTTTTTCCTACAGGGATGATTTAAAAATGTCAAACTGAATGTAAACACCGCCCCCTGAACAGTAAACAAGACAAACTGCTCACCTGTGTAAGGGGGAAAAAGGTCAATTCTCCAGACATTTACAACACTTAAGTTTTGCATTCTCGAGCTACATCAATTCACCAATCCAAAAATAATGAATGGAAACAACAGCAAGATCACCTGATTAAAGGTTGAAACTAACACGGTGGCCTCCTGGAGAATTTTAATCAGCAAGGCAAGTCAGTCAAGAATATCATCACCGCATCCCCATGTCCATCAACGGCGCTACAGATGTAAGCAGCGGTAAACCTAACGACCGCTAAACGAAGAGCACATTCATTATGCAGATAGAGCATCACCTCCTGTTCTGTTTATTTGCATATATCACAATCCTTTCTATTTGTATGATAATCTGACGGCTGATGAGGAGTGCATATGTTTTGATTGGGGGACTGCGAAAGGGAGAGGGGAAGGGAGGGAGAGAGATGGGTGCCTTAATGCAGGTTTTTGAATATGCAATGTGTGTCTGACCTCGCTGAGCAGGGAAGAGGAGGCATGTAAGATTTATAAGGCGGCTGTGGCCCCCTGATTGACTAAAACACAGGGGATCATTTAGATAATGCAGCCCACTCCTAACAACTGCTCAGGGTCAAAAAGTAAAATAACTCAAATCCTGACAGCCGGAGCGACGGGGGGAAGTCAGCCGTTGTGATGCCAAACCAAATCGTTATTTTCCTCAACTTCCTGCTTTAAGACAATTGTTTACTTTCAGCAGGTATACGTACATGTGTGATCTGATGTTACTTCTTTTTTTTTGTACGTGTGACCTGAAACTCACAGAAGAGGGAGGGAGGACCCTCACTGATTTTTTTCTTTTTTTTTGCAATGGCAATCTGGGTATGGGAGATAACGGAGTGAAAAATGTTGGAAGCAATCCACTCTGCTTCGGAGTAAGACCTTTACAATTTCACCACTTCATTAGGAAGTGGCTAATCTCTCCACTCGAGAGGCCTGATAAGGACCCCGCGCTAATGCAGCAGGAGTCAAAGTTCAAACAGCCTTCGATGTTTTGATGCTTAACTTACTAAAGTTCCTGTATGTTCATTAGACAGCTTTATCAGCAAACTCTTCTCTTACATTCCCCAATACCCATCAAGATTGGAGGAGGCGGCGGGGCAGGGAAAGGAGGCAAGGAGGAGAGCAGCCTGCGTCCACGAGCAGATAACAGATAACAGGGATAGCAAGCCCTTGTCAGTGAAGAAGGTAAGAATGGAGGGAAGGAATGATGGGGAGAGAGAGAGAGAGAGAGAGAGAGAGAGAGAGAGAGAGAGAGAGAAATTGGTGCCTGGTCAAACCATCTTCCTTTCTGAGTATTCTCTCTCTCCATCTCGATTAAGCCTTTAACCCTGACTAGAGTGCTTAGTATAAAGCCCATATAGGTAAGGGGGGTGTGTGCGCATGGACACATGCGTGTGTCTATGTGTGTGTGTGTGTGTGTGTGTGTGTGTGTGTGTGTGTGTGTGTGTGTGTGTGGTGTGTGCGCGCGCATATCAGGCCTTGATGTCCTACTGCAGTCACATCTTGAGCCCCACAACAACAGCCGAGGCCCCTGCACTCATCAATTTTGCATTGCCATTTAAAAAAGCCTATCACGAGTTCCCCATCAGATTCAAATCGGCGCCTGGCACACATAAAAAGGCCTATTTATACTGATCCCCCCTTTCCCTGAAATTGTTTTTCAAAGGCAAAATATTATTTTGTGCCCTTCTAGTATCAAAGGCTGGTTGGCACTCCAGAGAGTCAACTACATATATCAAAGTAACACAGGAGCACAGCGAGAGAAAAAAAGCAAGATAACAAATTTAGCATGAACTACTTTGGATGTTTTGCTGCTCTTATTTTTGTTTACTGAATCTGAACGCTGTCACTTCATGTCGGGTGACATCCACACTACATCCTAATTGGGTCTGACATGTTTCTCATCTAAGGCTGACTTTACCAGTGTAACAACATGCTGTTTACGCTTCACAGAGGAAGTTATGAAAAATATAGCCTGCAAACTCCAGAGAGTGACTGAATCAAAGGTTACAAAATGTTCAGACATAGCAAAGTGTGTTTCTGCTGGGGGCTACCTCTAGAGCATAGGTACGTTTAATTGAGTCATGGTTCCACTACAAAGATAACATTATGTGGGTATTAGTCTATTATTACCACAGCAATAATGCAGTTATAGCAATTATTTCCATACACGGTTGCAGCAGCTTCTTGTGTCCACATATCCATTGTTAATAAGAATGTTGAGAATTCCTCCTGTTCCGTGCAGTGGTGGATAAAGTACTTTTACTTAAAAGTAGCAATACTGCAATACATAAATGTTCATGTACATGCCCAGGCGGTGGCGTAACCGTCTGGGCACCCGACTGGTAATCCAGTCGCAGTGTGCCGCGGGTTCGACTCCCGAGCCCGACACGGCCTTTACTGCATGTCTTCCCCCATCTCTCTCCCGTTTCCTGTCAGCCTACTGTCCCTTCAAAAACCAATAAAAGGCGTAAGCCGCAAAAAAAAAAATATCTTTAAATGTTCATGTACATGTATGTAACAGTCCAGAATTTAAAATGTACTTGAGTAAAAGTACTATAGTAATCATAATCAAAATCTACAAAGTAACTTATAGTAACAAAAGTTTTTAAATAATTGTAGTGGTGTAAACGTATAATATTTGCCTCTGAGATAAGTGAAAGTTACTTCAGTAAAGTAATTGAGTACTGTACATGTACTTAGTTACTTTACACTACTGGTTCTGTGAAAATAAATCCAATCATGTGGATCTCAAGACTTCATGTGAAGTGATCAGCCTGTTACATGTGGCCAGCTATGGCATCAGTCAGTCCTCTATTGACATTCCACATTTGGGCAAGGATTTAGCCCCCTGTTGACTTCCATTTTAAAATGAGTTAAACATTTGAAAAAGGAGAGAGGAGGCTCAGGGATGGGGCGGGCGGCGGGGGGCAGGTTGTTCATTCAGCAGCCTGACAGCCTGTGGGTAGAGGCTGTTGGTCAGTCTGTTGGTTCTGGACCGGATAGATCGATATCTCCTACCAGAGGGCAGACGTTGGAAAAGTTGGTGTGCTGGGTGGAACTGGTCTTGTAGGATGTTATTTGTACGGCGTAGGCAGCGGCAGGTGAAAACTGTGATTTCTGGGAGACTGGTCCCAATGATCCTAGCTGCAGCCTTGACCACTCTGTGGATGGCCTCCTTGTCTGCCCTGGTGCAGCTGGAAAACCACACCAGTAGCCCATAGGTGAGCCCACTCTCTACTGCACAGTGGTAGAAGTTGATCAACAGAGGTTGTGGAAGTCTTGCCCATTTAAGTTTCCTTAAAAAGAAAAGGCGTTGCTGTGCCTTCCCCACGGCAGAGGTGATGTTGGTCCTCCAGGACAGGTCGTCGGCCACCGTCACCGTCCAGAAACTTAAAGTTCGAAACCCTCTCCACCTCCTCATTTCCAATGAGGAGTGGGGAGTGGCTGAGATGTCCGGACCTGCAGAACTCAATGATAATTTCCTTTGTTTTTGAGTGGTGCAACCACTCCAAGGAACAGCAATGTCCCTATGTCCACGCACCTGTCCCTATGTCCACGTACCTGTCCCTACAGTATGTCCGTCCCTATGTTTAGAGTACCAGTAGGGGCAAAAGTGGCACTGTTGTGCTAGAAACCGAGAGAGAGAGATAGTGTTGCACTGTTGCCTGCTAATTACAGAGAGGGAGAGAGAGAGAGAGAGAGAGAGAGAGAGAGAGAGAGGGAGAGGGAGAGGTGTCTGCTAAATGCTAATTGCTCCACACGGTAACTCTGTCATTTCTGGGCGCGTTCCTGTGGGTCTGGAAGTTCCGGGGACCCACCGGGGACCCCCACACGGAGTTGCACCACTCAGTTCACACGGGTGTGATTTTTAAGTATTTAGAGCTAAGTTGTGGTTGCCGCACCATGCCACCAATCCCTCGACCTTCCTCCTGTATAAGGTCTCATCATTTCCTGTGATGAGGCCAAGTACTGCACATTTAACTATGAGGTTAGTTGAAGAGGAGGAGCAACAGTCGTGTGTGAAGAGTGTGTAGATAAGTGGGCTAAGCACGCAACCCTGGGGGGCCCCGGTGCTAATGGGCAGGGTGGGGGAGATATGCTTGCCAATTCTGACATGTTGTGTGCGGTTAGTTAGAAAGTCCAAATGAGACATGCATGAATGAGACCTGCATGATCTACTTTAGTGCAGCCATGTATACAAACAAATGAAAGTCAAACTATGAATGACTGAGAAGAGACACATACTGTTTACTGTGTACAATACATGAATCTGTTTCCATACAGGTGTAGTGCATGACCCAATTAAACAATTAACATACCGGCACATACTATACTCAGTGGCTTGTATAAAAATGTTTGGATCAAAATGGCAATGTGTGGATCCAGATGGCAAAAGAAAGTATCTAAGCGATTTTGAAACTGGGCCCATTATAGGGACATGGATGATAGGAGCTTCAATTACAAACACTGCTCAGCTGGGAAGTGTTACAGAAGTACATTTCGACCTATGGGATAAACATCAGGAAATGGGTTGGAAACTGCGGTGGATTTGATGACCGTGATGATGCTATGCATTAATGCGATGTGTGAGGAAAAACACAAGAGCCTGTCTTCCTGTGGCCAAGTCATTGCTTTGCAAGTCCCGTTATTAACCTGAGACTTAAAGTCTCAAGTGACACGTCAAGTCCCAATAGTAATTGCGACCGAAGGTCTTAGTTAACTATGAAATCGTGCATTTCCCATCAGTGTGTGATGGATTTATGTCAGAACCTGTTCTGACATTCCATACAGTATATTGATCCTTCCCCATCCATCCTTCCTCTTCGATCTCTCCCTTTTGACTTATACCTGTCCATTCAAACTTCAAACTCTAGACGGGCCTGCCCCAAAGTTATTAGTGAAAATTAAGGCCTGGCCCTACCTGGGCCCTCATCAAACCCTATACACTCAAGAGAATGTCCCCACTCCCCACTACCACCCTTAGATCTCCATATACTGTATGGAGCTGACCTGTTCTGACATTCCATATGTTGATCTGACCTCATCAAACCCTGTACACTCAAGACATGCTCCCTTTATGGCCCCCACGCCAAAGCGCCAGCACTCGCCCAGCAAAGGGCGAGGTCGCTTCTCGCCCTCAGGCGTCTTACTGGTATATATCTACACTAAATTGACCGAACGCTGTCTGTCTGTCATTCTGTCTGTACACTTCCTTAGCACAGAGCAAGACTGCTGCTCGCTTAGGACGCCTTCTCAAAACGCCACGGCGCACGGACAACCTCACGGAACCTAGCGCCGCACAGCCCTGTCCTCCAGCCTCAATGTGCCCTGCTTTAATTACAAACACCAAAGCCAACCTCCGAGTTAAATAGATTATATGCATCTCTATTGGCAGCAGACGGTTAGCTGAGCGGTTAGGGACCGTCTACAAAGTGCAACACAGAAAGTGGAAATATTCAATAACTTCCTTTATATGCAGAATATTACCACCAAATTTACATCACACATCAATGGTGTACTTATGATTGTACTACAGCATTTATTTGCGAAAGAAGTTTAATTTATATAGGCCTACATTTATTAGTAAATACATTTTTCCCATTGACTTGAATAGGAAAACCATTTCAGGTACTTTTCTCTCGGAATTCGTATGGCCCCCAGAATCAGAACTGTTTGTAATCATAGTCGCAATGATTTGAATCTTGCCCACTATTATGCATGTAAAGCTGTGCCTTGCAATCAAATGTAGTGAATTAAAGAGTGCATTGTAAGTACATTGGTAACACATAATACAACCAGTCTATGCTTCAAATCTGGTAGATTGCATTGCTTTGACATTGTGATTCCCCATACACAACAATACACCAAATATCAACAGGAAGGACTGAATATCTCTCAGATTTCTTTATTCTGACATTTCTCTCTACCTCCACTGACTGTATACCTCAGTGTATCTGAGCAGATAACAAATGAGAGTGCCAAGCGGGCCACAAAATGCCATGGAGATAATCTGCTATCAGTGAGTCTCACTGATCCCAGGGAAAAGAAATGGGGCTTAGAGGGCGAAGTGTCAACACCTTAGATATCTGTACATACTTAGCCCTGGAATCAAAGCTAAGGTGGCAGGACTGGCTCACTGCTTAGCCTCATATTGCCACCACACTGACATCTCTGTGCTAGAAACTGAAGTGCCTCTTGACTTTCAACCCTGAGAACACAGTTTCTACGGCTACACAACAGAGATGTTTTTGAAATGTCAAATATCAGTTTTTGTCTTATCTTTCATTCAGACTTTTATGACACTCACAAACTGCCTTTTGCAGTTCATATTTGTAATTGTACCTGTACACCACACGTTTAATAATATAGTAGTTTTTCGTTTGTGAACACTGTTTTCCCTAAACAGAACCCCTAATTATAATAAGTGTTAGGGTTATAATAAGAACAAAGATGATCCTGCCATTCATCACTGCCTGAGCTTATCCAGCACTGGGCTGACCATTGCCCGGTTAATGATCTATATTTGTGAGCACATTTTCAAGCTGTATTGTTTTAGAACAATAATTCTAATTAAATGAAGGTGAATCTTCTATTCATATCAGGGCTGGCTGATTCCTCTGTGCCCGAGGGTTGATAACAAAAGCAACAGTGAATACCGAGAGGTGATCAAAACGACGCTCCATTCCATGCATGGGTGCCCTCAAATGATGCTCACAGATGTCAATACACGACAATCCGTTTGAAAGATACAGGCTGTGATTGAGAGCCTGCTCAACGCCCATTGCATGCATTAGATTGCATTATAGTGGTGTTTTCTACTGGCTTCTATGTGCGTGCGAGACCATATTTTTTCCCGGTCACGTGATCGCCGTGTTCCGAAGGATGACCATGGATGACCCATAGGTTAGCGAACAGCGCCCTCCAGTGGCCTTGGGAAAAAACACGTAAAACACGCTAAAGGCACGGAATGGGTAAATAGAAAGCTACTGTCGATGAGGAACTACCCATACCCTAGGGAGATACGGAAGCTGTCAGGTCAGGTATTATTAAAGTAGTCCACCCCAAAAAATACTTATTTTCTATCAATTACACACCTGAATTCATGGAGATTTTTTTGTTTTTGTTTGTTTTTGCGTCGGGTATGTAAGGCTAGGCAAGGCTTAGCCTTCCCAAAACATATGCTGGATATTTTTCAAATATATATAATATATGTATATATATTTTACTAAGAGAAGAGCTTTAAATGAAAATGAGCCTCAGCTATACACCTCAAATGGCACCACCATTGAACGAGTACCTTACTATAAATATCTCGGGATCTGGCTGGACGAGAAACTTACTTTTAACACACACATTGAGATTTTAGCAAAGAAATTGCGAATGAAGCTTGGCTTTTTTTACCGAAACAGATCCTGCTTTCCTTGGCCTACTAGAAAGAGACTAATTGAAGCACTTTTCATCTCCGCCTTGGACTATGGGGACATTATTTACAGAAACGCATCAGCTACCACACTTAAAATCTTAGACCCAGTTTACCATTCTGCCCTCAGATTTATAACAGGCGACAGCTATAACACCCATCATTGCATACTGTACAATAAGGTTGGTTGGCCCTCACTTGCGTCAAGAAGAGACCAACACTGGTTTTTATTTATCTATAAAGCTCTAATTGGGAACTCACCTTCTTATTTAAACTCTCTTTTACAATGGAAAACTATTTCTCATCATACACGCTCTCAAGACTATTTGATGCTTGAGACCATACATACCTCCACCACTTCTGGAAAATCTGCTTTCAAGTGCGCTGCCCCACACACTTGGAACACCCTACAAACTTCACTAAAGTACAGCTCTCTTCCTTCTCTATATCGCTTTCAACTTGACATATCAACGTTCGTAAATATCAACTGTACCTGTTTTAATTGAGTTGATCACTATGTAATGTGTTATTACTATGTTATTATTACCAGTAATTTACTTTATTCATCTATGTTTTGTTTTCTTTGTCCCCCCCATTGTACATTGTTGATGTGTTGTAATCTCGGCACCACTGAAAAAGAGGGTCTCAGCCCTCAGTGTGTTCTCCGAGAACTAAATAAAGGTTGAAATGAAATGAAATGTGCGCAGCATTACATAGGCTATGTGTGTGTGTGTGTGTGTGTGTGTGTGTGTGTGTGTGTGTGTGTGTGTGTGTGTGTGTGTGTGTGTGTGTGTGTGTGTGTGTGTGTGTGCGCGCGCGTTGTCGCTGCCCCCTGGTGATCGCTGATCGGGTAGGCTGTTAATATAGCAACCGGCATAATCAGCATATGATTGGCTAATTGGTATTTAGTATGTCTGTAAACCTCGTCCTTCCAGTAGCTTTGTAGCAAACAGTAGCGCGTGCTGTTTTGTTTTGGAAAACAGCAAAAAGCTAAATGGATATAGATTCAAGATTCAAGATTCAATAATTTATTTGCCATGTCAACAAGTTGATAGGAATTTGTCTTGGTTCATACTCAACATATACAGACAACCATAGATACAAAAACAAAAAGGACAATACAATACAAAAACCAGCAGCATAGGGAATTACATTCAGTTTTTAAAGTGCTATATGCATATTGCTACGTATACATCTAGTTCAGATGTCTAATGGCTACGAGGTAAGTGCTATCTCTGAAGCGAGATGTAGAGCTCTTCTATATCTCCTGCCTGATGGGAGGAGATTGAAGAGGTAATGTGCAGGATGAGAGTTGTCTGCAATGATTTTTTTTGCCTTTCTAATTATTCTGGTGGAATAGAGTGAGGAAAGTGTAGGGAGGCTACATCCAATGGTTTTTGATGCGCAACGTACTACTCTTTCCAGCTTCGATTTGTCTTGAGAGGTTGTGTGACCAAATATATAGCCTACGCCCTACAGTCTTTTTCAAGGCAAAGATAAAGTAATTCAGAAGCTGTGAGTCGGCTGTCAGCACCACCAGTGACCACACGGTTCACACCCCTGCAGCAACACTGACACGGTCAGCGGAGAGGCTGCTGTCTGTGTGCGTGGGAGGGGCAGCAACACTGACACGGTCAGCGGAGAGGCTGCTGTCTGTGTGCGTGGGAGGGGCAGCAACACTGACACGGTCAGCGGAGAGGCTGCTGTCTGTGTGCGTGGGAGGGGCAGCAACACTGACACGGTCAGCGGAGAGGCTGCTGTCTGTGTGCGTGGGAGGGGCAGCAACACTGACACGGTCAGCGGAGAGGCTGCTGTCTGTGCGTGGGAGGGGCAGCAACACTGACACGGTCAGCGGAGAGGCTGCTGTCTGTGTGCGTGGGAGGGGCAGCAACACTGACATGGTCAGCGGAGAGGCTGCTGTCTGTGTGCGTGGGAGGGGCAGCAACACTGACGCGGTCAGCGGAGAGGCTGCTGTCTGTGTGCGTGGGAGGGGCAGCAACACTGACACGGTCAGCGGAGAGGCTGCTGTCTGTGTGCGTGGGAGGGGCAGCAACACCGCCGGGTAATATAATCTCCACACTGACTTGAGACTTGAGAAAAACACCCATCTCAGCCAAAATATCCCAAAACAATGTCCGGGGAACAGAACCGTTCCTTTTCCTCAGAATACTTTAATTAAAAGGTAAGATGAAGTGGCTATAATTGGATCAAGGACCTTGCTTTCGCGAGCAATGGTGTACGAGATTGGTAATAAATTGGTCAAATCATGATAAGTAACTCAATTTTAGACCATCTGGAGGAAATAAATATATAAATAAATCTGCGGCGTGCGGCCTACCGAAGCGAGGCCGCGAGCGTTCCCCCCCACGCAATTCTAGTCTACCTAAAGGTAAAATCCACGCGCCACTTACTCGCATTCCTAAGCCAATAATTTGATGATTGGCGGAGTCTCCAGTAGTAGACTTGCAGAGTCTCCATTGAGCAGTGGTGGGCCGTCAGGGCCAGCAAGGCCTTCTCTGCTGGCCCACTTGCCTGATGCCACTTGCCTGATGCAGAAATTTATATTTTATAATAAGTTTTTCTTTTTAACAAATATTATATCTATAATATTATATATAATATTATATTTATTTCGCTGCCACTGCACTGTTTTTCACTCAGACAGGCTGGATGCTCTGCTTCCATTCTGTGCAGGTACAACAGCCCTTGGGTTTTTTTTAAACCAATGAGATTATTTCCTTGTGTTGTCTCCAGGTAAAATTCTCTACCGGGAGGCCTGCAGAAACTCCAGTGAATCCCCTTGCTGTTGAAATGAATGGGATCAATATAGAGATTGACAGGTTCCTTAGCCAATCAGATTTCGAGTTTGCCCTGCTGGGCGTTTTCTTTCATGTACCAGCGCCAGCTAACTGGCCTTTGGTGACGTTAACGTCTTGCTTGGATCCCATCATTGGGGGGAAATATTGTCAAATGAGAAAAGAGAACTGGGTGTTTCAAACTTTCTGCGCGAGTTCCCATGTGTGGGTTGATTGAGGAGCTAAATAGATTTAACTCACAAACAAACGCGGAAAACGGCTGAAGGAGGAGAAGAAACAGATTTAGTGGTGGATTTACAGTCAAAGCATTTTTCGAGAAGGAAGGACTTCAAGAAAAGCTTGCAGGGTAGACCATTGGTATGATGCAGGCAGCCATGGTAAGGATCTTTATATAATATTTATATACATGCGATCGCGATGCGACGCAGCTTATTGATTGATCGTTTTATAGGCTATGGTTGTGGACTTCAGGACGTGTGGTTGTCCGTGCTGACAGTGTGTGTGGCCGAGTCTTATGTGGCTGTGCGCTGCGGAGCCACTTGTGTGTGTGTGTGTGTGTGTGTGTGTGTGTTTAGTCCCCGCCGGTGCAGCATAGCTGGGATATTACAGAGCCTGATATGAGTGTGGTTCAGTTCCACCAATTTTTGCGTGGTGTAATGTTGTATAAGAACATATGACAGGGGGGGGGGAATAGCCGATCTACAAGCCCACAGCGCATCGTGAGCTTGTAGATCGGCTAGTTTCGGGGGGGTGGGGGGGGGGTTGAAGGCCTAGTTCATTTCGGCACGGACCGCCACTGCCATTGAGTCTCCTACTGACCGATGACCCGCTCATCAAACGTTTGGCTCAGGAATATGACGAAAACTAAAAACCTCAATGAATTCAAGGCTTCATGGGTGTGTAATTGATAGAAAATAAGTTATTTTTTCAGTGAACTACTCCTTTAAACTCTCCATTATTTCACAGGGAATACTGACCGATTGATTGATTGATTGATTTTGTTTGATTGATTTTATTTGGTGACATCACATAAAATAGCACAATGCTGGCACTTCCTGACATACAGTCAGGTAGCATCATGAGGACAAAAACACAACTAGTCTTGTTTGCGTCATTGATTGTTTTTCCACAATAGTTGACTATAAATTATTATTGCAATTTCCTGATCTCATATGTATACTGATTATTGTCTGATTACCAGTAAGACGCCCTGAGGGTGAGGTCACGTGCACGCATCCGCCTGGGTGACGGCAGACTGCTGGGCGAGCGCTGGTGCTTCGGCATGGGGGGTCAGATCAACATATGGAATGAATGTACTGGCTATATGGAGCCTGTCTTGAGTGTACAGGGTTTGATGAGGTCAGATGAACAGGTCAGTTCCATATGGAGATGTAAGGGTGGCAGGATTTATGAGGTCTGGCCATATATGGAGCGTGTCTTGAGTGGACAGGGTTTGATGAGGTCAGATCAACATATGGAATGTCAGAACAGGTCAGCTCCATATATGGAGATCGAAGCAGGGGCAGTGTCTTGAGTGTACAGGGAAATAAATGAATGACATCTATCTATATGCTTATTATAGCTTTTAAAACGCACAAAATCTCGCCGTGCGTGCGTTAGTGGTATTTTAATGACATAATTTTCCATGATCTGGCACAAATTAGGCGCCTATGAAGTTGGGTCCTCCTTGCACAACACTGTGGTCTCCTACAGGAGTTGCTAACAGGCAGCTAGTGAGTCTGAGAGAAACTTAAAACTAAGTAAAACAGAAGGGAGGAATATACGTTTGGCGTGGGACTGGGAGTGATTAAGTTCTTTACCCTGCCGATGACCGCTGGATATGCTGTATGAAAATACGTTGCAATGTGAGAACGTGGACGGCGTGTTACCATGGAAATGGATATATACAACCACTACGTAACATTGGTGAACTGTCGAGAGAGTGGTGAGTGACATTGTTTGTACAAGTACGTATAAATAGCCGATCTACAAGCTCACACCGTGTCGCAGCGACGTGTTGTGAGCTTGTAGATTGGCTATACTGTAGTGTATACGCTTCCCTGCGCAGCGGATTGCGGGTGGTGCAGATTAATAAATTGGATTAATTGGATTGGATAACAGGCGGATTATAATTATGCACACGCGGATTCGGGTGACAAAAAAGCTCATCCGCTGATCTCTAATGGACAGGTATCAGTCAAAAGGGAGACATCGAAGAGGAAGGCTATTATATTAGATATAGGCTATTTATTGAATGATTGAATACTTTATTAACAGGGCTTGTTTCCATTGTGGTCCTCTGTATAATATGATATCGGAATCGGTCAGAATCGGTATCGGCAGATATGACCCTGCAAATAATCGGGGATCGGATATCTATATCACACCCATACTCCATTTGCTACACTGGCTTCCCGTCTCCTTTAGGTTAGAGTACAATTGGTATCCCTCCTTATACCTATCAGTGCATCCACAGCATGCTTCCTCCTATCCAAAGGAACTTATCGAACCCCTGACCTCCACCTGTTCCCTCCGCTCTGGAAACTCGACACACTCAACAGTGTCAACACCCAAAAAACGAAGCTCCGCATCATGGGGGATTGGGCCTCAACTGCTCCTCGGCTGTGGAATGCCCTCCCTGACCACCTGAAAGCACCACAGTGCGTTGAGATTTTTAAAAGGGGACTAAAAAACGTTCTTTTTAACAAGGAATTTGCCTGCCCTATATGGACTTATTGATGCCGTATGTGTTTTTAAACCCATTATTAGCTGTGTATTATTTGACTGATTTTCTTTTTTCTTTTTTTTGCAAAGTAGAACTTTGAGATTTGTGTCAAATATAAAGTGTGTTACAAATAAAATGTAAAATTATTATTATTATCATTATTATACAAGAGTAATAGATTCACTACTTTTACAGAGCACCGCCAAATACAATGTAGGACTTTAACATTCTACTTCTAATTCAATTGAAACAATGCCTCCTCGTAAAAAGCAAAAATCGTAAAAAGAAGGGTGGGGGGGGGGGGGTGAAGAAAGAAGTATGAGCGGAATTGTGTTTACTGTAGGTGTGTGTGTGAGGGGGGGGGGGGGGCTTGGCGGTGCGGGGCACAGACAAAGATGTGTCAGTGTATCAAACATGAGTTTTCCTTTATCCACCTTTCCATTTCTCCATTGATCTTTGCACAGTCACTTCAAAAGGCCTGCAGAACCACAAGAGAACAAAGCGGGACTCAAACCCGTCCTCTGCATCTAAAGGACAGCTTTGGCCCTGGACGGTACAGCTCTTAACCCAGTGCTGCTGACAGCCTGGCCTTGGCTTTATTATACCTGGCAGTTTGAACTCGGGCAGAACAGAAGATACACCAAAAAAAATCAATTTGCTTCAGGCATCAAAAGTTTTTGGCCATGTCCATAAATCACCTTTCTCATCCTCTGTGTGTGTGCGTGTGCGTGTGCGTGTGCGTGTGTGTGTGTGTGTGCGTGTGTGTGTGTGTGTATCTCTGTCTCACTGTCTCTCCCTGTGTGTGTAACTCTTTGAGCTTTCAGAAGGTCACTATAGAAGGACAAAGGATGGAGATGCAGACCATGCCTCCACACAGTAAAATCCTCAGCGTTCTTTTATCCATGTGTAACTCTGACAGGGTACAGAATATGTAATGTTGTTACATCTGTACCCTCTCGGATTTAAATTAACACTGCACATTGTACTGTGTATTTTCCTACAAAACTCTTGTGAAGTTACAACCAGACCGTCCCCATGTACATATGCATATACACACGCACATGCACACGCACACGCACACACACACACACACACACACACACACACACACACACACACACACACACACACACACACACACACACACACATGTCCTCCACCACCTTCAAATTGGAGCCCAACAGCTCGATCTTTAGAAGTCCTCTTAATCAAAGTGTAGAGGCGAGGCTAATCAAAGGCCCCTAAATAACTCCATCTCCCAACACAGGCCACAGGAGGATTAAAAATCCACTAGCCAGAACTGGGTTTCTTCGATCTGGGGGCGGCTAACGCCTAATGAGAACTCCCCAAAGCCCCAGATCACAGCTGAGCGGCCAGGCCTGGCGTTTTGAGGCCCCTCTTTAAATCCTGAGGAGATCCTATCAGGACCAGATGAAGATAGACATTGGCCTCTCTGGGTGTCAGATGATTAAAAGAATGGCAGAGGATTATAGGGTCCCCGGTTTGGAAGATGGTTCTGGAAGTTAGGAAAAAAAAACATACTGTATGTGTGTGTGTGTGTGTGTGTGTGTGTGTGTGTGTGTGTGTGTGTGTGTGTGTGTGTGTGTGTGTGTGTGTGGCCTCACGTGGCCATACTATTCTCACTCGTCACTCAGGCCACCGGCAGATTCGTCTGGTCCCTCCCTGGCTAGTGTGTTATATTAACTTATGGCCCGACTGGTAAGGGATTTGTTTGAGCAAGCAAATTCAGACACTATTTTATTATTGTATTATTACCTGACAACTTGTTTTGATTTGGCACCATAATATAATTGGTCAAATTATATAAAATATTGGCAAAAATATTGGTTGATCCAACCCATAATACCGGTCGATATTTTGTGTGTGTACGTGTGTGTGTGTGTGTGTGTGCGTGCGCGTGCGTGCGTGCGTGCGTGCGTGCGTGCGTGCGTGCGTGCGTGCCCTAAGGCCAGAGGCAAATAATGTGAAGACAGTGCTCTGATTTATGGATTTAGAGGGCCTTCATTTATTTACTCAGATTGTAATGGGATTATGGAACTGTGACTCCAGTTGTACCAGTAAAAACCTTTTGAATGACCAAGGGACTTGAAGAGACTGTGAAAATATACACGGCTTTGGCTAACTCTACTTCCAATTCACAGCTACCTTGATCACCCTTCAGTGAAGTGCTCAATGATTTGAACATTTTCATTATGAAACAGCATCACAGTCTCACGTGGTCAGACCCATTCATCTTACACCATACATTCCAGTTTTGTAATTCAAATTCTGATTGATTTAGACCTCACATTCTGATTGGTTGAGAGGTATTCTATTTGAAAATGGATGGAATCCACTGGAAAGGGAAATTAACAAACTATTATTCTTTGTTATCTAAGGCAGTGGTTCCCAAACCTTTTCATGTCAAGGACCCCCAAATTGACACTAATGAGCCTGCGGACCCCCATTTGAAAAGATATGCCAGAGACCCCCCATAAGAGAATATTTGTACGGCTCTAGCAGTGATTCTCAACCCGTTTTATGTTCAAGGACCCCCAGTTTGACACGCATATTAGTCTATGGACACCAATTTAATGGTATTTCTATCTCTGGGACCCCAATTTATATTGTAAAATCAATGTTAATTTAACTCTGAGAGTGTACAAATGGAACCAAATGGACAAGTTAGGGTCATTTGAGTTACAGACCCATAGGTCTGTAATGTATTACTTTATATGAAATAAACCTCCGAGTACATGACCAGCTGAATAACTGTACTATTTCCACTTTCTACGGTAAAATCCATTATAGCTGTATTACAGTATCTGAAGCTGGTGTAGACACCTACAACGTAGCTTCACTACATAATACATGCAAAGGGCCTACGCACATGCATTATTTGTACGCCTACACATTGGTATTAATATTCATGGCGACAAACATTAGTGATCTGACAATTAGTCAATCATTTCCTTCGCCCCCCATGCTGGCAGCTTATCAGCCTGTCTATCTCTGTGAGAGAGAAGGCTGTGTGCTCTAACTAGACTAACACAGATCTGACAAGGTGGCGCGCACCTGTCATGTCCCACTCTCCTAGAACTTTAACGTGTTCATGTCTGGGCCTGGCAGGTCATTATAATAAATGAGGTGGGCTCAGTGGACAGCCAAGCCTCGTTCCTCTTCCCTAATGGGATACGGAGAAATCTGCAAGCCAATACTTTACATTGACTGATGTTGAAGGCTGAAAGAAACTGGCTAAAGTGGACAATTAGGATGAGTGGGGAGGGGGTATATTTTCCGTACCCGGCCAAAATGAAATACTCCTTGTTATTTTAATAATTCAGACAGCAGCTAATTTCCACAGCCTGATTGTGTCATGGTAATGTGCGGCTTGCATGTCCTGGACGACGTGTCACTTTGAACTCTGTCCCCACTGCCTCTAAAACACAGCTGACAGCTTTCCTGGTGTGGAAGATGGTCTGGACTTTCAATTAAATCAAGCACAGCTACTGTAAGGTTGTGCAGGAACGGAGGAACAGGCTGAACGTCTACAAAGGTGAATTGCATTCTATTGTCCCCCTGGTTTCTAATCCATAACCTAATGTATAACAATATTGAACAAGGTTTTTTGTGAGATGAATTCTGTTTTGTAGAATTATGAATAAATTGTCAATTTATTTATGACTTCTAAAATGCCCATTCCACAAAGGAATACACGATGACAACATTAGTAAAACAGACTTCCAGATCACTGACTCTATCTATCTATATATCTATCTATCTATCTATCTATCTATCTATCTATCTATCTATCTATCTATCTATCTATCTATCTATCTATCCATCCTGATGACTTAGGATTCATGCCTTCAATTTGAGTACACATGCTGCAAGCATCAGTGAATCCCTGCTCTGATGCCTGACTCTCATAGTTGGTCATTGTGCTTATGACTTCTTAAAGAGGTAATCTTAGACCTCCCCGAACTGCTTTACAGTTTTGTCACTGTCAATATTTTCCCTTGAAGAAAAACCATCCATCTTGATTATATTCTGTGACACAGAACCTGTAACATACCGTCGCTGTTGGGCAGAAATCTCATATCTCCGCATATTTCAACTTTTTATGCTTTTCTTTCGTGAATTAATGCCTTACTTCATGTGTCATACAAAAGTAGAAGAATTGCGGATCTATAAGCTCAGAACGCGCCTACAAGCTCACAACGCATTCGATTGCGACACATTGCTTGTAGGCATGTTGTGAGCTGTGGGATTTATAAATATTGAACCAATGAAAATTATTAACAAGAGCTTGTGTCTGAATAATGTGCATTGGATCCATTAAACAGTAACATTTCCTGAATAGTAATGTTATTTATTTTAACCTACAAGGTTTCCACCTGACAGCGACAATACAGTGAATATACAATCTTCTCTCATGGTCAGAAAAGGAGCGAGAAAGAAGACAAATGCAATGGTACTCAATTAAATGGCTTTTAATTTGTGATAAATCTTTTGAAAAACTCAACAGCAAGGTATTTTTTGCCAGGTGCTTGAAAAGCACCTGGACTACATTTGCTACTTCAGATAGGGCCAGTTGTGATCATCTTATAAAGTGGTGAGAGCAGCAGCAGCAGCAAAGCAAGCAGGAATGAAACTTCCAGATTAAATAGAGCGGTCTGAGAATGGAATGAGTGTGTGATTGGATGAGTGGAAGTGGACGTGGCGTTGAGGCGGCCCAATGGACAGCCGCCAGCAACTGTACTGAGTTTCCTGACAGAACTTGCTCTGCGCATGTCTGTGACACGCGTGACGCTCATTTTCCTTACTCTTCAATTTGAAAAAGGCTTTCCTTACTATACTAACAAACTAGTGTCAAGCTATCAACTTGCAAAGCTAGCCTCCATATCTCTACATCTGTGCAAGACATCACTGTAGAAGCCATATCTCCAAAACCAGTAGGTCAAACTGCACAACCAATGTCAATTTGAAGCTATGATCCCCTGCTTTCATACAGTATGACATGAAAAAACGAAAATGTTAAATAATCCAATGACTTTGTGTTTATCAAGCTGGGTCATTATGGTACCATTGTTGACAGTTCAGAAACCTGCCTAACAAATGACATCATCGATAGGGAATTCCACTACCAGAATCAGAATAGGGTCGACGTGGTGTCTGGTTGCTAAAGCCGAGTTTACCTGCACTCCACTTGCCTCCACACTTCCACAGACTATTCATAAGTACTCTGCCAATTGGCTCTAGGCTTATTATCCCGGGCCTCAATCAATGTTGTCACATAATGTACAGTTAATATAATACGCATTATTCAAGCACATTTCAGCCACCTCTTTTGCCCATTAGAACGACTCTACGACATCAAACAGCGACGTGCACCTATGGTAACATCATTCTACAGGCCACAGGTTTCTGCGTTAGGGCCGATTCATACTCCTATTTTACCGCTGTTTCGGCGCTGTAGTGCCAAAATGATTTCGGCTCGTCAGAAATTTTCAGCAGCACCGAAGAGCCGACTTTAGGACGGTACCCCCCCCCCCCCCCCCCCCCCCCCCCCCCCGAACCTCAAATGACGTCACATTGTAGGCTCTACAGCGCAGAGCGCCGAGTATGAATCGGCCCTTACACTTTTTTTTTGCAACAGCAGCATCAAAAGTCCAAGCTAATAGATTCTGCAGACTTTCTATTACTGGAAAGTTAGCTTGCTATAATGGAAGCCATTATTCTCGTGTTAATAAAATGAAACCTTGCCTAAATAATTTATGTAGTGCACTTTACATAGATTTACATAGATTGTGCATTACATTCACACACCGATGGCAGAGGAAACAAAGACACTGCTCAAAGACACTACGACACTAACTCTGGGGGAGTCCGGGGTTGAACTGGGATCCTCACTGTTTTCCCATCCGGCCGTTCTACTGGCTACTCTACCCCTGAGCCACCCCTGGCACTAGCACTGATAGTTGGGTTTCTGAACTGTCCACAGCCCTCCTATGAAACACAGACTAGAGTCTAGTTTAGAATGAAATGGTACCAAATTATAATGAGCATAGTGAGGACCAAATACTGTATATGAAGATAGGTTGAAAATGGGTGAAGTCGTCTTTAACATACAGTTTCGTTGGGAACACCTGGTTCATACTTAGTTGCGTACTCAGTCTAACACTGAAAATAGTGTATCTACAAGCTTACAACGTGTGCTGTGGATTGTCTCCGGCATGAGACACAATGCAGAACTAAGAATAAATCAGGCTTAACTTGTCCTAAAGTACACCTGCCAACTGTCTATCTCCATGCAGAATTTAAGCACCAGTGCGCGCTTCCGAGATCCATTTTAGCTAGTGCTGATAGCATACATCCATATTGCAAAAATCTCAAAACCTCAGCAAATCCCATCAAAACGACCTGTATGGATTGATAGCACACAGTGGGAGGACATATATATTTTTGTATTATGGGTGTGGGTGAACTTCTTAACTCCACTGGAGCAGATGGCATCAGCTGCCTAGCTAGAACATCCCTTGTCATTTTGAAGGAGTTAAGATTATCACTCATTCACTTTCCTCAGTGCAACTCTAACATGGATAAAGTAAGACCTACTAGATACAGTCAAGGAATCTACAATATGTCATATTTTAACAGATGATTGATATCACTTCCGTGAATCACCACGTTTCTTATTACTGTACCGTTTGTTTTCATGGAAAAGCCTTGTAATACCTCTTTCCCATCAAAATTAGTGCATACTTATGATACACTCCCCCCCCCCCTCTTTTTTCATTGCCAGTAGTGCATTGTGCCATAGTGTTTTGTTTTTCTGGTGTCGTGTTCAATGTCATGAATGTGCCACAACATATGGGCACAAACCTTGTTACAGGGGCTATATTCACCATCGCAAATAAAAGTCTGTCATCTTATCAACTGTGATGTTCTTTCACCAGAAATGAGTCTGTTCCATACCGTAAGCATGTAGTGATCCCTCTCTCTCTCTCTCTAAGTTGAAACTTCCAGTGACATGCTGAGAAAGTTTCAAACCAAACTGTATTCTAAAATATCATTTGAAAAACGATTTTATACCCTTCCTCTTCTCATGGTCGAAGTCCAAAGCTGTTTTGTTTTTGTTCCCCTCAGCAATATTGTAAATACTTTCGTTTCTTGGTGGTTGTTGTTGTTTTTTTGCCTTTGTCTTTTTCTTTTTGTCTGCCCACTCTTTCTTCTTTTCCTCCTTCTGAAATGTACTTGAAGCGATATTGCCCTTTGCCCCTGTTAAGTGTTGACTTGATGCCATATGTAGTCCTGAAGAAAGCAAGGATGTTACAGAGACACTGGAGAAGGAGTCACTTGGAGGGGGCGGGAGGGAAGAGGGGTGAAAAAAGAAATCCTGGGAACTGCACTTGTGTCCTATGTATACATAGAAATGCTGTTATTGTACTGCTTTTTCCAAATAAAAGAAAAGAAAAGAAAAACGATTTTATATGAACAATCCAGTCACAATCGCAAAGCGATTTCATTTTCTGCACTGTTCAACGACGACTGTCCATTTCAGCACGGTGACGGCAAAACCTGCATGAAATTCAAGCGCTGCCCCTTCTGGGCTATATTATGCCCTTGGTTCTTACACTGCTCAACAACAGACCTACACACAGACCTTAATGCTCCAGTCTAAGGCTGTTAGACCTTCCACTCACATCTGAAGTGGCTTAGCACAAGTGCAAATCTCTCCAAACCAGACCCTGAGGACTCTATTTCATACTCCCAGCCCTTCTCTGCCACTTCCTCTGCAATATGCCTGACCTGAAATGTCTGCACTCCTTTCATCCACATTCCCATGGAAACTCATTTAGCCTGGCTAGAGGGAGAAAGAAGCCCTGGGTTCAATTGGCTGGATTTACACTTGAGATATTATTCATTACATTAGCTGCCATGCCGATTTCCTCTCTCCCCCCTCTCTCTCTCCCTCTCTCTCTCATTGTCTGGTATCAGGGTTTTTCAATATATTCCCTGTCTTAAAATTCATGGACTAGCCTACTTCTCAATGCATATATATATATATACCACCTATATTCAGGTTTCTGCTATTGTTGCCCGCTGTATTGCACCGCCTAATGGAAATTGCATTGTTGAATGTCAAGAGCAATGTTTTCAAGGGCAAATGAATCCAATGGCACAAAGCTGCCGCATGCATGACTACACCCTTCAAAAATGTATCTGAATATGCCCCAATGATCATAACAGTATGCAAATAAAACAGAAATTATACCCCTTTTCCTTGGGAAAAACATAATAATAATTGAATTGTCGATGCTTGTTAGGACAATTCAACATGGTGTCCAGACAATGTAACAGTAAAGAGGTTTTCTTTTTTCTTTTTTTATCTTCAAAAGCCAATGTGTGGCTATCAGTAGCAGGGGAATGTAATGGCTAATTGTCCCTGCTGCTGCAGATTTTATGGTCTTTAAGCTTATTATATAATTGCTTGCCAGAGCCTCCTTCCTGTAGAGAGCAGAGGCATAATGAGTGTGTGTGTGTGTGTGTGTGTGTGTGTGTGTGTGTGTGTGTGTGTGTGTGCGTGCGTGCGTGCGTGCGTGCGTGCGTGCGTGCGTGCGTGCGTGCGTGCGTGCGTGCGTGCGTGCGTGTGCGCGTGCATGCGTGCGTGTGCATGCGTGCGTGCGTGTGTGCGTACGTGCATGCGTGCGTGCGTGTGATAGAAACAGTTTGTTCTCCCACAATCCTTTCCTCCTGATTCCTCCTCCACTAGTTGTATATAATTTGGTTGTTTGTGCTTCCTCCAGCTCCCCAGCTGTTGGGAGAAGTTGCATGTTTAACCAAAAAAATTCGACCCGGCGCCGTCCCTATTTCAGGAATGTCATTATCTTCCAAAATATATGAAATAGCAGATCTACGTACACGCACACAGCACGTTGTGAGCGTGTAGATCGGCTATTTCCGCTGTTCGTCATGCAACCAAGCATTATGGGGCTTAATGGACATTACAGGAGCGGAAACATGACCAGTATGTTTGAATGTCTATTCATAAAGTTCAGCTGTACACTGCCTCAGGCCATCTGATGTACTGTAAAGTAAGAGGAGTGGCTGATTAGCTCACAGCCTCACACTACCCTACATAGACACACACGTGTGTATGTGTGTGTGTGTGTGTGTGTGTGTGTGCGTGTGCAAGTGCAGCACATTCATTGACACAAATTCCAATGCAAAAAATAAACTGATTTCTGCATGAGGAATGCTGTCAGTCAGAGGACACCGCACACCTGTGTGTGCGTGCATGCGTGCATGCGTGTGTGCGTGCATGTGTAACTCATGTACTTTACATGTATCCATTCTTTAGTATTGCATCCTATGTATGCATATGTATGCATTCTTATTTGTGCTCCACGCACACACTCACACACAACACTGCAAACAGGCATTGAATGCATGTGTCACTGCTTGTGCATATGTGTGTGCGTGCGTGCGTGCATGCGTGCGTGCGTGCGTGCGTGCATGCGTTCGTGCGTGCGTGCATGCATGCATACATGCAAGGTGCTCTTCCTGAGAGAGAAGGGGATTGTATCCATCCTTCCTAGCCCTTTTTTTTTAGATAATGATGGCCATTTCTTCTTCCCAGTGACTGATGACAGGCAGAACTAACTGCTAATGGCATGCCAGCACTGGAGCGCGCCACTTATGTTATTTTTCCTGACAAGGCTCAGGGTAAGGCTTCATTTTTTTGACATTTGACCATGCAAATTCACTCCTGCTACATTATTCCACATTTACTGCTCCCCCCCCCCCCCCCCATCGGCCCACCACCACACACTCCGCCCCTTGTCTTTCTCCCTCTCCACAGCCCCCTTCTATCTTTCCATCTCCCTCTCGCTCTCTATCAGAACCGCTGGTGGTTAACCACATGAACACCGGTGCCACAATTCGGTGCCACAACTTTCGCCGAAAACAGCTAATCTACAAGCTCAGAGCCCGTCATGTCAGCTAGCCTAATTTGGGCAAAAATATTTGGTGTTCAGGGATACAAGGTTAAGGACAGTAAGGGGTATAGGCTCATGAAGGACCAGAATGGTGGAAAGGCCTTGGTGTTCTTCCACATAATCCTAAAATTAGTTGACCGGAGTACCCCAGGGGTCTATAGTAGGCCCCCATTCTGTTCTCGCTCTACACTAAATATCTTTGTCGAAAATAACCGATCCACAAGCTCACAACGCATCGCAACTTGCCGTGTTTTGAGCTTGTAGATAGTCTACGTTTGCTGAATGTTTGCCACAGAATAGGGACACTAGGCCCTAGGCCGAGGGTATTAAAGATGAATGCAAATGCAAAAGGTCTAAATGAAGAAGCCGGTCTTTTCTTCTACTTACCTTTCCATCTACCATCTCACTGCTCAGGCCCCTTCCACAGCAGACGAGGCAGTCAAATGGAAAGCTGCTTAATGCGAGGGGATGAGGTAAATATGAGGTGTGTCGAGATGAGGAGCAAGCGCCAATACCAAATAATTCATCGACACAGGAAAATTCAATTTGCATCTCCGTGGTTTGTTCGTATTAAGAAATCTCGGGGATTGCGACAAACCCTTGTACTGTAACTGTACATTACAGGAGGGGTGCTTCGATCGGGGAAGCCACTTGGATGATTTGCAAGATTTATTACTGAACTTTGGGAGGGGGTGAAGGGGTGAAGGACAGTATCTTAGTCAGGTCAGATCATCATAAACAGCATGTTGAAGTCAAAACACACTCAGAGACGCACATGCACACACGTGCACGCGCACACGCACGCACAGGATCTACATAACATGCATTCCTGCACTACAGCTCTAACTCCTATCGTTCTCTGCTCTAGACTGTAGGTAGCCTCAGCTAGATCACTCATACAGCCTTGTCCGAAACCTTTTAGACCTCCCACCATATGTGGACATCACCACATGATAGAATTCACTCCATGTCATCACCTTGTTCATTTATTCATCTGACAAGTTAACCTCATTAATGCAAAGCCCATCATCTCCCTCACATATTGCATTGAGTGCCTCAGTGGGTGGTATTTAATGTGTTGTTTACGCATGTGCATAAGTTTGCATGCTGTCAAGATGGTGCGCATTGTGTGTGTTACGTGTGTAAGTACGTTTATGAAGCCCAGCTGAGACTAAAGTCTAAGTGCGTGTAGCGTACTGTAGTGTGTGTGTGTGTGTGTGTGTGTGTGTGTGTGTGTGTGTGTGTGTGTGTGTGTGTGTGTTTGGGGGAGGGTGTATGAGGGGCTGTTGGGGATGAGGAGATGAGGAGATGGGGGGTGGTGGTGGGGGGGGGGGTTGGTTGATGGGTCTCGGTAGGTCAGCACACCTGCTGTGGCTACAAGCACTCTGGGACGGCTAATGTTCTCTGAGCTGACAGGAGCCGGGCCCCCTCCCTCCCTTTTAGTCTGGGCCCAGATAGATTGCCCTTGTAACGGGGCTAATAATGTGGCTGGCACACCTTTTTAATAGGAAGACTTTGATAGGTTTTCCGCTGAACAGAAAGAGCCACAGAAGAAGAGGAGCAGGAAGGCATTATGCATAAAACGTGCGCACAGACAAGACCGGACACACGCATTCACACCCGCATACATGCCACTGAACAAGTGTGCGTGCGTGCGTGTGCGCATGCGTGCACACACACACACACACACAAACAAATGCAAGTGTGCACAGATTCAAAGAGAGGCACACACACACACACACACACACACACACACACACACACACACACACACACACACACACACACACACACACACACACACACACACACACACACACACACACACACACACACACACACACACACACACACACACACACACACTACCTGTCTGCTTGCTTTACCACATTATTATGGCTGGCAGGGGGGCTCTGGACCTCTGCTGTTTTCCAAAGGCAGTCTGTAATGTGTCAAGAGGGAGGAAATGAGCGGGGAGGGGGGGAAGGAGGAGAAGAAAGGGGGTAAAAGAGGATGGGGTGCAGGAGGAACAGGAGGAGGTAGACTGCTGGTTGACAATGAAATAAAGCCCATTAGAGAGGAGTAGAATAACACAGGGAATAAAGTGACAGCGTGGCTGTTACACACAGCTTTACTGTCTTTAACTACTGTCAGCCTCAATGGATGACAGCTCGCTACCATCGCGCACACACATGCACGTGCATGTGCACACACACACACACACACACACACACACACACACACACACACACACACACACACACACACACACACACACACACACACACACACACACACACACACACACACACACACACACACACACACACTATATAGGCATAGGTAAGCAAACATACGGATGTCTGCTGCACACACACAAGGAAATACCAGTATAGGCTACATGCATCAGGCACATATTGAAGCTCTTTGTCTCTATCGTTATTGTTGTTTTTAACGAGGACGAAAGGAGTAAACAACAGAAACCGTTGAATCAACTGCCACACAGTTCAAAGGCAATCCAAGACGTATAGGAAATAAAAATCAACATACAACATGCTACGGTACGTCAGCCAAGACATGTCACCTGTTCTCCCATGTAATGAGGAGTCTACACAGTAAAATCCTCAATGTTAATTCATCTATTTGTAACCCTGAGAGGATACAAATATAAACAAATGGACCCGTACAGCTGCATTTGGTTACATTTGTACACTCCCAGAGATAAATTAACAGACAGGCAAGGGGGCAAACTGAGTCACAAACTGCAAATGACCACGGCTAACGAAAAACATGATTAAAATGATATGAGAAGCTTTTGAGGGGGGAAAATGGACTTCTAAGTGTTTTAGACAGGCAACACGTAAAGCCAGGTTTCACTAATATTCACATCACCCTGATCATTGAAATGCATGTCTTAAAGTGACTCAAGGCTGGCCTGTCAGAGAAAAGATGGACTTTTAAATGATATAGACAGATGACATGTAAAGGCAGGTCTCACTAATGTAGTGAAATATTAATGTGCACCTCCATCAATGCCTGAGTGAGGGATATTCTAATAGACACTCAATTATTCATTCCATCAATACGTTACCTAGATTAGGGCTGAAAATCCTCTCCTCATAACAGCGTGATGTATTAAGTTTATAATGTATGTATGCAAAGGATTCTGCTGTTCAGCTGTACTCTGCACTCTAAACTCAGCTTCAGAAAAAGGGGGCTGTCACAACTAAAAGCATGCATGGAGACCAGATCAGAGACCAGATCCATGTTGTACTCCCACAACATGGCTTTCAGGACTTGACAAGTGTCATAAAAGCAGCTTTGTTCTGACACATGTGAAAACTGTTTTCTTGTAATTAGATTACAAGTTGATTGATTGATTGATGTTTTTTATTGACAAAAATATAGACATGAACATATATTTGTATAGCTGTCAAATTGATAAAGTGTAAAAAAGGTTGAGAGCTTATTTCCATTGTGGTTCATTTGAGTCTTATCACTAAAGTCTAGTTTGGTTTCTCTCTCAAACTGGATCTCAGTGAGTTGATTCTTAATTTATTGTTTGGATCATAGCAAAAGAAAGAGAATAGAGAGTGAAGGAAATAGCCCTATATTCCTCAGCAAGGCTATGGCAGGTGTTATTGATGAAACAACACAAATGATGGGAAAGTGCTGTAAAATATATCCATACATTTAGTATAATGTACAGTAATAGTAGCCGAAAGGTGGTCGTTAATTCATTTAGAGTTGCAGGCAACATCCATTTTCAGAGGAATAATTAATAATGAAAACTAATTGTAAATTTAAGCAGACATTCTGCACACAAGTGGCTGTTTCCCTCAGCTGACATGTTTGTTTTGTTGGATCCTCCATCTCCGTCTAGTTGTGACTGAGAATTAAACGCTAATGAGTTTTAGTTGTGGGCTGTTAATATTTAATTGAATGCACAAACAGACAGACACAAACAATTTAATGGGAAGTATTATAATGATAATGTTCCACAACCGCACTTGCTTAAAGTTCTGTTAGGAAAAATGTTAATTACTGTTTACCAAATTAATCACACTGTAATTAAGATGTAGAGGAATGCAATTGAATAGTAAAAGTAGGCTAAATAGTAAACATTTAAACTCTATCTTCTGTGAAGTTTTTAAACTTTAGGTAATTAAATTCCATCAAATGAACCCAATATATTCAAATTTAAGAATCTTTATTATTTTTTGTTTTTGTGTGCATGTTACATTGACATGGCTTTCTTTGACCTACACAGTCTTCTTATAAGCACAACCCTCTTATTGCTATACCTAATTAACAGTGGATTGATTCTTCAGCCAGCATTTTTCAAATGTTTAATTTGTCATTTTAATGCCAATAGAAAAATCCGCGATATACACACTATATCTCATTCTGACGGGGCAAGACTATAGTATTGGGACAATCAGTCCTGATGGTGGCGGTAACGTCACCATTTTGCCGATTCTGACCAAAAGGAGCGAGTGAACGATGACCACATCCGGTTAGGATCAAAATATCCGGCAGTAGCTTTGCTAGTGTGCCACAATGAAAGATGTCCGGAATGCTAAGCTATCATCGTATTTTTCATAACTAAGTCAAATTAAGCTCTAATCAAGCCCAAAACATCGCATTTTACGCAGCGATGCATGCGCGATCACGCGCGTGCGCGATCGACCGTGCACACGCGGATTTTCGGCCGGTTTTAGGAAGATTACATCGGCCGTTAGCCAAATTAGCTAAAAAATGCTAAATTTTGCGACAATAAGCTCCCGATTATTGGGAATCAATCGATTACGTCAATTACGTCAGTGGCCATAAGGGATTTATTGATTTCATTACGTCAATTACGTCAATGGCCATAAACCAGTTAAGCATCCTCAAAAATAGACTCACATTGCAACGCACCGTGAGCTTGCAGATCAATTCATTTTTGAAACATTATTTCTAGAGATCACAGCTCAGGGTTTTTTTCTTTTTTTTAATAGAAGGTAGATAGACTATAAATCAAAGGCTATTTTTGTTTGTTGCTTTTCTGCCTTTATTGATAGTATCAAGTGAAGATAGACAGGAAAGAGGGAGAGAGAGAAGGGGAGAGACATGCAGCAAAGGTCATCATGAACAGGACACGAACACGCAACGCGCTGTCAGGCCAAAGCCTATATGTGGCATGCGCCTGGACCTCTTGGCCAGCGGGCGCCCCCAATCAAAGGCTTTTAGCAGACAAAAATCGTAAATTAAACCTGTCTGTCCAATTAAATTACATGTATATTTTAGAAGTTGATAATTCATGCTTTCATGACAATTCTCAGAGTGACAAAACAAAGTGTCAAAGGTCATGAGAATGACTCAAACAAATATAGCAATTCCGTACATACATACACGCCTAGAAAACCCCCAAATCCGTACATATTGCACTACTACAGTTTTGACCGCAGCGGAGGTGTGGCTTTCACTAGTATACACTGACACCACAGCGCGTAATCAGCGCCTCAAACTGTGACTCCGCCCACCCCCTGGGGAAGTTGTGATTTGTGCTCGTTCACTGCAATGCAATTTGCGGCATTTTCAAAACAATATTGAGCAGAGTAGCGATTATCAAACGTATTTGCAATGCCATACGTTGAAAGATCTGTTGCCCGTGGACAAGGCACGCTACCTCCGCAAGTTAGATAGCATCGGAATAGATGTTTGTCCGTATGTGATTAAGGATTGGACCAAGTTGCATTGGCAGCCATAGAAAATTCTTACCCCAGGCTAAAACCGGATGTGACGTTTTTGGGCGTTCTTGTCTAGCTTGGTGTCAGTGTATAGTATGTATGGAATTGCCACGCTATTTCACTGTGTTTGGGTGAGACCGGGTTGCAAACACAGTTTTGCCAATACATGATGTGGTCTGCATTACATAACAGCCCAACGAACATCTGAGACACAGTAAAAAAAAAGAAAAATGACAAATCCTATATGCTACCATGCAATTAGCTTGGCACGGAATATCTACTTGGTTTTAAAGCCCATCGGCTTTACAATCAAGCTCTTTTTCTCCTATTGATCCTGGATGGTGTTAAATGTGTCACTCGCTAAAGAGACTAGTTTCTCATCAACGGCCTGTGTAGATCAAAGCACAGCCAGATTCAGCCCAGTTTCCTTCATCTCCACAGACCTCCTCCACCAGCCAGCATGTAATAAGGATCTGCATGAATCCCTACATTACAAGAAGCTGTCTTTTGAACCAACATCACCGCTGTATATCACCACAGTATCTCTAATGGGGCTACCTAAATCCCCTGGTTCAGTGGTCTCAACTGCTGTGGCAGCATGCACTGGACTGACCTCAGTTGTCAAATGTATGCTTCCATTTGAATTAGTTGAATTAGCCTATTTAAACTGAACTTCCAATCAAACTTTCCTCCACCATGTTCAGACAACCTACGGTTAATAATATGTCCAGCAGCATATTGTCTTTACAAGTCAATACAGAACTGTGTGTGGGTGATTTAAGTCTGATTTACACTTGGTTGCACACCTGCGTCATTGCAAACAGATCTGCAATTTGCAGTGCACGATAGCACTACACAACAAAGTCTACGTACAGTACATGACACTTCACATTGCTGTTCTGTGCATACAGAGCCCATCATATGATGTCAAACAAAAAGTCTTTAACAACAGTGTTTCTTTGTTTGTTTGTGTGCATGTGCATACTTACATATACTCTATTCTATACATTACTAGAAAAAAATCACACCTGGGTGAAGTGAGGGGCGATCTTATCATCATACATCATCTCATTCCGGCCAATCAGAATTTGCGTCCTCACCTTCGTCTTCAATGTTTGTGTTACGCAATGTTTGTGTTTACACGAACACTAAACATTGTCCATTCATTGTCAATTGGATTTAATGTTTGTTTGTGTAGGACAAAGTTTGTGCACAAACTGCACATACGCCAAAAGCTGGACACAGGATCGCCCCTCAAAAACAACAGTTAGAGAAAGGGACAGAAACAATAGAGAGAGAGAGAGAGAGAGAGAGAGAGAGCGAGAGAGAGAGAGAGAGAGAGAGGGAGAGAGACTTCCATGATGTTTCCATCTTAATAAAGCAGCAGGGTGTGAGATGGGCATGCTGTGCCCTCCTGTGGTCATAGATGTGAAATATCACCTGTCCTACTTTTCTCTCTTCCCTTAATTGTAAGGCTCTGGGTTGCAGTAACCATTAGCTGGCCCCGCACACTACAATGCCAGAGTTAATTTAAAGAAGGGGTGCAATGGCTTTTTGGGGATTTTATTTTGAAGTTTCAGTCTAAAACAGAAGGCTGTGTGCTTCTGAACCAATCAGAGCGGTGCATCCCTTCAGGCTATGGGTCGTATAGCTCTGCAACGCTGGAGTTGTTTGTTTACAAAACTTTACAAGTCAGATACAGAGCATGAAGCTACTATGTGGCTTATTTCTAACCTATAATGTTTTCACATACATATTTTAGCGTGCTGATTAAGTTTAAAATGAGTAATACACTGTCTGGATGTCATCTTGAATGAGATTAAAAATGGAGTAGTTCTGTAATCAACATCAGCTGTGTTTGGACGGACGCGTAGAAATGGGAACAAAACATCTTTCCCTATTGTTTTGGCATCCATTGTTAGGTATGCCCATATGATGACCACGGATATATGGTCTAAAAGTGTGAAAAATGTATTTTTCACATCATCAGGGAGTGTACAAATGGAACCAAATTGACCCAAATATTTCTACACTCTCTCTCAGTTACATTAACACTAAGAAATTGACTGTGTGCATGGTGTAAGACTTGAAGTTGCATTCCAGGACTTGAAAAATTAATAAAACATTATTTGAACTAGTATGAATGGTAGAGTATCATGCTAATACATTGACATCTGCGACTGCAAGTGTCCCTTCTCCTCCATTGAGACATATAGGGCGTGTTCGGAAATACAGCACCGGAGCGCACTCGCCTATTAGTTTGCATTGCTCAGTGTGCTATTTTCCGAACACGCCCATATTGGACCCTGGTGTTGTGTAGGACCTCAACCTGGGGGTCACGACCCCACGGGGGTCACCAAATTATTTTGGGGGCCCCCAGATTATTAACAAGAAGACATAGTCATAATTACCATTAACGTGTCTGGTTGCCTAGAGACGAGCAGCCAATCAGGACGATAGGTCGTCAATACAGCAGCCAATGAGAAAGATAGCTTAAGTGGGCGTGAAAGCCAAAGTGATAGAACATACACTCGTGTGCAGTGAGGAGCGCTCTTATCATCATACATCACATTACGTGCTCAGCCAATCAAATCATGTCATTCCGGCCAATCACCTTTGGCGTCTTCACTTTTCTGGCCTCACTTTTCTCTTCAATATGTAGGGCCTACTTTGCTCAACCAATCAAATCATCACTATGGGGTGATCAGCCAATCACAAGCCAATGTTCGTGTTCACACAAACCCGGAAAGCTGTATCCTAGGTCCGTATATATACGGACCCCAATGTATACTCCGTCTATTATATAATGGTTGAGTCCCACAGCGGCTTTTAACATTGGTCCGGTTGCTCCAGCTATGGGATTGAAAATATAATCACTGTGTAAAGCAGTTGAAAGGAGGAACTGGGATTTATGCTAACAGCTAGCCGCAATAAATGAGTTAATGATTATATCTGGTTTCAGTATTTATTTTTGATGTATTTTCTCTAGGGTGTGGAGGGGGTCGTGAGACATGGCCAAAGCATTTCCAGGGGTCCCCAGACAAAAAAGTTGAGAACCACTGTGTAGGACTACTAGGACACCTTCTGGTTGGCAAGCAGTATACTGCCTGCTGCTCATACGTGCAATATCTCCCCAGTTCAAGGTAAGCGATAGAAATGTGGTCTCATGTGGGAGTAGGACATACAAAAACAACAAACTTCAGCTTTAAAGGATGGCTGTTGTCAATAGCAAACTGACAAAGATGGAATTTAAAAAGTGCACCATATTCAGTCAGAATGAACTTGAACATGTTCCCTTGAAGAGAATTAGGCTAGTTGTACTGCTCTACCTTGATCAACAATACTGAACATACAGTACTGTACTGTACTGTACTGTACACCAACAATCAATGTTTTCAACAGCCTAAATGTCTCAGAATAATATGGGATGAAAAGATGACTTCCCGTATTATATCCCTGTCGATCATTAAAAGCTTGCTTTTTGTATTAAAGGATTCATTTAAAGTACACTCTGGTGGACCCGAGTGCAATTATTCTTACAACAAAGAGTTGTGTGTAAGTGTAAGGAGAAATAATAATCATTCCTCTGTGTGTTGTTGGATAAAAAGAAACACAAACCTCTAATGAAGGGATGTCCATTTAGTCCCCATTACAGCTAACCTAATTGGCATGGTGGTAACAGCAAAAAAGCACTAATGTCACCACAGTTATCACTGCCATTATAAAAATAGCATTCTCTTGTTAAAAAGAAGATGGAGTATGTGATTATATCTTCCCATTTGCATTTGTTTTACTTTTTTAATAGTCTAGGAAGCCTAGTACAGAGAGGGGAACGAACCATTGGATCCAGTCAAAATCGAACCGAAGACCATATGGTTCGTACATGAACAATGCACTCATTTGCATGTTTGTTGGAGAGTATACTACAGTAATTAGTAAAATAAAACAGTGAACCCACAAGCCAGACAACCATATTTGACTTAAACTCAAAGGGCAGTATTATGCGTGTCTTAAGTACCAGGTCTTATTACTTAACTTAAGACCTGGAGGCGTGGTCAATGCTGTTTGGCCACTCAGAATAGCCACATGGCATTGATCACACCTCCAGGTCTTAAGTTAAGGCTACATGTTGCTACATGATACCACCTTGGCATCAGCACCACACTCTGCAACTGGATTCTGGACTTTCTGACCAACATACCCCAGTCTGTTAGGTTGGATAATCACACCTCATCCACCCTGACACTGAACACCGGCGTACCACAAGGCTGTGTGCTTAGCCCTCTCCTCTACTCCCTCTTCACCTTTGACTGCGTTCCGGTGCATGGTTCCAACACCATTATCAAGTTCGCGGGTGACACCACGGTGGTAGGCCTGATTAGGAACAACAATGAGTCGGCCTACAGGGAGGAGGTCCAGCACCTGGCGGCGTGGTGCGCTGACAATAATTTGGCTCTCAACACCACGAAGACCAAGGAGCTAATTGTGGACTATAGGAGAACGAACCGCTGTGACCACACCCCGATCCACATCAACGGGGCGGTGGTGGAGCGGGTGTCCAGTTTCAAGTTCCTGGGTGTTCACCTCTCTGAGGACCTCTCATGGGCTCTCAACTGCTCCACCCTGTTCAAGAAGGCGCAGCAGCGTCTATATTTCCTAAGGAGACTGAGGAAGGCTCACCTTGATCCCCGGATTTTGGTGAACTTTTACCGCTGCACCATTGAGAGCATCTTGACAAATTGCATCTCAGTGTGGTATAACAGCTGCACAGTGTCTGATCGGAAGGCCCTGCAACGGGTAGTAAAAACTGCCCAGTACATCATTGGCACCCAACTCCCATCCATTGAGGATCTACAGCGCCAAAGATGTCTGCGTAGGGCGAGAGGCATCCTGAAAGACCCCTCTCACCCAAACCACAGACTCTTTGCCCTTCTTCCAACCGGGAGGCGCTATAGGACTATTGGTTCCCGCACTAGTAGGCTCAGGAACAGCTTCTTTCCTGTTGCTGTCTCCCTGCTGAACTCTGCCCCTCCTCAATGACACAGAACAATGATACCCCTTTCCTCCTACCCATCTGAACTCTCATGCTCACACCATACATACAATAGCATCTTATGGCTTGTGTGGGTGGGTGTGTATATATATATGCATACTCCTTATTTATACTTCATTGCTTATTTTTCTATTTATGTTTCTATTTATTATATACTACTGTACATACTGTACATTCTGTACATTCATCAACAAGTGTATTTATTTCCATTACTGCATTACTGTATTACACTCTGGCTAGACGCCACTATTCATTTCATTGTCAAAGTATTTGTATACTATGTGCAGTGACAATAAATTGAATCTAATCTAATCTAATGTTGCTATGTTTAAGTCTGTCACTCCAGTCCGGACCCAGTTAAATAATATACAGTCACACCGGAATGCACACTGCTGTCTCGTGTCTCATCACCCGACGTGCTTCAATGCACGGCCGTGAAGTCGGGGGGAAAAATTAAAAAAATAAAGAAAAGGAATAGCTGAGGAGCGAGTGACAACGTGTTAACATTGCAACTTGCTGCTTCTTGTCTGTTCAACTTCACTTCATCTCTGCCTGTAATTGTCTCCACCAGGCCGAAGGCATGGGGAGAGAGTATGTTTTGCAATCCGTCCGTGTGTGTGTGTGTGTGTGTGTGTGTCCGTCCGTCCGTCCGTCCGTCCTTCCGTCCGTCCGTTACCAGCTCATCTCCGGCACCGTTAACCCGGTCGATGCCAAACTTTGCACACACACTCCCTGGATGCCAACGATGAACCTCTGCCCCACATTTTCCAGAACGGCCTGTTATAGCGCCACCATGAGGCAGCTTTTCACATTTTGTACCTAAAACTGCACCGATCTGCGTGAAACGTTGCATGCACACTCCCTAGAGGCCAAGGACAAACCGTTGACCTGCATTTTCCGCATCTGCCTTTTATAGCGCCACCAGGAGGCCGACTTTTGTAAAACACATTTTTTGATATTACTCCTCCAGATTCTGTCCAAAAATCTCACAAATCGTTACACAGTATCTCTATGGTCATGTGCTCAAGTCGGATCTGTCCGATATTTCATATTCCATCCTAATTGGCTATAATTGGCTTTCACAGTTTGCAAGATTGCCCCGTTTTGAACAAAAGCCTCAAATCATGAACGCAGCATGCAATTTACGTGAAATCTTTCACACATTTTCTTACTAGGCTGAGGAATATATCCCACCCTTTTCACATTGGCCTGTTATAGCGCCACCAACAGGTTGATTTTTGCAAAAACACATTTTTGGAACAAAATGCCTCAAAAACATGTTTATATTAATCCTAAACATTTTGCCAAACATCTCACAGTCCTATCCTCCTGGTGGAGACCTGTGCCCAGAAGGGCACTTTTTCTAGTTTTATTATGTTCTGCTCACTGTGATTATGTTTCACTACAATTATGTAGCAAGGTATCACATCTATGGAGGACAAAGTACTCACATTTCCACTTTTTGAGGGCTTTTGTCCCCTCACTTCTCATATTTGCCATTGACAATGAAAGGAGAAATTAGGTCATACCGTATGTGCCTCAAATATGACATCAATTCGTGGCAACACAAATATTAACTGCCATTGACAATGAAGGGAAAATTTACGTCATATGTAGCCGAGCAAATAAGCTAACCAATCACATAAATTCAGTTGTTCATGAGATGATGTATGATGATGTATAATGATCGAGAGCGCCCCTCACTTCACACCCACACGGGTGTGATTTTTAATTGGCACACACCAAAATACGAACTTCCTTAAATGTATTTACTATTTGTATGTCTCTAACCTAATGACAAATACCCTGTTACACATGTGTAGCAGAGTGGCTCAGAGCCTCTGCCATCTCCCCCAGTCCAGAGGGATGTTTGACTTTCATGCGGGAGGCCCGAGTTCGAATCCTGTGCGTTACATTGGTGCCGTGACCCGGATCGGGTTTCCCCGTGGGAGGAGGTCAAAAGGGAGGTGAGTGTATAGCAGTGGCTCAGAGCCTCTGCCTGATGGCCTCAAAAGTCTATTATCTCCCCCAGTCCAGAGGGATATCCCTTTGGTCTAGTGGTTAAGATGTTGGACTTTCACGCAGGAGGCCCGAGTTCGAATCCCGGGCGTTACACATGCATCATCCAACTTGAATTATAGCCTGCTGTAATTCAAGTTGGACGGAGAAGATGCTACTTGGCTCAGTCATAGAAATAATTTAGTTACAAAAATGTTTGATTCTGAGAATGAATAGTCAAGACATGCCGGTACATAACATGGCAGCAAACCAAAGCCCTGCTCAGTTGGCTGTGCATCACATGAGGTATTTCTCTCAAATGATGTTCAGTACAGGCTAATATTCAGGAAGTGTTCTTTACCTAATTCCTATTTTCTGTTCACCTTTTCTGTCACATGCACATAAAACAAGGCATTGTTCAAGGTACTTCTGGAACTTGTGTCCACAACCCATCATCATCAGTGCTCTATGATTTAACTTTTCAAGTAGGAGTCCCTTCAAGGTAAGCATTAAGCGAGCAATCTGTGAAATATGATGACTTTTGTTTCCCATGTTATATATTTGCTTCCTCAACTGCTGTTTTTTCAATTCTTCTAAACAGATTTTTTTCTCTCTCTCCCTGAAGGAACATGGAACAACAAAATATGCTCACAACTACCGCTGACTACGGCTATCGTGACACAACCACCATGCAATATGATTATGATTATGACTATGAAGATGAGCTGTGTAACAAGACAGACGTAGTCCATTTTGGAGCCATATTCAACACGTCATTCTTTTCCGTCGTGGTGGCCCTCAGCTTGTTTGGCAACATTCTGGTCGTGGTGATCCTGGCAAAGTACGAGAACATCAAATCTCTCATCAACGTTTTCACCCTGAACCTGGCCGTCTCAGACCTCATCTTCACCGTAGGTCTGCCCTTCTGGGCCTACGACCAGGTGAACGGATGGACATTAGGGGAGACGGCCTGCAAAGCGGTCAACTTTGTCTTCTACGTGGGCTTCTACAGCAGTGGTATCCTCGTCATCATGATGACCATCCATCGCTATGTTGCCGTCGCGAGGCCACTGTCCAACCTCGTGTCCGACACCAAGGGCTTCTACGGCATCCTGGCGTCCATCGTCATTTGGACTGTGAGCCCGGTGCTGGCCTCTCCCGCTGTCATCTTCTACAAAGTAATGGAACACGATCTTAGAATGTATTGCGATTATGAAGATCATTATTGGAAGCTATGGGGAACTTATCAACAAAATGTCCTCTTCGTACTGACTTTACTGATCGTCTGTTTTTGCTACACACAGATATTGTGCAGGCTGTACCGACCGAATGCTCAAAGGAGAAGGCACAAAACTTTGAATCTAATTTTTACACTGGTGGTGGTTTTCTTTGTGGGCTGGGCACCGTACAATATCGTTATTTTCCTGAGATCCATATCTCTTCACCCACAACCAGCTGTGGACTCGGCGACGATGTCCAAAACCTGCGAAAGCTACAGCAAACCGCTCGATTATGCTTTCTACGTCAGCCGGTTCCTTGCTTTCTCTCACTGTTGCCTTAACCCCGTGTTCTATGCGTTTGTGGGGGTTAAATTCCAAAGCCACATGAAGAGGATGTTGAAAGGTTGGGGCCGGCACCGTAGAAACAGCATCCCTAGGCGAAGCACCCGGCTGACTATAACATCCATCACTAGTGGAGAGGAGTTCTCGTTCTAGCTCAGTGCTTTTCAAACGTCTTTGCCCGTAAGATATACCAATGTACGGTAGTCCAGTAATACTGTAATTTCACCTCAAACTAATTGCAGAAAAACCAAACTCAGCTGATTTTGTATCTTCAATATATCCTGAATAACAGAAAAAAAGTTGCCTGGAATTGTCTGAGGGGAAGGGCCTGTACAGTATGGCCACCATAGACATACTATATAAGGCAAATATGTTCTAGATTTCCTTTTGCTTTCAGTAGCAAGTCAAACTAGGGTGTTTTCATGATGCTGAATCCATTCCAAGCATTAGTTTTGCATAAAAACACTCATTGGGCTAAAAACGGCCATAGCTACTTGCCCAAATGTGCTGAGGGAGTGTTTTTATGCAAAACGAATGCTTGGAATGGATTCAGCATCATTCAAAACCCCTAGTTTGACATGTCACATGCTACATGCTAAAGCAAAAGGAAATCTAGAAAAGATTTGCCTTATCTATGGTGGCCATACTACAGGCCATTTTCAACACTTCCCCTCAGACAATTCCAGGCAACTTTTTTTCCTGTTATTCAGGATATAGTGAAGATACAAAGTTTTTTTGCAATTAGTTTGAGGTTGATCCTGTATTTTCCATAGATTTCCTGTACAAATGGGTAGGTAGGTCCTACTCTCAAGGAACACCACTTGTATTCATAGTGAAGATCTACAAGCTCACACACACACACACACACACACACACACACACACACACACACACACACACACACACACACACACACACACACACACACACACACACACACACACACACACACACACACACACACACGTATAGATATATATGCATAAACATGCTGTATATGTGTGTAAGGAACAGGAACTAATACGAGTGAATTACCGTCACTGACCCTTATTATATCTGACACACACAGTCAAGTCACTCTGTGTGTGTGTGTGTGTGTGCGTGCGTGCGTGCGTGCGTGCGTGCGTGCGTGCGTGCGTGCGTGCGTGCGTGCGTGCGTGCAAAAATGTTGTGAAAATGTTGTGAAAATGTTGTGAAAGTCACGTCAGCCATATGTTTTATTAGATTACAGTTGAAGTATTGTATAATTAGTTAAAGCCTCTATGTTAGCTTTTTATGCATGGATCCAATATAATTTTGTACAATCTGTATGATGTAGTGTACAACATTATACAATTGGGGGATTGTTGCATTTTCTTCTCCCTGCTGTTCCAGTGAGACATTTAGATCATGACACGAATTTTGACCTGATGGTCAAGATTCAATATCCCCTGAGCAAGCAGGCAGGCTCTATTATTTCAATGGTAAAGATTTCTGCACAGTACTAGTTCAGTATACTTTACAGTATACTATACTTTGTGGACATTTCTAGTTCAGTATACTTTACAGTATACTATACTTTGTGGACAGTTCTAGTTCAGTATACTTTGTGGACAGTTCTAGTTCAGTATACTTTGTGGACAGTTCTAGTCCAGTATACTTTGTGGACAGTTCTAGTTCAGTATACTTTGTGGACAGTTCTAGTTCAGTAAACTTTGTGGACAGTTCTAGTTCAGTATACTTTGTGGACAGTTCTAGTCCAGTATACTTTGTGGACAGTTCTAGTTCAGTATACTTTGTGGACAGTTCTAGTTCAGTATACTTTGTGGACAGTTCTAGTTCAGTATACTTTGTGGACAGTTCTAGTTCAGTATACTTTGTGGACAGTTCTAGTTCAGTATACTTTGTGGACAGTTCTAGTTCAGTATACTTTGTGGACAGTTCTAGTTCAGTATACTTTGTGGACAGTTCTACTTCAGTATACTTTGTGGACAGTTCTAGTCCAGTATACTTTGTGGACAGTTCTAGTTCAGTATACTTTGTGGACAGTTCTAGTTCAGTATACTTTGTGGACAGTTCTAGTTCAGTATACTTTGTGGACAGTTCTAGTTCAGTATACTTTGTGGACAGTTCTAGTTCAGTATACTTTGTGGACAGTTCTAGTCCAGTATACTTTGTGGACAGTTCTAGTTCAGTATACTTTACAGTATACTATACTTTGTGGACAGTTCTAGTTCAGTATACTTTGTGGACAGTTCTAGTTCAGTATACTTTGTGGACAGTTCTAGTTCAGTATACTTTGTGGACAGTTCTAGTTCAGTATACTTTGTGGACAGTTCTAGTTCAGTATACTTTGTGGACAGTTCTAGTCCAGTATACTTTGTGGACAGTTCTAGTTCAGTATACTTTGTGGACAGTTCTAGTTCAGTATACTTTGTGGACAGTTCTAGTTCAGTATACTTTGTGGACAGTTCTAGTTCAGTATACTTTGTGGACAGTTCTAGTTCAGTATACTTTGTGGACAGTTCTACTTCAGTATACTTTGTGGACAGTTCTAGTCCAGTATACTTTGTGGACAGTTCTAGTTCAGTATACTTTGTGGACAGTTCTAGTTCAGTATACTTTGTGGTCAGTTCTAGTTCAGTATACTTTGTGGACAGTTCTAGTTCAGTATACTTTGTGGACAGTTCTAGTTCAGTATACTTTGTGGACAGTTCTAGTTCAGTATACTTTGTGGACAGTTCTAGTTCAGTATACTTTGTGGACAGTTCTACTTCAGTATACTTTGTGGACAGTTCTAGTCCAGTATACTTTGTGGACAGTTCTAGTTCAGTATACTTTGTGGACAGTTCTAGTTCAGTATACTTTGTGGACAGTTCTAGTTCAGTATACTTTGTGGACAGTTCTAGTCCAGTATACTTTGTGGACAGTTCTAGTTCAGTATACTTTGTGGACAGTTCTAGTTCAGTATACTTTGTGGACTGTACAAATTGAATTCCGCTTCTTGTACCTCTATGAGACGTGACAAATAAAACCTTCTTGATTCTCTTGATTCAATCAAGAGCACTTTTTGTTATAAATTTTAAGGCAATTTGGTGAAATACTTCATTATTCTTAAATGATGTTTTCTTCAACCATACAAAGCTGCACATACTCACACAGTAAAACATACTATGGGAACATTCAAACCTTTCACATTTAACCATATAGTAATCCTACTTTGAACGAATCTTGGACTAATAGTGCAGGCTTCATACTTGTGGCATGTGGAATGGAACTGTGGCACAAACACACAGGACAAATGACAAGAGGAAGTCACAGATATTGCTTAACGTCCAATACTTCAACAAAGTCTTGCTTCATTTGCATATCAATCTGAATGTTCCAATGTACATGTTCCAATTTTCCTGTGTTCACGTTTGTATTTAGATTTTGCCAGCTGGCTAACACTGGCACATTTATCCTCGTGCATAAATAAAATAAATTCAATAAATTATGAAACAAGCACATTTGAATCATTGTGGTTTAACTGATGCAAAGTTCATTATTATTTTTATGAGGCCTATATTTTAATATTCTGATATTTTATTCAATGCCAGAATCATTAAGGAGAATACCACTCATTTTCAACATTTTACTATGTCATTAATATACCTTTGAGCTGTTGTGTGGAAATAATAAAAAGCCCCCCCCCCCTTCTGTGTTTCCTAGAACTGTAGGTCTGAAAAAAATAATTCAGAAACTAAAAATAAAATACGCACATCACGTTAGTGGAGGTGCTGGGTTCAAAAATGAAAAAGAGTGTTCCTAATGTTCGTGTTCCAGAGAAGGGAACCCGTCAACCCGCTCATCTGCTCCAAAAGTTTATTGACAACAATAAATAAACTTTTGGAGCAGATGAGTGTGCAGGTTCCCTTCTTTTTCAAAATCATTAACATTGTGAATCACATATTAATGACATAGTAAAATGTTGAAAATGAGTGGTATTCCCCTCTAAGATAAAGCTTTCAATAATGAACCTTTAATTAAGGTGGTTTAGTTAAATGTTTTACATCTGTTAGGATTGCAGGGCTTAGAGACTCTCAGCCTTGTTGCAAGAAATGCCAAGAAATATTTCAAGCTGATTCAAAGGTTTTATATTGCTAGTGATCATAAAGTTATAGTAAAGTGTATATAGGAGCTTCTGAACTATAGGGGGCAGAGTCAAGTGAAGGGTCACTTCCGTGAGATTATTACTGATTCAATAACTTAAGTTATTTAAACTCAAGGTTTTCAGTCTAATGTCATCCACAACAGGCAGTTTGGTTTCAATAATTGAGCCATTAGCAGGCAGACTGAACCTGCCTGTCACTGAGTTTTAGCGTATAATATTGCCTTCGTAAGGCATGTTGACTTCTCAATTTAGTAGCCAAAAGAGGGATTTCATTTATTTAAAAAAAATAGTTTCTAACACGAGAGTGCCTTGTTAAGCTGCTGGAGTGTGTTAACCCTTAGAAGATGAAAGACGCCAATTGGCGTCTTCATCAGAATTCCGTAAATGATCAATGACGCCAATTGGCGTCTTCACAGTTTTTGATGAATCTAAACATATTAATATGCTCCGAAGCGCTGTTTAAATTCCTGAGCTTATATTCCAACTACATTACCCAGAAAACCCGTGTCACGTGACACACGTGTACGTGTTGCCATTGGAAGCTGGTCCCACCCCCTGTAAACAGTGGGGGCAGAGGGAGTCTTCATAGTTTTCATTGCTTTGCCTGTTTTGCCGTCTCGCCCGAGCGATTTTCTAGCAGAAAAAGTTTAAAGCAGTACTATTTATTTGAGCGAGTTTTGTGGTAGTAGTATTGATCCATACGCGTCCCAGTCGCCTTCTCCAGGCGGAGTAGCCCTGGTCCAGTGCTTACAGCGAGACTCGCTGCTCCCTCCCTCCTTTTTTCATTGTCTCCCCATCGTCGTCCGATGAGCTATACCGGGAAACCATTGAAGAAGACGATCAACCCGGAATGTTTTGAGGTAATCTTATTGTAGAAAATGCCCTTCTATAGTGATCAGAAATCATAAGATGATCGCTACAAATAGATGCTTGGATAATTACTACTACTAGTCAGATCATGACGCCAGAATGACTCACCACGATGGCCCCCAGCCATTAGCCAGCACCAAAGGTGCTGGCTAATGGTGTTGGTCGGTGCATTGGTGCTGGCTAATGGTTGGAGGGGGGGTTGGTGTCGATCGGTTGGTTGATGCAGTACAAATGTATCGTAGCAGGCATGCACGCATGGCAGTACAAGTATTTTATATTGTAGCGTGCCTTATAGGCGATCTGATCTTTAGAGTAATGTTCGCTCCTTTTTATTTACTGTCTACAAAGACGGAGAACAAACATGCATCGTTTACTGAAGCAACGCGTGGTTGGTTATGATGACCTTGCTACAAGGATCGGAGGGGGGACGGGGAGTGAAGCTAACAGTAGCGTATTATATAAGATCTGTATGACGTTTCATTGACGTCTGAGCTTGCATGATAATTGCATTCATTGTATATTGTACACAATCATGATTGTACATTGTTTAGTGTGTCTCCGTGTGATGATGATGATGACGATGATGTCAGATAGCCTACGTCCCCCCCCCCCCCCAACTGGCTATTGGCCGGGCTGACTACAGCTAAATGTTTATTTTTATATATTTAGAACTGGCATCAGATGAGGAGGAGGAGGAGGATGATGATGATGATGATGAAGACGAAGAGTCAAGACTACGATGGAGTTCTCCGACACTGAACCGGATGCATTCATTCATTTCAGTTGTTGTTTTTTTTAAATTTAGCCTACACACACACACACACCGTCAAGAACAACTGGAATGCAGTGGTTTGGGGACACTGGGGAGTTTGGGGACAACTGTTTTGTATGTAGGCCTATTTATTTTCTGTAATATTTATTATAATTGTATTATGTTAGTCATAAAAAATAAAAGACAAGCTTTTACAATGAGTTAGACCTGTCATGGCTATTTTGTTCACTAGTCTGAGGTTTATGGTTTGACTAAGCGAGTTTCAACTGTGATTTACTCTGTAACGGTAGATGGTAAGAACCCAATTTTTTTGTTATAATACAGTATACATTCAAGTCTATATTTTGATACATATCATGGGCACAAAGTCATATCAAAACAATGTCCTTGGATGAGTTTTTTATCAAAACTGTTTCTTCACAACAGGTTTTTGAGATACATGCATGAATAGACACGGTACTGGTAAGACTATGTAAACATGGTATATATCAAAATGTGCGTTAGAATGTCTAATTTTACCCCAAAAAAGAATTGAGTTTATATGATGTTCCATTTCAGAGCTAGGGGGACTTTTAGCTGGATAGGTCAGATTGATCATGACTGACCATGCTATTTATAGATGGCAAAATATCTACAGTGGTACATGTGAGAAACTTTTTATTTTATTTTAATTGAACTAGACAACTCACCCTTTAAAATGAGATATTGCATGGCTATGTACGCCCAGCAGAAAAAAAGTTATTTAGAAAATAAAACTTCAACCGGTCATAACTTTTTTTGTTGTCCTAGAAACACTACCCAGTGTAAATGCAGGCTCTTTTAAATGGCTTCCAACACCACAACTAAACATTTTATCAACTCAGTTCATTTTTTTCCTGGAAGCAGACAAGCCAAGCTTTCTCTGAAGGTCTTTCGTTGTCACACATTCACAGCAGAGAATTTTCAATAAATCATTCAAAAACGCCATTCTGCCATAGAGAAGTCTAAAAACTATATAGAAATCCATGAAACTCTCAAAGAGTTAATGACAGAGCAGCATTTTTGTTGACCGGTGGCATGCACAATTGTACACATAGGAAATGGAAGAGGGAGGGGGAGATATTGCATCATGTCTCATATTTCAGAAAAGGTCTACTCTGGTGCACCCGTTCTACAATGAATCACCCCATTCAGGTGTCTAGATCCATGCCAGTGTTCCTAATGTTCGTGTTCCAATGTTCATGTTCATGTCTGTTTAACATTTAAATGCAATTTACCAGCTGGCAAAAAAACTGGCATAATTTACAGATGGTGATTAATGCATGTTGTCCATAGAAATAAAGACAATGCAATTATGAAACAAGCACATTTCAAATGAATGAAATACTTTAACACAAATTCCCAAACCTTTTTACCTGACCCATGCACAACCAAGCAATTAAGTTAAGTCTGTGGGACCCAATTGAATTGGGCCAATTCATTAACATTTGTATGTCTCCTTTTTATATTATTATAAAAATAGAACCATTAGAAGATTCCAAGAGAAAGTTCTAAGAATGTGTATAGATGGTTAGTTAGAACCTTTACAGCTCCTGTTAGGAGTATCTCACAGCTTTTAGACTCTTCTTCTGTGATTCATATTTTTTCTAAGCAGACTTATCAATGCCAAGAAATATTTGAAGCTGATCCAAAGTGTATATTGCCAGATGGGATCATACAGTCTATACAGTAAAATGCAGGAACATTTGAACCAGGGGCTAGAGTCAAGTGAAGTGTCACTTCCTTGCTCTTTTGCAGTCCTACGGTATACATACGATTACGTAAACACATTTCTCTCTCCAAGCACAAGCAGTGCATATTTTAAGACACATTGCCCTGAAAGGAAGTCTGTCTTTAGATTCTGCTGAAGAGTTGCACTGAGTAACAGGCACAAGGTAAGGGATATGTCTTGATTGTTATAGAAAAGGCTAATTTGTGATTATTTTCTATTTCTTTTAATGTGGAGTAATATACGTACATTCTTGTGTTTGATCTCTAAATGTTTTTGGGACCGTCTTACTCTTAACATAATTCTATTCCATTTTTTACAAACCAAATACCAATGTGAGCAAAACAATATAGATATTTATGTTAATGGAGCAACCCCTTTTGTTTACATTGTCACTGATTGGGTCTCTCAGTCTGAGTATATTTTTTGTTTTCAGTTTGGATGGTTAGAAGTTATTTTTAATTAAAAACAATATATAAAAATATATCTGATTAGCTGGAAACTGTGTCCTCTTTCAGGGTTAACATCCTATGATCCTCAACTTGAAAAGAATGGAGAACTTCACCACAGTCCCTCTGTACACCGGCTACTACACCAACAGTTCCATAGAGTCTATGGAACTCTATGGCATAGACAATGAAGATTACTCAATAAGACTCTTCTCCGCCGTTTTCTATAGCCTCGTCTTTTGCATTAGTCTGCCCAGCAATAGCTTCCTCCTGTGGGTTCTTCTTCTTCGAGAAAGAGGCAAGAGGACACCGCCTGACTGTCTGCTTCTGCAGCTTGCAATCTCCGACCTCTTCTTGACCGTGACTCTGCCATTTTGGGCCTCTTACGAACTCCACGGCTGGAGCTTTGGAGACTGGGCTTGCAAGATGACCAGCGGCCTCTTCACCTTGGGGCTCGACGCTTACATGATGCTGCTCACCGCCATGACCCTGGACCGATATGTGGCTGTGGTCCACGCTGTGTCTCCCTCCGCACAGGTCCGCAGGGTGCTCTGGGTGCGTGGGGCTAGCGTCGCCATATGGCTGGTCTGTGTCGCTGTAAGCATCTGGAACGCTTATAACTCTAAGGCGATTCAAGATGATTCTCTATGTGAAGACGTCTTCAGTCCACTGGCCCGACTGCTGAACTTATACCTCCACATAGGCCTCTTCTGTCTCCTGCCTTTCACCGTCGTCTTTTTCTGCTACTTCCGCATATCCATGACCATCAGACGGTGTGCTATGAAAGGACAGCAGCAGGCTGTAAAACTGATTGCGGGAATAACCGTCGTGTTTTTCGTTTGCTGGGTACCGTACAACGTTGTGCTCTTTTTGGAGACCCTGGCAATGCTCGACGTGGAGTCGCTGAAGACCGACGCGTTGTTTCACGGGGGCAACGTCACCCACACGCTGGCGTACTGCCACTGCTGCATCAACCCGCTGTTCCACGTGTTCGGAGCGGGGAAGTTCCGGAGGCATCTCCCTCTGCCGGGCGTCGCCTCGTACCGAAGAGGAGAGAGCAGCAGGCAGACTCTCAGTCCTACGACAAACAGCCAAAATCACCCTGCTGACTCCCAGCAGACCTGTGTGTAATTATTATGGTTAAATAACTGTGTGTGTGTGCATGTGTGTGTGTGTGTGTGTGTGTGTGTGTGTGTGTGTGTGTGTGTGTGGCAGCGAATAGGCAAAAAGGGCAAATAACCACAAAAGAAAAGCCCAAAAAGCCCACAAGAATGTCGCCCGCGCATGTGCACGGGTCTGTCTGTGTGTGTCTGTGTGTGTGTGTGTGTGTGTGTGTGTGTGTGTGTGTGTGTAAAAACACCTTATATACGGTATATAATGTATGTAGCCATTGTCTTTTTTTCCTTCTTTTTTTCACTCAAATCCCATTAAATGTAATTTATTTCTTCCTAAGCCTGTCAAAGCAGCTGAATCCATTTGAGCACATGCAGGCCTGATGGTTGGTTCCATGGGGGGGGGGGGGGGGGGGGGGGGGGGTCCAGAGGAGAGTGGATGGGGACACCTCAGCAGGGCCATAGTAACAGCACTAATATCTGTCTCTCGGGGTAGATTAAGCTTGTGGCATGTGGAATGGAGATTGGTTGAACTGTGGCACAAACACACAGGACAAGAGGAAGTCACAGATATTGCTTAAAGGACCACTTCACCACTTTTCATATAATTGGTCCTCACTAATGTTCATGATAAAACACAACCATTTCACATACCCGTCCACCAGTGACATCATCGTTAGGCAGATTTTTTTTTGAACAAGATTTGTTTTAAAATATATTAAGATTTTTATTATCGTGAGACCGATGGCTTCCATTATCGCATTGCAACTTTTCAGGAAAAGAAAGCCTGCCGTTTCTATTAGCATGGATTCCCCATTGATGATGTCACTGGTGGACGGGTTTCTGAACTGCCCACAGCCCTCCTATGAGACACAGACACCAAAAATTGTGGTATTTTATCATGAACATTAGTGAGGACCAATTATAGGAAGAGGAGTTGAAAAGTGGTTGTAAGAGCCATTTATTTTCTGTTCATTTTATTTCTATGTTTTTTGATGACGTCATTCCAAGGGCTTGGTCAAGGCCAAGGTTGGCCAGGTTACTTAATGAGACCTGATTGAATACTCTGTTGTTGTCCTGATGTGAAGGCGAACAGTTTTTTGACTGTGAGACACAGGCTGTTGATTGATATGGTTTTTACATCCTTTTTTGCTTTATTTAATACAGTGAATAAATATAAATCTTGAACTTTAAGTCAACACTTGGACATCAGTCTTTTTTATCACATGTCATGACTAGACCCTCGGCATCGGGCAACCAGTAGCCCAAAGTTTAGGACTTTGACGCTACATTTTAGTCAAAAAACTGCCTCTGTTCCACGCCACGCCAATTGGGAGGCAAGTGGAACCAGCGGGGGTCGTTTGGAAGGAGAACACGCACGGACGGGCCGCATCATAGGGCCGAAGCGTGTGTTGTTGCAACGGCGGAGCCGCGGGGGTGGACGGGACCGGGGACGGATCATCGCACGGCGGCGGACACGGCTGCACGAATCGACCCGGAGCTACAGGGGCGCTCATCGGGGCACATCGGCAGCACTACCGGGCCGCCGCAGCTGACAGCAGCAGATCGGGACCGGACCGTCATCATACAGCGATCGGCGATAAACTCTTGGCTCATCAACGCCGCCGCGGAGCGCACCCGGCGTTCAGTGTGTGCATGGTAGGCTAAAGGCTTTAGCAGCGCAACGCCGACATTAAAACAATGGCCATTGTTAGGAAAGGTGTGCACACAAATAAGTGAAATAACAAACCCAATGCATTGGTAAAGGAGCGCCACTTTGCGCGCGGCTTATTATTGTTTGAAGTTGAACAACAAGTACTTTATTGCGTTGAACACGGTCTAAGGAACTTGACATTTGTTTATTTATTTTGGATCAAAAGGAGGCGCCAGCTGGCGCTGGTGAGTCTGTGGTTGAACTTGAGTCTGGTGGGGAAGGGGCTTTGGGGAAACGTGTGGTCAAATTGACACCCAAAGCGTTGGATGAAAAAATCGACAGTTTGCAGAAGGAGAGAAAGGTTAAACTGAGCAAACTGTTAAAACTGAAGGAAGTGGTTTCTGCCTTGGTGAATGATGAGACAGAATGTGCATTTCACAATTTCAAGGGTTTATATGATGAAACAAAAAAGGTTCACAATACTTTGTTGGGTCTTGTGCTGGCTGATGAAGCCAAAAAACATGAAACATGGTACAATGCAAAAATGCTCACTTTTGATGGGTTTATTGATGAAATGAAAAGGTGGAGTTATGTTCAAAGTTGCTCTGAGGATGATGATGATGTGATTTTTGAAAGTGAGAGTTTTGTTGCCGCCGGTGATGAAAAGGGTGATGAAATTAATGCTGGAATTGAGGGTTCTGTTGCCGCCGATGACAATAATGATGATGTCGAGCCTCATGACAGCATTTCTAATGTTTCATCTCATGTGTCAACTGCTCATTCAAACCATAATAAAAGCACTGCTTCAAAGACAAGCAAAAGGTCCTCTACTTCTTCAGCACGCATTAAAGCAGAGGCGGACAAGGCCGCACTCATGGCTCGTTCTGCTGCATTAAAAGAGGTACATGCCTTGGAGAAGCAGGCTGAGGCCCTAAGGAGGAAAAAGGAACAAGTGGAGCTGGATGCTCAAATAGCAGCCTCTACTGCTAAAATATCTGTCCTACAAGAGGCCAGCAGCAGTGTCACTGGCAGGAGAGCTGATGGCATGGAGTCCTATTTTAGGCAAGGCACTAGACCTAAAATCCAGCCTCTTGGCCTACAGCAGTTCTCCTCTCAACAGCGTCAGTCAATGCAAAACCCAGTCACGTCTGAGCATCACCAATCTAAAGACACAGCTCACCGGAATCATTTCAACCCTCAGCAAAACAAGCAAAGTAAACAACCAGTTCACACCTCAACATTGGATCCTGCAAAAATGCAAACAAGGCAAAAATTACCCCAACCAGCTCTACCATCTCAACCCAATAACCAACCATCAGATCTGTACAATATACTACAAAGGCAAAATTAAATAACAACACTCCTTGTACAAACACAAACTTCTCAGTTTCTACCTCACAGAGAAATTCCACATTTTGATGGTGACCCATTACAGTTTCAGTCATTCATAAAGGCATTTCAGCATTGTGTGGAGGCAAAAACAAATGATTTTGGTGACTGTTTATATTACCATGAATTGCTCCCACTGCAACAAGAGACATCCCAGTGTTCTACATATGGAGAGACAGGAAATGGGGAGTTTTGGAGCTACCAATGAGCAGCAAACAATAAAATCTGAGAATTGCATTATAACTACTTGTGGCCATACAGGGGCTGCAACAGTAACGGCATTCTTCCCATCTTGCCTGTACAAGTGAGATGCTCAGAGGGCAGCAAGGTCATCCAGACCTATGCTTTTCTGGATCCAGGAAGCACCGGTACTTTCTGTTCAGAACACCTGGTGAACAAACTGAACACAGAAGGCCAAATAACCAAAGTCATGTGATCAAGACAGGTTTGTTTGATTTCTCACAATCCACCCTCATTGGCTACGATTGGCTTCTAAACTTTTCAGGAGTAGCCCGCTTTGTACCCGTTTTGTACAAATCGCCACAACTACTCAACGCAGCGTCCAATTGTGGTGAAACTGTGCATGCATATTCCCACTAGGCTTTGAAAGAAATGCCACTTGACAGTTTTCAAATCAGCCTCATGGTGGCGCTACAACAGGCCGCGTTGCGTCACACACACACACACACACACACACACACACACACACACACACACACACACACACACACACACACACACACACACACACACACACACACACACACACACACACACACACACACACACACACACACACACACACACACACACACACACATTTACATTGCTCCTAAACATTTTGGCAAACATCACACACACACTCCTGTCCTCCTGGTGGAGACCTGTGCCCAGAAGGGCACTTTTTCTAGTTTATCTTATTTTGTTACCCTGACACCGGCGCTGCAAAAACAGACAGATCTACAAACTCTCAACGCGTAGCGAACGGCACTGCAAAAACAGGCAGGACGTGATGCCTTGAGAGCTTGTAGATCTGGCTTTTTGCGACCCGCAGTGAGCTGTTTTCACTTTACTTTATAACACGAATATATCGTCCATCGGCGATTTTGGGACAGACGATGGGCAATTGGAAAAAATTGGCATAGGCCTATCGCCCAACCTTAATATATATATATATATATACACACACACACACACACACACACACACACTTACTTCCTGGACTACATGTTGTCTCAGACAGCCCTCCCCCTATCCACAAGGAGGAGCAGTGCACCAAAGCATTATGGGAATTGTAGTCCAGGAAGCCCAGTGTCCATGACATCATGGAGTTCATGGACACTTAAATACTAAAATATATCACGTATTACCCACATTAAAAACCCCCAGGAAAGTGTTTATTGTCGCCCAAACATCAATAAAATAAGATACCCTTGCAAAAGGGGTGAAGTGGCCCTTTAATATTCACCATAACCAGACCAGAACTCCCACCACAGGACTCAGGGAATCAATTAATACCTTTGCAACCACATATTAATGGCAAGTATTTCCTAGAGCTTTAAGTCCAAAAATCTGAACTAACCCTTTAAAGGGGTAGCTACTGTAGTGCTACACAATGTTCTTTCAAATATTATCGAACGTGTGACAAAATAAGATGTTACGGATTCAGGATTTTTAACAATAAAGTGTATTGTTAAAAATGATATCAGTGCAGTCTGCACTGAAACCATTTTCAAGTTATTTTTGTGTCTCCTGGATGAGCAAGTTTCATTGACATGAATCAAGCGTGGCCATTTTCCAAAGCACATCCATTTCTTTTAATGAATCCATGTCAAACACCCACTTCGAATGCTATCAACCCATAATCACCAGTGACCACTAGGTTACTCATCAAGACCATGCAATGGAGCAAAGGCTCTACTGGAGCCTACTTTCGGCAGAGGGAAATTACCTCTGCCGAAGCGGAAACATCATGTGGCCGGTTAAGACTGAAGTTAGGGTTAGAAGACTTACGTGGCTGGTTAAGACTGAGGTTAGGGTTAAGGGTAGGTTTAGGGTTAGAGTTAGGGTTATTCAGCCACCTACAGTATCCTGGTCAATCAGAACAACCAACCAAACCTGACTGCATGACTGTGCAAACCACAACATTCAGTTCCTTCAAACTGCAGTCAGTCGCTGCCAGTGTAGATGATAAATAATCAAGCCATTAAGATTGTTGTAATTTTCCAGACTGCAACCCATGCAGTTATCAGCTAGCCTATTAACTAACAAGTCAACAACAAGTTAGTCATTTAAACTAAGTCAGTCCATGAGTTGAACCAATAATACAAGTTTCTTGTCAGTCTAACTCAGTGGTTAAGTATGGCAGGATAATAGGCATGACCTTTGTCACGTGTGATGTGGATAGGCCAAGTCATTAATATTACCATGGCAGCTGCCCAGGGCAGAGACATAAACTGGTGATAAATAAAGACTGAATCATTTAAGGGGGGGGGGCGTCCACACACACACACACACACACACACACACACACACACACACACACACACACACACACACACACACACACACACACACACACACACACACACACACACACACACAATGTTAGCTGACATGTGCTCATCTCCTCTGTTCTGCCCTTGGAGAATCGAAATGCTAAATGTATGTGCATATTTTCTCATAGCAAGAGACATATTAGAATTTTCCAGTGACCCCCTCCCCGTCTGCCCTCCCCATACGGAGGACATGAAAGAGTCTGGAGTGCATAATGTTGCAGGAATTAAGGGATTCCTTGGTGGCCCCAAGTACTAGGGGCCATCATAATGACGAGCCGACTTAAGCGTGCATCTTCTCTCTTACCAGTCTCCATCTTCGCTGCTTTGCTTCAATGGTTTCCATTTTTCATATTTTCACAGGGGTTGTTTTCTTTAAATATTCATCCCAGGGTACAGTAATGATCATGTGTTTGTTATTGAAAGGGACAGATGTATTAGAACACAGAGGAGAAGAAATAGATGTGTGCCCTTGTTTGGAATGGGAAGAGACAGTCAAATAAAGGAGGGGGTCAGTGTGTGTGCTGTGTATGTTTGTGCTCGTGTGTATGCGTGTGCGTGTGCGTGTGCGTGTGCGTGTGTGTGTGTGTGTGTGTGTGAGAGAGAGAGAGAGAGAGAGAGAGAGAGAGAGAGAGAGAGACAGGGTTTGTTTGTGAATGCCAGATCAAAGACTATCTTAATTAAGGAACTTAAAACACTGTATGTCACTGCTCTTGGTTTTCTAAATAATTTAACTAATGTACACAAACAGGACGATAGGCTGTCTGCCACAAAGAGAAAACAGGTCACCATCTGCGTTTTATGCTGTTATGCTGTTCTCTTGAAGGTGATCTTACTGTTCTACGCTCTCTCTCTCTCTCTCTCTCTCTCTCTCTCTCTCTCTCTCTCTCTCTCTCTCTCTCTCTCACCAATGATGGCTATTGATCTGGGTCAAAAGCTGCACAGGCAAATTGATTGAGGCGTTGCCATGCTCGATAGAGAAATATTCCCACAGGATCTAATGATGTGGTTCATATGAACTTCTCTCTTTACATCAGGGGCCACTTGGCATCTCATCCCAACTGTCAAACAATGTATCGTGCGTAGACTGATGGTTTCTCTTGTTTAGAAAGAGAGATCAGAGTTAACCACATGAACCCAAGTCAATTCTGGGTTGAACATTCAGCGAAAACAGCAAATCTACAAACTAGTAGCTCACAATCTGTCACAATGCATCACAACCATATGAGCTTGTAGTTCAGCTATTTTTCAGATAGTTAATGTATAGTAGAAAGAAAAGGTAGCGGGACAAATTAGACCCCTGTCAACGGCATATAAAGGGTTTACTTGGTTGATCAACACAAAAGTGAAAATATGTTCATTAGATTTTCATGATCATTGATCATAATGTAGGTATGTAGGAAAATGAGTGTCACAAATTTACAATCACAATTGTAAGTGTGTGTGTGTGTGTGTGTGTGTGTGTGTGTGTGTGTGTGTGTGTGTGTGTGTGTGTGTGTGTGTGTGTGTGTGTGTGTGTGTGTGTGTGTGTGTGTGTGTGTGCGCCTATGTTTGATATTGTTGTGTTTCACAAAAAATCCTGTGTGAAACCAGAAATGTTTCAATACAATGACCCAACCGTATTTGCAAATATAACTGCAAATACACCAGATGTCATTATAATTGACGAACAGCAGAGGTTTTTCTATTGGACGTTGGCTGTACTTTTGATTCAAGTTTAGAGGAAGGTTTCCTTACTAAACAAGTAAAATATCAACCATTAGTACAGGCCATTATACAACTGGGCTATACGTGTCAGCTCAATGTTTTTATATTTGGCAGCCTGGGCCATGTCCACAGGCTAGTGGTCAGAGGCTTGAGGATTATGGGGTTGTCCCCATATAGGAGAAGGTGCTTTTTGTACCCATGATTTTCTTTCGGTGTTGGTAATATGACAGACTGAAGTGACCAATGTTGGCTGTGGATAAATTAATGTGTTTCCTATATTCTGTACATTTAGGGCTTGTTTGGACTGTGTGTATATTCCACTCAACAATATTTTATGCAAAATGTTTTTGTTCTCTGGACTGAATTGTGTTTGAGGGTGACTATTAAAAAAACATCCACTAGAGGGGGTGATACAACAGTTTATTGACAACACCATGCAGTCATATTTGAAGTGGATCATGATAGTGGTCTTAAAATGATTGGAACTTTAGTTAGTTACAGGCCAGTAACTATGTAGGCCTATACATTTACTTCAGTAGGCTACTGTACTATACTTTAGCCTACAGTACATGTTTTAGTTGCTGTAGGCTAAGGCTACTTTACTCAAGTATTCGTTGTATGTATTCTTGGATAGTTGGATTTCACTCCACTTCATGTCAGAGATAATTATTGTACCTTTGACTCCAAGAAGGGAAAGAGTACATTATAAATTAACCACTTATAGTAAAAATAGCCATGAGACCTTTTGTACTAGGCCTACTTTTGAATACTTAAAAAGCAAGTAGCCTATAGGCCTACGACGAGGAGTATAGGCTACTTTGACTCAAGTAGCCTATGGGTTCTCAAACTTTTTGGCTTGTCCAGAGGAGGGGAGAACGTGTTCCAAGTACCCCCTCATCCTCAACATCGATAAGCATTATACTTAACCTTACAAGTACATGCCGTTGGAACTATTTGGATTAAAAACAAATCAATCAAAGTCATTCAGACCCATTTCATAGTCATAAACAGAAACTACTAATACAGTTCTATTCAATTAAATTGTTCAGGGGGGCACATTGTCAGAAACCCAACCCAAGGGTGTGGCCTATTAATCGCATATGTCTACACTTGACACAAGGGCTACCAAATATTCACAACTTTATTTTAAGATGCTATCTTAGAATAGATGTAGATCTATTTGTAGATCTATAGATGTAGATCTATTAGAACAGATGAGGATCTAGTGCAGAAACATAATTGCATGATGCATTAACAAGCGTCAACGCATCAGCTGTTCACAGACAACCAAACACCTCCCCTCTGCAGTGCTCTAAACTGACACACACACACACACACATACACAGCACTCAGAGTTCAGACGGGTATGATTTTTCTATCCAAAAGCACTTTTTACCATATCATGATGGAATATAGGCCTAATGGGTTTACTGTGATTATTAAGGTCACATTTCATATCACACACACGCACGCACGCACGCACGCACGCACGCACGCACGCACGCACGCACGCACGCACGCACACACACACACACACACACACACACACACGCACACACACACACACACACACACACACATCATAACTAGCCCAAAAATAATATTAACTAGAAAAAGTGCCCCTCGGGGCACAGGTCTCCACCAGGGCAGGTCAGGTTGTGGCCTCCTGGTGGCGCTATAATAGGCCAATGTGAAAAGGGTGCCATTTCTTCATACGCCTTTGATGGCAATTGGATGATTTGAGGCATTTTGTTCCAAAAATGTGTTTTGCAAAAATCAACCTGTTGGTGGCGCTATAACAGGCCAATGTGAAAAGGTTGGGATATATTCCTCAGCCTAGTAAGAAAATGTGTGAAAGATTTCACGTAAATTGCATGCTGCGTTCATGATTTGAGGCTTTTGTTCAAAACGGGGCAATCTTGCAAACTGTGAAAGCCAATTATAGCCAATTAGGATGGAATATGAAATATCGGACAGATCCGACTTGAGCACATGACCATAGAGATACTGTGTAACGATTTGTGGACAGAATCTGGAGGAGTAATATCAAAAAATGTGTTTTACAAAAGTCGGCCTCCTGGTGGCGCTATAAAAGGCAGATGCGGAAAATGCAGGTCAAAGGTTTGTCCTTAGCCTCTAGGGAGTGTGCATGCAACGTTTCACGCAGATCGCTGCCTCATGGTGGCGCTATAACAGGCCGTTCTGGAAAATGTGGGGCAGAGGTTCATCGTTGGCATCCAGGGAGTGTGTGTGCAAAGTTTGGCATCGACCGGGTTAACGTGCCGGAGATTAGCTGGTAACAGACGGACGGAAGGACGGACACACACACACACACGGACGGGGTGCAAAACATACTCTCTCCCCATGCCTTCGGCCTGGTGGAGACAATAAAATAAAATCTGAATTATTTTGCGGACCGCCCTGCATGGCTATGTGGACCCCAGTGCACCCCACTTTGAGAACCGTGGGCCTAGTGGAGTTGAGCTACTGTAGCCTTCGTGTTCTCATGGTGGAGTTGGTGCACATAAATGAAAACGTCACACCAGTGCATGCAACCAGTGTAAAAAAAAAGGATAAGAAGCTATAGCTGGAGCCCTAACTGCTGAATGAACCCATGCATGTCCCGTTTTCTTTTTTGCAAATTTGTATGTGTCATGTAGCCTATATGTATGTAGACAGACTAGTCCTGCTAGGCTGCTACTGATAAAATAAGTGTAAACACCTGCGTTCACCTTGTTATTTCATGCAGGACTGCCGCAGCCTGCAGCAAAAGTCTATAGGCCTATTATTTGCAAAACCAGCATAGAAAAGTGAAAGTTCCATTTCTTACCTTTGTCGTCTTCTTCCAACTCTCCATAGGCTTATATACTTAATCAAGTTCAGATGTTTGACGATTTTTGAAGCCCAATATAACTCATAGACATAACATAGCCTAATTCATAACTCAAGGCCCAGCCTACGGTGATGTTCATGGAGAAGAACACATCAGGCAGACAAGCACACGCGACGCGGGTGAGTGGTTTTTGATTCACCTCCTCTTGTAGTCTTGTTCCATGCTGTTTTTTACTTTCGTTTTTGGAAGAACCGCTGACATAATCTGACATCATCTGAGAACCCATCGCCAAATAAAGGAGAAATAGCGCCCTCTTTGACATTAGCCAACAACAGTCTTGTCTCGATACTAAACACAAATATGACTGAAGCCACATAACATTTACACTTCGTCGCACGCGGTGTCGTGAGCCTGATTGATTGATTGATTGATTGATTGATAATTGTATTCAGTTTGTATGGGTAGGCTACAGTTAAAACGAAACTACAGGTCAATACAAAGCTAACTGTACCTGTATGTGTATGTTCTGTGTATTTGTACTGTATGTTATGTTATGTTGCACCTATGTGTACTCGCACTGCTGTAATGTTGTTGTATGTATAGGACCCCCTCTAAAACGAGATGCTGCATCTCAAGGGGCCATCCTCTCAATACAATTCTGACAATTCTGACATTGCAATGCGATATCATGTGAGCTTATTCACTATCTTTGTGCTTTTGAATACTTAGTATTGACTGAGCAATTAACTTTCACTTGTAGTTAAAAAAAGTCTATAGCTAGAAATGACCCCCCCCCCCCCTCCCACTGTTTACTGTACAAAATTATATTTGTACTAGTGTTGATGTCTTGTATGTTATTGTATGTCTTTAAATGTCTCAATGGAAACAAGCCCTTAGGGCTTTTTGTATTATACTTTTAGCACCATTGTATAATCGTACCACTGTAGACCTACTATTTGCAAACTTAAAGGAGCATTCAGTGATTTGGGTGATTTGGAAAACCACCCAGTCCGCCCCAGTAACAAAATGTGCACATGCACGCTCTACAGTTGGGGGAAGTGCAACAGGCCAACAGCATGTGCACCAAGGCCCGCCCCCACTCGATCATGATTGGAGGAAGGCCCCACTCATCCTGATTGGATGAAGGTTTTGCCACCCGCCACCAAAACTGAAACTAGGGTTTTTTGACCCCAGGGGCTCACTGGGGACAGGGAGGAACTCCTTATGTCAGCACACTCTATAGTAGGGAGGATTATCCAGAAAAAATAAGTGATATTTGAATTAAGTCAAATCACTGAATATACCTTTAATAAAGCATTCAATCAATCAATCAAACTCAAGTACTGGAGCCGAGTAATTTGTCCAACACTGCTCATGTCATATGATTACAGAGTCTACAAACAGTTGACCTATTTTATACACAAGAACAATTATTTTGTTTCGGTTCCTCAACATTTTAATTTCTATAACAACAAAACGATAATTAAGAACAACAACTGTAGTAGGTGTACACACAGTAAGTAGAAGGCGCACACACACAAGAATGGGCAGGTTAATGTGTTGTGTTAGCTCTGGTGTTGTTCCCTATTAAGAGAAAAGTGGACCTTTGTCGAAGTGTCACATCTAGTTGACACTTGTGATCAAAGCTGGCGCCCCTCCCTGCCAGTCCCTGCTGGCCTCGGCCCGCTGCTGCACACACTCCTCATACACACGCATGCAAACATGCACATACATGTAGAAGTAGATGCATATAGGCCTACTGCTCACTCTGCATATAGCCTTCCCTGTATGCATATACAGTTGGGTGCCACCGATATTGTCCCTTATCATTTGACCCATTTAGGCCTGACCTCAACATTTTAAAAAATCCTTCTAAATCCTCCAGTTTTCTGAAATAAATATTTTCACGATTTTTCAAAAATAGCAGATCTACAAGCTCGTAGCGCGCCACTCGGTGGCGCGCTATGAGCTTGTAGATCTGCTATTTTTCAATAGCTAAATTATAACATAATGTTTAAAACACCAAAAGGGGTTCCCGCCCAAAATGGGTTAACTGTCCTTTTGCGCAGATCACGCAAACCTCAGCAAAAAGAAAAGGACAATATCGATGGCCTCCAACTGTAGGCACGAACACAAGTAAAGGCGACAGAAAACACATTTATGAAAATGTATACAAATTTGGTTAACAAAAAGCAATTGGAAATACACACATAGAAACATGTTAATCCCCTGTTTTTGTTATCATTGTTAATTGAGAAAAATGAGCTCTATAATATGGACGCCCACTGGGTGATTAAATAGCCTATGAATAGCCTGGCACATTTCAATAAACACTTCCAGGAACACTTGAATTGGAACCATTCTTTGAACTATCACTTTTAATAAGGGTGCAAACACCTCACCTTATTTTTTTTTTATCCGAAGAGATTGATCTTTCAAGATGTTGGGGCCTATACACTGTAATATCTTTCATTGTTTTTTTTGTTTTTTTTTACCTTTATTTAACCAGTAAAAGACATTGAGACAAAAGTCTCTTTTTCAAGTGGGAACTAGTCAAGATGCAGAAGATACAGATCTTCCTAGTCTTGTGGCTAGACTATATAAACTCTTAAGAATATTTGAGCACTGCACATTACAGTCCAATAAGAAAACATCAACTTCAACTTTATTGTCACAGTTTGGCCCATAGCACTTGCCGTAGCACTTGCCCTAGCCTCGACGACCTTACAGGCGTATGCAAAGGCTCAACTTATGTAACTTAGATAGCATTTTATGTAGACATGGCACTGCATAGTTTCATTATATAGATATTCCACTGTTACATTCTTAGCTTACATATGATTCATGATAACACTTTTTTATGTATATGATGTATTGCCATGTTTTGTTCTTGCTTAATGTAAATCGCTCTGGATTAAGAGCGTCTGCTAAATGCCTAAATTGTAAATTGTATTATCTTCACTGAATACAGTATAGCCACTCTACGCTCACAACACTGAATGTTCACCTAATATGACTCGCACAGATTAGGGATGCTAGGGTTCATATGGTTAAATCACAGTCTCACTAGTGCTCCATATGGAGGGCCTGTGCCAAGTGTTTGAAGATTGACTGCCGCCTACATGTGCTTGCATGCACGCACGCACGCACGCACGCACGCACACGCGCACGCACGCACGCACAGTTTAAAGGTGTTCAAAAAATTGTGTGGAATTCTTTTCTTCATTTGCAGTTTTCAAGAAATGGGGAACATAGAAAGAAACAGGAAAAGCAGTTCAAATATGTCAAAAAATATGAGTAAAATATATGCATACGGTATGGTAATGGGATGAATCAGTTAAAAGAGAAGCAGATTAATAACAGCTATAAGATGCATAAGGTATAATGATCAATAAAGAAATGCAAAACACACATGTGGAAGACACATGGCTATTTGTATCCATATCACTGTGCAAACTATTAAGGAAAATATTCTCCAAAATTAATATTAGGCCTACATTTTATTATTATTATTATTATTACCCTTATTATTATTATTATTTTAAAATACTGGTCAATAAAGAAGCACGGACAGAAGCGTTTAGCACATTTAAAGTGCACTTGTAATTGCTTTCTAAATATTTGAGTTTATTGAGTTGAGAATGCTTGCAGTGATATCCGCTGGAGGGGTTATATTTCTGTGGGTGCAGCGTTATGTGTTCCACAGGGAGCATTATGTGTGTCCACAGGGATATGAATGTAAGAACAACCACTGAGCAGCTGTTCACAGGGTCTACTGGAGAAATGAAAGGCATCCTCCCTGAGGATTTGCACCTCACGGAACAGGCATGGGTCTGATACACACAGAAGAACCCAGGGATTTCCCTCATTCAGCTGAAATAGTTTGGGGCAGAAGGCTAATCGCACATCCTCTGGGAAGTTTGATATTACTAAGGGTTACTACTAGAGGTGGATCGAGTAATTACAGTACAATAATCATTTTGATACTGAGGTTTTACTGATACGACCCATCAACAATTTGCATGGACCATGTCACAAGTACTGTAACTAGTCTACTGTGTGTCATTCATTATGTTACAGAGCTACGCTTTCACTTTACTGCATATGGTTTATTTTGTAGGCAAGTAAACTGACTATTAGATATAATAATAAGTGTTGTCATTTAATTTAAAGTAATTTAGGCTTTTATCTAGATATTTAAATAATCCTCCAAAAACCTTTTGAGGTTTTTGCTTTTTTAAACAAACCTATTCTCATATTGTCCAAACATTGTACACAATGTACAGTAATTTGAAGTGATAGCTACAATCTACAATACACAGCATAGATCACAATATTCTCAAAGAGTTTGCTTCCCTCTAGTGGCCAAAGGGTGTACAGTGGTCAGCCCATGCTGCAAATGAAAAAAGTGGAGTTCACAATCATTTAGCCTTACACAAAAGGCAAAATCATGTGCGGGCAATTATAGTCAGTGTTGATATAGTGCTTTGGCACACCCATTCCACAGTCTAACTCCCACACTGAACCCTCTGGTCATGGGAGCATAATGGTCAGGAAGACCAAGTTCAAAGGGGGTGAGTGTACTGTACACTGAAGAAGCACTATGTAACGCAATATGAACTATAGTCATTACAGAACAGATGCATATAGTATATGTGCACATATACACAGGTGAATCTCATCCTTCTCCGTACTCGTATGTCACACATGAGCAGCTATAATTAACTAATGGCAGAATAGTTACAGAATAGTATTTTGTCTGAAAAATATTCACACCCTCATTCATTTTTTCTCTGTCATGATCGGAATGTAGCTTTGGCTCCATACATGCGTGTGTGTGTGTGTGTGTGTGTGTGTGTGTGTGTGTGTGTGTGTGTGTGCGTGCGTGCGTGCGTGCGTGCGTGCGTGCGTGCGTGCGTGCGTGCGTGCGTGCGTGCGTGCGTGCGTGCGTGCGTGCGTGCGTGCGTGCTGCTAGTATAAGCACAGAGAGGCGGCAGTCAATCTTCAAACACTTGGCACAGGCCCTCCATATGGAGCACTAGTGAGACTGTGATTTAACCATATGAACCCTAGCATCCCTAATCTGTGCAAGTCATAATAGGTGAACATTCAGTGTTGTGAGCGAGTGGCTATACTGTATTCAGTGAAGATAATACAATTTAAAATGTACAATTTAGGCATTTAGCAGACACTCTTAATCCAGAGCGATTTACATTAAGCAAGAACAAAACATGGCAATACATCATATACATAAAAACATGACTGATGTTTGGATAAGGAGCACTCCTGGGTGAGGAAGGGTCTAATTCGTCAAATGTTATAGAGTGTAGGGAAAAAAGGAGGGACCTAGTATAGACCCCTGGGGGAACATGGTCAACAACAAAGTATATAGTATTGTAACCACTTAAACCCTATATAGCCTACCGGTACTCAGTTAACAGGGACCCCCAGGGCTCCATAGTAGGTCCACTATATCTCCTGAATCCCAATGATGAAAGTAGAAGTTCTGCAAACTCACAACACATCACAATTTGCTAAACATTCGCCCCAGAATAGGGATGCCAGGATTCACATGGTTAAGTGGTTAAATGCATCTTTGTTGCGACCATCGAGCATTTCCCGTCAGTGTGTCGGGCACCATCAGTGGGCCTGGCACCATATATGGTGCCTAGGTCTCGTGGCATCATGTGACATCATCAGGGAGATGTGGAGACCCTGATGTCATAGTAAATGCGACATGTACATATACTGTATGGAGCTGACCTGTTCTGACATTCCATAATGTTGATCTGACCTCATCAAACCCTGTACACTCTAGACATGGTGCCGGAGATTAGCTGGTAACGGACGGACGGACACACGGACGGACACACGGATGGACACACAGATGGACACATGGACGATGTTAATATAAATTTTGTTCATCCTAAAGGGCCTTTCAAACGGGAAGCGAGGAACGCACACGTTGTTGCCTGGATCAACGAGAGGTCTGCTACAGGTCTTCTAAAGAGGGGCGCGACAACGCAAGCGTAAAAAAAAACAGAATCCAGGTCTGGTGAGTCGCGGTCGTGTGCACAAAACGAGCAAATTCACGGTACCGCACTCACGTAAATTCGCTTGCGTTGTCGTGACTGCTCCCAGTGCTCCGCGCAAAAACGCAGGTCTCATTGAAAATGAACTATTACTATAGGCGTGTTATATCGCTTCACGATTAAAAGGCCCTTTAGGGCCCCAAAGCACTTAGAAAGCATGAGTGTCTATTCAAACACAAAGTGTTTTGTTACCCTAGAAAGCACTAGTCAGGGTGTGTAGGATGGGTGACAAATTCCAAATGTACTTTGTCAATGAATTTAGCTCTCCATTCTGTCATAAACTATAGTAAAACCAAACCAAAACAGGGCGGCGGTGGCTCAGGGGGTAGAGTGGCTGGATGGTAACTGCAAGGTTGCCAGTTCGAACCCGGGCTCTCTCAGAGTTGGTGTCGAAGTGTCCTTGCACTATATATTTCTAAAACTATGAAACATTTCAAATATTTGTCCACCGTAAGATGAACCTAAATAGGTTTGAATGGGGTTTCTAGGTGTAAGTATGTAGGACAAGTAGCATGCCAAAGTTTGTGTAATTGCCATTGAGAATGCATTGGGTGTTTAAGTTAAATAACTCCGAAACTACAAATTATTTAAAAGTAAAAAGTTCCAGCATGTGTCACTGTGGCAGCGGTGGCCGAACGGATAGCGGCGCGGTCTTGATAGCGGAAGGTTCCTAGTTCGAATCAGCCGTCCGACACGTTAAAATTACCACCGCTGAAGTGCCCTTGAACAAGGCATTGAACCACTACGATGAAATGTGTTCTATGAGCAGGGCCTGGCTGGAAACAAGTTCTTGAGCTTAGCCCAGATACCCTGGGTAAATATAGATTTCATTTCATTTCATTTAATTTCTCCACAGCTGAATTAGAAAATGTGTGAATGGAGTTTCTAGGTGAAAGTGCTTTTTTGACGTGCCAATATCTGCCATTGAGCCCCATTATACATTTCTCAAATTTGAAAGCACTATATATTTCTAAAACTATGAAACATTTCAAAGATTCCATTTCAGGCAAACATGTCCACCGTAAGATGAACCTAAATAGGTTTGAATGGGGTTTATATAGGTGTAAGTATGTAGGACTAGTAGCATGCCAAAGTTTGTGCTATTGCCATTGAGAATGCATTGGGCGTTTAAGTTAAATAACTCAGAAACTACAAATCATTTCAAAGTAAAAAGTTCCAGCATGTGTCTCCACTGTAAGCTGAATTATAAAATGTGTGAATAGAGTTTCTAGGTGAAAGTAATGTTTTGACATGCCATAGAGCTGCCATTGAGCCCCATTATAAATGTCTCAAATTTGAAAGCACTATATTTCTAAAACTATGAAACATTTCAAAGATTTCTTTTCAGGCAAACATGTCCACCGTAAGATGAACCTAAATAGGTTTGAATGGGGTTTATATAGGTGTAAGTATGTAGGACTAGTAGCATGCCAAAGTTTGTGCTATTGCCATTGAGAATGCATTGGGCGTTTAAGTTAAATAACTCCGAAACTACAAATCATTTCAAAGTAAAAAGTTCCAGCATGTGTCTCCACAGTAAGCTGAATTATAAAAAAGTGTGAATGGAGTTTCTAGGTGAAAGTGCTTTTTTGACGTGCCAATATCTGCCATTGAGCCCCATTGTGAATTTCTCAAATTTGAAAGCACTATATTTCTAAAATTATGAAACATTTCAAAGATTTATTTTCAGGCAAACATGTCCACCGTAAGATGAACCTAAATAGGTTTGAATGGGGTTTCTAGGTGTAAGTATGTAGGACTAGTAGCATGGCAAAGTTTGTGCTATTGCCATTGAGAATGCATTGGGCGTTTAAGTTAAATACGGGGGGGACATATTTTGACAGCAGAAACTGCCTGTCATAATTTTCTCTATTCCAAAGCCCCCACAGGTACATTATATATTTAAACTATTTTCAGCAATGGTACACTTATTTTTTCAGTGGGTAGATCTTGTTGAGCTGGTCATTTTGAAATGTGTGGGCACCCCTGCACTAGTGTCTATTTAAAGGTATATTCAGTGATTTCACTTAGTTCAAATATCACTTATTTTTTTGTTTTGTTGTGATGATCCTCCCTACTTTAGAGTGTGCTGACCATATAAGGAGTTCCTCTCTGTCCCCAGTTAACCCCTGGGGTCAAAAAACCATAGGTTTCGTTTTTGGCTAGGTGGCCCAGCCTTCATCCAATCAGGATAGAGAGGGGACTTCTGCCAATCATGATCGAGCGGGGGCGGGCCTTGGTGTGCGTGCTGTTGGCCTGTTGCGTGTCCCTCCCACTGTAGTGCGTGCATGTGCACATCTTGTTACCGGGGCGGACCGGGGGGGTTTCCAAATCACCCAAAATCACCCACTGAATGCTCCTTTAAAACACAGAGGTTATTTATATTTTGACAGGAGAAACTGCCATATTATAATATATATAATTTCCCATCTAATTATTGGACAGTATTAGGATGTTGATATTCATTTTGTATTCATCCTTAGGGCCCCAAATCACAACTTAGAAAGCACAAGTGTCTATTTCAAACACAAAGTCATATAGTCATATTTTGACGGCAGTAACTGCCTGTCATAATTTCACCCCCCTCCGTATCGAAGTATTGGACAGTATTAGTTAGTTAGTTAGTTAGTTGCTGCAAGAGTGAGGTTTAGCCAACACCAACTCGGGATTCCTGGATCGCTGCCCTCCACAAATTCCTATCCAACATCAGGTTCTTGAGCTCTGCAGTGTTGTCAGCCAAGCTGTCGCGCCGCAGCACGTCTACATACTGTAGGTGGTACGCTTCTTTCCCCTCCTGGCTTTGTCCTGGGTTGGCTCCCATAGGGTCAATTTACTTGCCTCAAGTTCTGGGTGCCTGACGCAGTGCCCTGCCAGCCTCATCCTTCTCTCTCTGACTTTGTGACGCGTGGTAGGTCCCCATAGAAGTCCACATCCAGGGCTGTTTCCTGTGAGGGTCCATGTCTCGGCCCCATACAGCAGTACTGACTCCACAGTAGCTATGAACAGCCGCCTCTTAAGGTCTTCTCCCATGTATAAACATGGAATACATAGCAAGTTATGAAGTATTATAATACTTGATATTATAAGTCATGTGTTATGATTAAGCTTAAAAAGTATAATGATTATTTATCAGCGCTTATAAATTATTAACATGTTTATGAGAAGATTATATGCACTTATAAGTGTGTTCATAATACGTTATAAACGTGGGATGGCACGTGTTACCGTTTGGGTATTGCAACAATTTTCTTCATTTTGTTGAGGAAATGCAGAGCCAGATCACTCATAGCATCTCTGAGCATAGAATTCTGCAGGGAAAATGTTTTTCCATGGCCTCTAGTTAGTACGCATACAAAGTTGTACACAGATCGATGCACTTATAGGTAAAAATAGGAATTGCCCTGTTATACATAGAAAGCACAAGTGTCTATTTCAAACACAAAGTCATATAGTCATATTTTGACGGCAGTAACTGCCTGTCATAATTTCACCCCCCTCCGTATCGAAGTATTGGACAGTATTAGTTAGTTAGTTAGTTAGTTGCTGCAATAGTGAGGTCTAGCCAACACCAACTCGGGATTCCTGGATCGCTGCCCTCCACAAATTCCTATCCAACATCAGGTTCTTGAGCTCTGCAGTGTTGTCAGCCAAGCTGTCGCGCCGCAGCACGTCTACATACTGTAGGTGGTACGCTTCTTTCCCCTCCTGGCTTTGTCCTGGGTTGGCTCCCATAGGGTCAATTTACTTGCCTCAAGTTCTGGGTGCCTGACGCAGTGCCCTGCCAGCCTCATCCTTCTCTCTCTGACTTTGTGACGCGTGGTAGGTCCCCATAGTAGTCCACATCCAGGGCTTTTTCCTGTTTCCTGTGAGGGTCCATGTCTCTGCCCCATACAGCAGTACTGACTCCACAGTAGCTATGAACAGCCGCCTCTTAAGGTCTTCTCCCATGTCTGATTTCCACACTCTCCTCATCCCGTGCAAGACTTTCCAGGCAAGTGCTCTCCGAACCTTTACGGAAATCATACCGTAAAGCACAAATGTCTATTTCAAACACAAAGTGCTCTAGACATTAATACTTGACATTAATAATAAGCTTTATAATGTGTTATGATAAAGGTTATCATTATTTATAAGTACTTATATATATAATTATAAATGTTTATGAGAAAATTATATTGTTTATAAGAATATATATATAGTTTTATAATGCATTATAAACATGGAATACATAGCAAGTTATGAAGTATTATAATACTTGATATTATAAGTCATTATAATAAAGTTTATAATGTGTTATGATTAAGCTTAAAAAGTATAATGATTATTTATCAGCGCTTATACATTATACATGTTTATGAGAAGATTATAATATACACTTATAAGTGTGTTCATAATACGTTATAAACGTGGGATGGCACGTGTTACCGTTTGGGTATTGCAACAATTTTCTTCACTTTGTTGAGGAAATGCAGAGCCAGATCACTCATAGCATCTCTGAGCATAGAATTCTGCAGGGAAAATGTTTTTCCATGGCCTCTAGTTAGTACGCATACAAAGTTGTACACAGATCGATGCAGTTATAGGTAAAAATAGGAATTGCCCTGTTATACTGTAGCGCTACCGTGAGGCTGATTAGGAAAAATATGAGTGGCATGTCGTCCTCGGCCTTGTGGAAATGTGCGTGTATAATTTCACGGAAATTGGCCAATCTTAACCAATCAGGATGGAAGATGGGAAATGGTGCAGATCTGTGTTGATCACATGACTATAGAGATAGTGTATACTGAATTGTGTGATGCATGTATAAAATATGTACGAGTAATCTACAGAAATGTGTGTTGCCAAAATCGGCCTCATGGTGGCGCTATAACAGGCCGTTATGGAATATTTGGGGCAGAGGTTCATCATTGGCATCCAGGGAGTGTGTGTGGACAGTTTGGCATGGATCGGGCGGTGCCGGAGATTAGCTGGTAACGGACGGACGGAAGAACGGAAGGACGGACGCACACACTGACGCCTGACGGAGTGCAAAACATACTCTCTCCCCATGCCTTCAGCTTGGTGGAGACAAATACTCTGTCCCCATGCCTTCCGCCTGGTGGAGACAAATACTCTGTCCCCATGCCTTCCGCCTGGTGGAGACAAAAATCGATGAGATGAGAAATATTGGCCAGAGGAGCCATGTAGTAAAGCAAAATTAGTAGGGTTCATCTTCCCAGAAGAATGAAGATGCACAGGCATGGCATTCCAACCAGGAGTACGGTACAGTATGTTGTTTGGAGCAAAGAGTTGGAATGACGGACAGGGCCTTGCCACATGGTGGGCTAAAGGATTTGGAGCAGACGAAACAAAAACCTACCGCAGACACCCTTTCCTGATCTGTAATCAGCTTATTCTAATGATGTTTTCAATCTATTGACTAACAGGCCTGCTGCTCTGTCATTTGTTTGGTGATTGATTTGATTGAGTGGAAGGTCTTTTCAGAGAGCAGGATGAAGGAAACAATACCAGTGATTGAGGAGAAGTTTTGAATGTGAGTCTGGGTAGTCAGATCTCATGATCTCTCTCTCTCTCTCTCTCTCTCTCTCTCTTTTCTTCTCTCTCTCTCTCTCTCTCTCTCTCTCTCTCTCTCTCTCTCTTATCTCTCTCTCAGGGAAAGTTATTAATTAACTTTCCCTGGGGGTTCCCTTAAAGCTCAACATCTCCCATCCATCCACAAACAACCGTACACACACACACACACTTTACCCTCCCATCACACTTCTCTCACGGTACCCATCATAAGCCCTGCCAGTCACAGTGGAGCCTACATCTTGACAATGCCAGCCTTTGTCACAGAGATGAAGTCAGTGGGTATTCAGTCGACCTGGCACAGGGGAGCCCTGGCAGGAGGCGCCTATAGGACTGGGCCACACCGGAGAGCAGAGGTGTAAGCAGTGAGCACTAGGAAGAAGGGAAGCTGAATTTATAATATAGAAATTCAGAAATGTTTTTGCCCAGCTTTGTGCGTCTATGTATGTACCGCATAGTGATGATTTGATTGGCTGAGCTCGGAATGTGATGTGTGATGATAAGAGCACCCCTCACTTCACACAAGTGTGATTTTTTTTTCATTGTCTATTTGTCTGCACAATCTTCTCCCATTCCCCATCCCAACTCCTGTTAACATCACAAAACTAGCATGACTTCGACAATATCCATTCAATTAAGAAAAGTAATATATGAACACCTGAATAAACATGAATAACATGAATAAACGACTTGAGCCCTATTTTATACTTCGTTGTGCAACAGTGTTGCACAAAAACAGCGAACATAGCCTATCTACAAGCTCACAACGTGTCGCAAAGTGATGTGCTGTGAGCGTGTAGATAGACAATGTTCACAATTTTCAAAACAGTTTTTGGGGAAAAGTGATTTTTTTTATTTTAAGAAAACCTAATGGATTTGTTTGTATAATCAATTAAAGTGATTAGTTTAAATAACTGCTGCACCTCTGTTCCTTTCCTTCATGAAAAAGTATAAATCTATAGGGACCATGGAAAGAAAAGAGAGACTGGAAGGGATGGAAGAAAGGAAGGATGGAAGAGCTAATGTAAGGAAATCCCCTGCTATTGCTGTCTGTTGAAAGGATAGCGAGTGGCTTCAGCATTGTCCTCCCAAGACCTTCACTGGGGTGATGGGATCAAATTCCTGGTAATTCCTGGCTGGCATACAAATCAACCACCATTCAACAGACAACAGCCCTCTCTAAAACCATCCAAAATAGCTATTCTCACCAAAAAAGAAGAAAAAGAGTATTTGTAGTGATTCCCGAGAGAAAATTACTTCTCTGCATTTGACCCAGCAGAGCGCTCCTCCAAGAGAGTGCACATTATCTCACTCTGGTGATTTAAACTAGCACATCGAAGAGAGAGTCCTCTCAAAGCCTGACAAATCAATCATCCAGAGTAGGAACAGAAACTTGATAAAACACCTGTTGAGATAAATGATTCCATTCGATTAGTGTCAAGTGCAAAGTTTCACCGCAACAGGTGTTTTCCCCAAAACCTTTTAGCTAGTCTTAGTTCTTCTCCCAAATATCAAACCCAACACCAGAAGAAAGGATGGGAAAAGGAAGTTCCTTATGAAAAACAACTGTTGAGAAATGAATGTCGCATGCCACATGGTGTGAAAACACTGTTATTCGCTACTTGAGTCCCCATTCCTTCGTCAAGACATCAGACATAGCAAGTCTCCATGTCAAATCAACAACCCACCATCCCAAAAGGAAAGAAACATAAGCTAACTGCATGGTTCCAAAAAGAGTTATTGACAACATGTGCTGAAACACATGTGTATATACATTTCTAAGTTTGATTATTAGAATCAAGAGGGGTTTATTATTTGTCACTCACTCATACAGGTATTCATGCAGTGAAATGTTAGTGTGGCATATATTCCGCAAGACTAAGATAATATACTGGATTTGAGAGAGAGAGGAGAGAGAGACAGAGATAGGGGGAGGGAGGGAGAGAGAGAGAGAGAAAGAGAGAGCAAGAGTATTCACTATTCACAATGCTTAATTTATTATTCGGCATACGACAGAGTTGTGTGCCGAAAATACCACACACCTACACCTGGTCTACAGGGCACTGTTCCATGGACGAATCCACAGAGCCTTGTCGTGTAGGCCAGGTGTAGGCAATGGCAATCAATACAGAGGTGTCGAGCTGCGCTTAATGGTACACCTCAGTTATGGCTGCGCCCAGGGCACCCCTCCGTGGAGTCGTCTCTAGGCGAGTAAAAATCGAGTCAGAGACGGTAATAAAATGACACACACGGCTGTCGTGTTATTACCACAATAGCTTAGCGCAGTGAACCCCAACCTGGGGTCCCCAAGCACCGTAGATATGTTATGGCTCGCTACTTCTTGTCAAGAAATTCCTTGCAGGTGATTTTTTTGTGTTTGAGTGTTGGAGTTTGGAAGCACTCGTTGCATATCACTCAACGGCCCTGCGTATAGTGCGTACCACCTGTTTTGAATTTGCACATAGTGCAGGAGGCAGCAGGACGTTGCTTTACTGATAACGAGCGCTTCCAAACTCTGACACTTGGAAAATAATCATCTGCAAGGAATTTCTTGACAGGAAGTACGTAGCTCAATACGGTGGATTTTTATGAAACAAACACTTTGTAGATAGAAAGAGGATAATTCAAGCTTTTTGTACAGCTGCAATGTTGGTGATTTTGGCGTTGTTTAACACAATCAAACTTCATCCAAACTTTTCTGTTTGGATGAATGGGCTGTCAATGGGAAATTGCACCTACTTACCACCTTGCTGGCAAGATGGATGCAGTCTGCATATGGTCAATGGGACGCAAGGCCAGATCAGCAGGGGCGGGGTTAACTGGGGTTCTGAGCAGCGGGGGATGGGGTTTGCCTGGATCTGCGGTGGGAGCCATAACGCTCCAGGGTGCAATCTCAGCAGGACTATAGACTACCATTTTGTTTTCTGGGGCAGTTCCTCGTTGACAGTCAGCCTAATATTAATCTATTTACATGCATTAAATGTGATGATTAAAAGTGTTACTAATTGTCACTGTGAATAAATAAGGCTATGATGCATTCATTGTTGCCCTTGTTTGGCTCGGGAAACAGTAAATGTGTGGGTGATAATCTGTAGATTTCAAATTCTTTATTTCGTTGTATGCCTTGTATGCTTTGAAATGCCTTTGTATTCATGTAAAGCACTTTGCATTGTGAATTAAATTACCTAAAATTAGGAAACATCTAAGCCATGGCTGCTCTCTGAAAAGCCACACGATTTCACGGTCATCACAGTTACATAGATCAACATGCACTAAGTCTAAGACCATTGGCAACAACAAGTGGTTCCTTGAATAATTGACTCACTGATCAGTAGATCTGCAGGCAATGAGTCCGAGTTAAATTTCATGACTGCATCTTTCCATTTATCACAAAGTCCATTTCAAGATAATTGTACAAGTGTGCCTTCTGTCACGCAGTCTGCTGTCAGGGAAAATAATATTCATGGAGAGACAGTTGACATCTTGAGCATAGCGGCAAGTCTTGAGAAAGTGTGCGATTGTACAACACTCATTGGCCAATGTGGTAAGACAGAGAGCAAATGTTTTAGCCTGTCATGTAGGAATATATTGTGTTAACCTGTACTTAAGACAGCTGGTTGGTGCCACTAAGCAGAGGCCCAGGTTTGAATGAGTCAGTTTTGTCTCAGGCGGGAGAGTGAGCACAACGCTGAGGAGTCACATTGGGCCTCATGCGCCAATAAGTTCCTAACTTTTCCTCTTACATTTCTTCCTAAGTGAATTCCTAAGAGAAGTCCAGTCAGATTCATGAAACGTTCTTAAGTAGGCAGAATTGTTCGTAAGCATGTTCTTATGATGATGAATCCAAATCCTCGTAACTTGAAGGGGTGTGCCAGTTCATTCAAATGATCATAGGTAGACGCCCCACATATCCTAATTAACATCCTAATTACCATAGGGAACCGCCCCACCAATCCCATATAAGGCATTGGGAATTCACTTTCCTACCTGTGGCCTTGCCTGCAGTCACACCTGTGTGTGATTGCAGCACACAGAAATCACAGGACCTCACACAGAAATAAAGTTGAGTGAAGTCAAGAATACCTAAACTAAAGTCTAAATATGGTGGAACACCAGACTCCAATAATACTGTGGAGGTACTGAAGTGAACAGAAAATTTCAATATTTCAATATTTTCAATAATCATGAATGTATTACATTATTTATCTCACAATAGTCAACTTGGGGGGGGGGGGGGGGGGGGGTGATGGTGGGTGCATGGGGTGGGGGTTATGTGGTGGGTATGGTGCGTTGGGTTGGGTTGTGAACTCTAAACCAGTGGTTCTCAAACATTTTCATGTCAAGGACCCCCAAATTGACATGCATTCTGCAGACCCCCATATGAAAATATTTTCTGCTAGGGAAATGTTTTGAAGATTTATCAAAATGTTTTGAAAATAGCCGATCTACAAGCTCAAAATGGGCAGTAATGGGACGCGTTTGTGAGCTTGTAGATTGGCTATTTTCAAAGTATAAAATGGGATTAAAGTGGTAAATGTTCCATATTTTGCTGTGGACTGCCTGGAACTTCCTCAAGGACCCCTTGAGGTCCTCAGACCAAACTTTGAGCATCATGCAGATTGCGCTGTTTTTCCTTTATGTTTTCAGATTGCACTTAAGAACGAAAAAGGCACCCCAAGAGTGCTCCACAGTGTGCGTAGATTCTGTTCTTACCTACGAACAAATCACAGCTAAGAAAAGATTGAGGGATTCCAAAACCTTCTTAAAAACTTCCTAAGTGGGTCTAAGAACAAATTTCCTCTTAAGAACTTCTTAAGAACGGTTGGCGCATGAGGCCCAATTATCTCTAGACTGTGTTGCTTAATTTAAGCATGTAAGTTTATTGTTTTCCTTTTTTTTAATTACATTTTTTTCTAAAGACATTCTTGAAAGAAGAATAAATCTGCATAATTTAAATCTTTGGTTTGTCATCTCTGTCAGCCCTGATCCAAACAAACTCCAGGGCATAGCAAATCTTCGATTTCGTGTCAGTTCATGGTGGTAAATGGTAATTAAATAAGTGAGTGCTAAGAGCTAGGCAAATGTATATTCAGTTCAAAGTTTGTAAAATTATAATGTTAAGTTTCTCCTTAATCACCAACAGCAACCAATTAACAGGTCATCAGATTAGCATCTGATACTAAAGGTAGGTGTGCTTACATCTGGTGCATGGATTGTCAAAAAACATGCCTATTGCCCAGTTAAATGTTTTTGAAGATGTTACAAAATAGGGCTGCATCATTGCAGCTAGTAGCATCATATACGAGCATTTATTCCAAACATTGCATACATTCTATTTTACCAGGCTGCCGATATGTGGCCCTCGCACATATTTCGCCCCGCTGTTTGGACCGATATGTCTGAATGATAGTGAGGGGGGCCTTTAGAGTACACGTTGTATCTGTGTTTTGCTATGCCCAGATATGGAGATGGGATGTCGACACCAGGGCATCCCATTTGTGCCATATTGACATATCGGTTGGATCAGCGGTTCTGGACAACCGCCTATCCAAACGAATTGATGACTCAAGGCCTTGCTGATGTGCTCGTCATGTTTGAACTCTAGCAACCTAGTACTGTGGCGTATCTGGTTTGTTTATGGTTATGTCTGAGTCATGCGTCACATGACTCGGTCGCGGTGGTCTTCCAGCCCACTCTCCCATTAGTCAATTTTAATATACAGTAGGATATCATTATGCCTCGTTTCCACACACAGCTGTGTCTTGTGTCCGTAAGTCCTATCCATTCATAATCATTATTCCAGCCAATTGTTCAAAGGTATATGCAGGTATCTTCAAGGCACAGGAAAAGGCAAGAGGCAAGGAGAGAGGCTCACACTTGTATACCCTGGCCTAAAATGTTAAGCAGAGTTTACTATTGTTTACAAAGCAGTACCATGGATGTTGGATTATGTATAGAGCAACATTCTGCTGATGTATCAGCTGTCATAACTAACTACTGTACAACTGTGATGTATCAGCTGTCATAACTAACTACTGTACAACTGTGGCAAATTTATATCCAACTTCAAATCAGTGCTTACGTTCCTCCACTGCAACCCTAGTCATGACAGCTGTTAAGGAAGCCTGTAGTGTAGACTATGAGATGGAATAGGCCCAGCAAAAATCCAGTTGTCAGAGGATAGATGAGAGGCATACTGTGTGTGTGTGTGTGTGTGTGTGTGTGTGTGTGTGTGGGTGTGTGTGTGTGTGTGTGTGTGTGCGTGCGTGCGTGCGTGCGTGCGTGCGTGCGTGCGTGCGTGCGTGCGTGTGTTCGTGCACGTGCATGCGTACAAATATATATATAATATGCATGCATACAATTGACGCTCATGCATGTGCTCTCCATGACGTTTAGATATGTGGGATTGTTGGTATGTTCCAACAGAGCCATGGGTTATATAGAATTACCTTAACAGAGCTCCAAACTTTGGCCTGCAGCTGTTCCCCATGGATTATGTGAGAGTATCCCCTGCAGAACAATCTGATAATTAATAGATCTGTGTGTGTGTGTGTGTGTGTGTGTGTGTGTGTGTGTGTGTGTGTGTGTGTGTGTGTGTGTGTGTGTGTGTGTGTGTGTGTGTGTGTGTGTGTGTGTGTGTGTGTGTGTGTGTGTGTGTGTGTGTGTGTGTGTGTGTGTGTGTGTGTGTGTGTGTGTGTGTGTGTGTCACCTAGACAGATCCAAAAAGAGAAAGGACACAGTCAGGTTGTGGCTTGCAATTGGTGGTTCGGGGGGGGTATGCAAATCCCAGACGAAATTCTGAATGGAATCATTGTAATTGTGACCTTTGTGAAGCCACTGTGTGGCAATAATTCATGGGTTTCAAACATGGAAAATCCTCATTCATATCTAAGACACGAGGAGCACAGATATACACTAGTTGGTGGGCTAATTTCACTGGGTAAAGAATTTCAGAGACATTACAATCAGAAATATGTTTTATTAAATACTACTGTACAACACATACACTACAAGATCTCATCATCACTCTGATTTATCACACAACCAAAGACCAGCCCGGATTTATTATCAGTATCATTCTTTTCCGCCCTCCCTCTCCTCATTTTCCTACAGTGTTAAAGGTCTCATTTTTCTCATTGCTGAATCTGCAGACTTCCTTCGTGTGGGATCCCCAGTCAAATGCTCTTCATGCCAGAAGACTAATGATCTGCCATTTTCGAATAATAGTGTTCTAGTCGTCTCAGCTATTAAGCCAGGCCGGGTGACAATGACTTCCGGACAGCCCACACAAGAATGCTGGCCCTTTCAGACAAAGGTTGGCAGGCCTGTGAAAGAGCCAAGTGACTAACAGGTCGACTGGTTTTGAGTGACCAGTTAAGTGACTGACTGGCTGCTTGGTTGACTGGCCAGCTATGTGACTGACTTGTTGGTGTAGGTTGATTGGTGTGGTGTGGTGTGTGGGTCTCCTTTTTTATCATATAGTTAATTAATTACTTTCACACTGGCATCTCTATTTTGGGAATGTCCTTCTAGACAGAAGTCAATCTATAAGCTCACAATGCACTCACCATGATGCACTCACCATGATGCTGTCTCAGAAGTTTTTTTCAATAGGGTTTAATGGTTAACAAACACTTGTATTACAAACATAATGCATACATCTGTTATACATAGCCTAAGACAATTCGCAATAGTTTTACATACTGTGAGTGTAACAAATAAACAATCTGAAAATATGTCTGTGAATATTTCTCATCAACGTATTCATATATAGTCGATGCCTTATTCATGCATTTATTTGCGGTGAAAAATCAATCTCATTCCGAATGAATTACAAGCTGAGCCACCACGTATGGGGATGTACTCATCATGACACAAACACTAGTTCGAAAAAATATATTTCTAATTTAATTGCACAACAGAAATGCTCCTAGGTGGCAAACCTAGGGAAGTAGGTCCTACACTACAGACACATCAGTGTCAGTAGTACTAAAAGGCCTCAGTTGTATCAACACATTAAGAGTGCTATTCTGTTCATCCCTATACAGTATATGTCTGTGGATGTCAGATCTTCCTCGCTTGTCAACGTCATCTTTTTTCTTTGACCCAGACCGAAAGTAGGAATGTGTTTTTTACTTGTGGAGACACACATTTGTAAACTCTGTGCACTATGGGGTCAAAGGCCACACCACATTCCAAAGGAGGCCCGTTTTAAAGACATAATAGTGACAGCAGAAATACATCTACGAATATTGTATGTGTATGGTTTGGTTATTATTGAAATATTGAACCAATTAAAGCAAGTTTGAAATTTAAAATGTGGGCCATTTAAAAAAGAAGCTTATATGTGATCAGTCTTTTGATATTGATTGATGGGCTGCCTGGAAACACTCCTCCAAGCAATCCATTGAAACTTTCTGTAGAGTCAACGTTTTCATGTTCAGTTCAACAACACTGAACTTCATCCATCGGTTGCCTCCACTGCGTTCCCACTCAGACAATCATGACAGCCTCTGTCAACTCGCATTTCAAGACCTTTCAACCTCTCAGCCAAAATAAAGCTTAGCTCCCGCTATGGACGGTCACCTATTCTATCACTGATGGGTACAAATACTGACAGAGGTGCTGACCTGTGACGATTGGTGACTGGCTGAAGAGTGTTGTTATTGTCAAGTGTGTGTGAGTGTGTGAGTGTGTGTGTGTGTGTGTGTGTGTGTGTGTGTGTGTGTGTGTGTGTGTGTGTGTGTGTGTGTGTGTGTGTGTGTGTGTGCGTGCGTGTGTGCGTGTGTGCGTGCGTGCGTGGTGCGTGCGTGCGTGTTAGGATAAGTGACCCAGAGAAGGTTGCTGTTGCAACCAAATGTGCTGTTGTGATGTCAGTCTGAAGTCAGTATGTTTGCTTAGCTATCCTCCTTCTCCTGTTGTCATTTGCCTATTGAGCGTGCATGCATAAACATTGTTATCCAGCCTTTTATTTGATTTGGTTAAGGTGTAAAAGGACACATGGAGTGATACGCTTGTTGTGACCAGCTTGAGTCAACCAATCTAGTGCTATATCTTCCCAAGGGTTGATAACGACAACTTAAAGTGGGAGTGCGATGGCTTTTTCGGTCATTTTCTTTTGAAGTTTCAGTCTGAAACCGAAGCCTATGTGTTTCTGCACCAATCAGAGTGTCCGCGTCCCATCCCTTCAGGCTATGGGAAGTTAGTGTCTATGCTACGTCCACGCAGAGTTTTGTTTGTTTACAATTAGACACAGACAGCCAGGCAGCCAGCTCAGATGTTTGCTACTACGTGGCTTATTTCTAACCTACAGTATAATGTTTTCAGATATACATATTGTAGCATGCTGATTACATTTAAAACGAGTAATACACTGTCTGGATGTCATCTTGAATGAGATTAAAAACAGAGTACAGTTCTGTAATCAAAATCAGCTGTGTTTGGAGGGATGGAAATCAAGATTCATTTTTATTCATGCAGGCTTCAGCACGTCATCACGCATCACGTTTTTGTTCAAAGGAAGCAATTCAAATTGGATTTGTATATGGACTTTTGATATAAAAATACACACAAATGGAAGATTTCTCATTGTTTTGGCATCTATTGTTACGTATGCCAATATGATGACCACGGATATGTGTGAAAAACATATTTTTCATTTCACTATATCTGTGGCAAGTACCACGAGCGACCTCTCTGCCAAGGTCGGCCTCCAAGCCTTACTCTTTAAAACGCAACAATCCTTCCACCACAGGTTATAGGCAGTAGTGGAAAAAGTACTCACGTTTTTGACTTAAGTAAAAGTATCAATACTGCATTGTAGCAATACTCTGTTACAAGTAAAACTTCCGAATTCAAAGTTTACTATGTACAAAAGCATTGGCATCGAAATGTGCTCCATATACTGTATGTGATCTGGTGATGATCCAGTCTTCTCCGTAACACGCGCCATATATGGAGCTGTGTCTTACAGGGTTTGATGAGATCAGATCTGAATACGGAATGTCAGCTCCATATATGGAGATCTAAGGGTTTGATGAGGTCAGATCAACATATGGAATGAATTCTGTATTTGCCATATATGGAGCGTGTCACTCACGAGGCATGACGGACGAGGCGTGATGGACGCAAGATGCAGGTTTTCATAGTAAACTGCGACCTATGATCTCAATAATCACTGGTTATACTAGGATAGCCGATACAACCGCATCCATCCTGGCTATGGTATCAGAATAGCAGAGACGGAGCTAACAATAACGGCAGAAACAAAAACTATATCTCAAACGTGGTAAATGAGGAAGTGGCTTTACTCAGTTGGCGAGAATTTATGGATGCAATTGGAATTAAAAATGTAGTCATGTTCAGCTGTATTCTTTCTTTCCCTTTTGTTTATTTCATGAGTTGTATTTACAAGCAACAAGTGAAAGAATGCTAGTCAATCTACCATCAGGGAACTCACCATGTCAAACATGGATGAACCTCAGCTGTCAAACATGGTTGCTGCGAATGATTTGGTCAAATTCACAGCAGAGGATAAACTAGGGTTTATCTGGGCCCAAAGGAACCAAAACAGAGTGGAAAACAGCAACCTTTGGCTGTTCACAGAATGGATTCATACCAACAAAGGCGAGGCATGCCAGCATTAACTTCTGTGCTCTATTCCCACTCATCCCATTCTGTTGGGAAATGGAAGTATGGGACTATGGACTTTTTTGTTTGCCCTTGGAAATGTCTTCTGTTAACTTCAAGTGTTGAACAAATGCTATTGTATTGTTGTCTTTGGGAATAGAGGGTATGCGCATGCATAAAGTTTGTTGTTTACCATCATTTAACACAATCCGACTTTTCTGTTTGGATGGGCTGTCAAGGCCAGAAAGTTGTTTTTGCCATTCATTAGGAGTTCCTGCATAACTTCCGGGTATGACAATGATGTTACGCGCATACCCTCTATCCCCGTAAGCTATGGGTACAGACTAGTACAGTTCAGTTGGTAGAGAGCAGCCGCTTAGGAATTGTGAGGTTCCCGGTTTGATCCCCAGCTACCCTTATAGATGATATTCCTGGCCACGCCCCTACTCCGCTCTGAGGGCTTTTCTCGGAGCGTTAGCTGACCTGTTCTGACATTCCATATGTTGATCCTTCCCCACCTATCCTTCCTCTTCGATGTCTCCCTTTTGACTGATACCTGTCCATTCAAACTCTAGACGGGCCCGCCCCCAAAGTTATTAGTGCAGCCGCGCCCGGCAGCCGGCGAAAACTAGAGTTCTCAACAGGCCCGGCCCTACAGGCCCGGCCCTACCCTGTACACTCAAGACACTCAAGACACGATGCCACCCTTAGATCTCCATATATGGAGCTGACCTGTTCTGACATTCCATATGTTGATCTGACCTCATCAAACCCTGTACACTCAAGACATGCTCCCTTTATGGCCAGACCTCATCAAACCATGTGCACTCAAGCACTGCCCCCGCTGCCACCTTTAGATCTCCATATATGCAACTGACCTGTTCTGACATTCCTTATGTTGATCTGACCTCATCAAACCCTGTACACTCAAGACACGCTCCATATGGTCAGTACAGAATTCATTCCATATGTTGATCTGACCCCCCATGCCAAAGTGCCAGCGCTCGCCCAGTAGTCTGCTGTCACCCAGGCGGGTTCCTCCAGTTCATCTATGCAATCATCCACACCATACCATAAAAAAAAATTAAAAGAAAGAAAAGCAAACAAAGACAGCCACACTTAACTCACGTGCCACTTAATTGACCCCAGAACCTGGATATACACTTACATTCCCAAAAGTAGTGATAGTAGGTACCCAGATCTGTTTGACATTTAGAACATAAAGGAGATATTGAACGGTCCATTTTGTTTAGTAACACAGGTGTGATGTGTAATCTGTGAATAATTTTATATTGTGTTTCTCTTAGTCTGTTACAGGTGTAAACTTTTTTTACTGAGTCAATGGCCTCTTGCCAGTCATCCTGCATTGTTTAAATCCCTCTCCCATTTACGGAAGGATGGTATCTCCTGGGAGTCCACTAGTCCAGTGAGTACAGCGATGAAACGATGAAATGAAATGTGATACCTTACTACAATAGATTTTTATATTTTGATTGTACGTCTTGCACGTTTGAGCAGAGGTAGAGAGCCTATGTTTGGGGGATGTTGTTGATAATGTAATTTCATCAACTGACACCAAGGGAGTTGTTTTCTAAGCACATTGATAGCTCTAAAATTGAATGGGTTAAACACAACTTTCTGCTATAAAATATGAAGTTCGTCGAAGCCAATGAGAGGAGAAAACACAGTCGAAAAATGATAATGAGTTTATTCCATGAGATTATTCGTCACACAGAAAATATACAGTAGGCATAAATATTTAACAAATATTGTTATCTCTGATCTCTGTACTATAAAGTCCCACCTTACACATCATTGGTCAAGTTGATATGAATGGGTTTTATGCAGGAAGAGTGAATCTGTAAGGCTTTACTCACCGACAGTTGACACATGTACAGTAACTAGGGCACAGACTGTCATGACTTGTCAGAAAGCATATTTTCAAGAACTTAAAGGTCAACTTGAACAAGATGAATAGTACATCAGATAGCAATCAGATAATGGATGGTGGTGGTGTCATACACACTACTATATTTTATCTTTTTGGTGATATTTTGGGGCTTATCTGCCTTTATTTTGGATAGTACAGTAGAAACAGACCGGAAACAAACAAACAACTTCTCAAACAACTTTTTAATTTCAAGGAGCCCCACTTTGGTATGCATATGGCCACAGACACCTACACAGAGTTGCAGACCTGTAAGAGTCAATTTGGTTCCAAACTATCAATCATTCAGACTCCTGGGGGTCTCTGCACGCCACTTTGAGAACCACTCGATGCAAAGGAATTGAGTGTCACTCTGTTTGGTTCATTTGTTTGATTCATTTGTTAATGCATGTAATGTTTATAAAGACTGCATAAAAGTAGTATTTTAGTATTTTTGGACCTGAAAGTTACAGTAAAAAGAATCTACAAACATTTTGTTTGTTTGTTTTGTTTTCTGGTTTGTAAAGCGTCTTTGGGTTTCTTGAAAGGCGCTATATAAATTCAAGTTATTATTATTATTATTATTATTATTACACCTTTCAAAAAAATTATACATAATTGATATCCTCAAAAATCTTCAAACAGTATAGATCACATAATTTATCCTAGCTGTCTCTCTTGATCTCTTTTTCTCAAAAGCTCATAATTCCTCTTTATGACCTTACAGCACCTGCTACATCTTTTACAAGTTCTTTCATGGTCAGAGACACTGATTTATTGTTGTCTGTAAATCTGAGATTAAATGGCTATTAGTATAATACTATTCGGCTCGTCTGCACCTTAAGGGAAAATGGACGAAGAGAGCAATGAAGATTCTTCATGGGGAACTTTTAAAGCTTCTCTGAGTGCATAGGACATAAACTTCAAAAGAAATTGAAAAATAGGCATCCATAGGAGCCATGGCTTGTGCGTGCGTGCGTGCGTGCGTGCGTGCGTGCGTGCGTGCGTGCGTGCGTGCGTGCGTGCGTGCGTGCGTTCTGCCAGTGTACATGCTAACCATTCTCTTCATCGCCAGTGTCTTCACAGCTCCCTGTGGAAAAGTACAAGTTTAAGCACCATACGGCAGTCTACATTTGCACAACCTATACTGTAAGTGCGTGCGTGTGCATGTCTGTGAGTATGCCTGGGTGGTCTGCGTACTTTCCATATTTTAGCCCCAGGGGGATTGTCACTAGCCACCAGTGAGGAGTGGAATTAGTGGTGCATCAGCTATTCCGTTAACATTCTGGTTGACAGCAAATAAGTTCCATGGTAGAACCAAATGGTCAAAACCAGGTTCTTGGTTAGCAGAAATATTGCATCATCAATCCAAATCTGAATATGTATACATCTCATTGTTTACATTACAACAACAAAAAAACACTTTTGACTTTTTTGAAAAACATGACCGACATATTGACCCACAGCAGTCCGCCGTAGGGTCAGATAAAGGGGTTAGGCTATAGATTGGAATTAAAATGTACTCCCTGTCCATGTGTTCCTTTCCTTATCCTGTTTCAGCCAAAAAAGGTGTCACATTTTTCGGTTTAAAAATAAATAAATGTATATATTAGTCTTTAGCTTTCTCGGTTTGTGTTTGTCAGTCTCATGAATTGAGTTGGTCCTCTTCTACTCTCTTTACTGCCCAACTTCATTTGACACTACATGTGCACACTCAGTCCTTTATCTACCCTGTCCATACTTTGGCTGACCCAGAGCGATGACTGAAAGACTGATCTGCCAGCACACACGGAAGCCCCCAACTGCCTACACACACTCTGCATCTGCTCTCCATCAGTGATTTTCCAACAGCCAAAAGGTGGCCAAGTGAGGTAGGCTGCACAAATTAAATCTACGACTGTCTGTCATTGCCCAGTGCTTGCCATTTAGTAAACATTTCTAAACAAAAAATAATTCACAACAAGAAAACAACAGGTACAAAATCACTGTGAGGGGTGCAACGTAATCAAACGTTTGTATTGTTATTATTATTATTATAATTATTATTAATAATAATAATACATTTTCATAAGTAGCTCCCATTATGAACGTCCAGCCATGACCGGTGTCCGAGTGGAGGGAGTTTGTTCTTCCTGTGGTAGAGGTTCCAGTTCCGTGCCACACTGTAGACACTGGGGGGTTGTGTCCGTCAGACACTCTTGGCCAGGCTTTGGCTCCCACAGTTTTGTCTCCCGACCAACAGTTTGCAGACATGCAAATGTTGAGGAGTGTGTTCAGAGATTAACACGTTCCTGTGGACTGGGCAGTGTGAAAGGGATTCAGTGTACAGTGGGAGTTGAGCTTGGCGTGGCTGTTGCACTATATGCAGCAAATGAAGATTTTCCTTTTTTGGTGAAGTGGAACTCTAATGATTTTATTCAAATGTTTTACTCTAACTGTCACATGTCAATGTAATAATTATGTGAATGTGAATGCTTGAGTTAATGTGGAGTTAATTCTTTCTTTATAACCATTTATCACTGTGTGCAGCATGGTGTGAAAGTCCGCTGTTAATTACCCATCAAGGCTCATTTTCACCTGCAGTCACAGATAGAAAAGTGAACTGTTTTGTCCAGTCCAAAATTAAGGCAGCTATTCTATCACAGTTGCTTACACAATATGGAGGTGATGAACTTTAGCAGACTCTCACCCCTGCAGAGTGTCATAAGACTGGCCACTTTGTTTTCAGATTTTGCCCCTTCAGAGATGCTCTTTCTGCCCCAGTGACCACATTCAGCTGACTACCAATAATTAGTGCAATTCTTCCTGGGTTCTCAGAACAGAGGGAGAGGTGTTAGGTTCTGGAAACCACTGTAATCTGGCTTAGCATGACCAACAACACATGTCTTTTACAGGAATTATTGGAAATTGTTTTGGGGGGCAACTTCATTTTGCAAATTTTGCAAACAACTGGACTATGGACCCCCCCAAAAAAAAGAAAAAAAGAAAAAAAGAAAAAGAAAGAAAGAAAGAAAGAAAGAAAGAAAGAAAGAAAGAAAGAAAGAAGAAAATTGGTGTCCGTTAGGCTCTGGGACACTGAAAGCGTTATTTACGCAACATGTCACCGATGAGTCGTGCTCACTATATCCATCTTGGCCGCCACCCCCCCCCCCCCCCCCCCCCGCCAGTTTAATCATCAAAATATAATATCAGACTCCTCAGACTAACTGTGATTTTAGAAATTGGGATACATTGTACTATTCTGACATCTTCTGTCTGTTCTGGTTTTAGACAAAGCAGAAATAAATAAAATAAAAAGCATGAATCATGAATGGATATAACGTTTCACCTCCCAATGTAGGAATGAATGGACCATTGTAAGCGCTTAGCCTTTGAGTAAGCACATGCATAGAAAAGCGCTATGAAAATGCAATCCATTATTATTATTATTATTATTATTATTATTTATGACTATCACTGACATTGACAATGAACTATAGGCTACTACAGATACGTTATGACTAAGACAACAGTGAGATACCAGTGGTATAGAATACTGAACAAAAATGTGTAACAACTAACAAATCAAACAAATAAACAACAAAAGGACATACAAATAAGAGACATTAAAGGAAATAAATAATGCACACATACTGTACAAGACAATGGACAGAGAGTCCTGGGGAAGAATTATGTTAAATCATGCATTTCCCATCAGTCAGTTGTCACCCCCATGACATTACATAACATCATCAGGGATGGAGATCAGATGTCATCAATATATCAATATTAAGCCCATATATGGAAATCCCTGATGTCATCCATATTGGCCAGCAACTCTACATCTGACCTCAATCCTCAAACCCTTAGATCTCTATGGAGCTGACAGGTTGTGACATTCCATATGTTGATCCTTCCCCATCCATCATTCCTCTTCGATGTCTCCCTTTTGACTGATCCATTTAAACTCCATTTAAACTCTAGACGGGCCTGCCCCAAAGTTAGTAGTGCAGCTGCGCCCGGCAGCCGGCGAAAACTAGAGTTCTCAACAGGCCCGAAAATGAAGGTCCGACCCTACCTGCATGTAAGCTGACTCTGCCAGATGTGGCAGTATTATTGAGTTCACAAGTTCCCTCCTCCTGCCTGCATCTGAGCAGAAACGATGAACCCGGAAGCAGTGGGACAAAAATCTGATATCTCCATAATCATTTCGAGTTATAGTCTTGTTAGGTTGAGTTTACATTTGCGCTGTGGCACAGCTTCAATATGTCATAAGTCTTGCGTTGATCCGCCTCTAGCGGCCCCATACAGCCGCATATCGCTCCGGCCAGAATTGGTCCGGAGCGATATGCGTCTCTGCCTGAGAGATTCCAGACTCACCCTTCTGGCAGAATGCAAATGTTGTCCAGCAGGGGGAGTGATTCCACCAGGCTAACCTGCATGGGCCCTCATCAAACTCTGTATACTCAATAAACTGCCCCCGCTGTCACCCTTAGATCTCCATATATGGAGCTGACCTGTTCTTACATTCCATATGTTGATCTGACCTCAAACCCTGTAGGAAACACTCAAGACACGCTCCATATATGGCCAGTACAGAATTCATTCCATTTGTTGATCTGACCCCCCATTCCAAAGCGCAAGCGTTCGCCCAGCAGTCTGCTGTCACCCAGGCGGATGTGTTGATCTGACCCCCCATTCCAAAGCACCAGCACTCGCCCAGCAGTCTGCTGTCACCCAGGCGGATGTGTTGATCTGACCCCCCATTCCAAAGCGCCAGCACTCGCCCAGCAGTCTGCTGTCACCCAGGCGGATGTGTTGATCTGACCCCCCATTCCAAAGCGCCAGCACTCGCCCAGCAGTCTGCTGTCACCCAGGCGGATGTGTTGATCTGACCCCCCATTCCAAAGCGCCAGCACTCGCCCAGCAGTCTGCTGTCACCCATGCAGGCGGATGTGTTGATCTGACCCCCCATTCCAAAGCGCCAGCACTTGCCCAGCAGTCTGCTGTCACCCAGGCGGATGTGTTGATCTGACCCCCCATTCCAAAGCGCCAGCACTCGCCCAGCAGTCTGCTGTCACCCAGGCGGATGTGTTGATCTGACCCCCCATTCCAAAGCGCCAGCACTCGCCCAGCAGTCTGCTGTCACCCAGGCGGATGTGTTGATCTGACCCCCCATTCCAAAGCGCCAGCACTCGCCCAGCAGTCTGCTGTCACCCATGCAGGCGGATGTGTTGATCTGACCCCCCATTCCAAAGCGCCAGCACTTGCCCAGCAGTCTGCTGTCAACCATGCAGGCGGATGTGTTGATCTGACCCCCCATTCCAAAGCGCCAGCACTCACCCAGCAGTCTGCTGTCACCCAGGCGGATGTGTTGATCTGACCCCCCATTCCAAAGTGCCAGCACTCGCCCAGCAGTCTGCTGTCACCCATGCAGGCGGATTCGTACACGTGCCCTTCACGGCGAGGTCGTGTCTCGCCCTCAGGCGTCTTACTGGTGGTTAGTTGGTTGTTATTTAAATGTAGAAGGTCTTGAGCCCTTAACTCCATCTTTTACATTACATTACATTACATTACATTACATTACATTACATACATTTGATTGACGTTTTAGAGCATATGTAATTAGTTCCACCTGATACATTTCTCATACTTTT